>NC_137143.1:26457002-26934502 GCF_949319135.1 Squalius cephalus | reverse complement strand
AAACTGTGAATGAGGAATGACAGCATTGTTTTTGTTTCTGAACTTGTTTTTTTGGCACACAGAGATTTATGTTCTTGTAAAACACAAAGAGCTTGGCACAGAATGTTCTTTCATTTTTTGAGAGCCGCTGTTTGACATATTTCAAGTGGGGGTTTGGCTGCCTCTGCTTGAGACAAATGGCAGATCATTTCCAGTGGCAGGTGCAGTGCAAACGTTTGAGAAAGAATGACTTATGCAAATATGAGTTGGCAAATATTTCATTCAAATCTTAAAACTTTTTTGGTGAATAAAGCTTCCTCCTCTCACATCAGGTGCCTTAATCGGGTGGTAATTTTCATTTCTCTCTCATTTTTAAGTCTCCTCTGGTTTTTTGCACAGGTTCTAATGTCCTTAAAAGCAAATACATTAGCATTTCATTTGTTTTTAATAAAGAAGAAAGCTCTGAAATACTTAAGCACCAGCAACTAACTGCAGTTTACTGTTGTGTCAGTTGAGTGGCTCTTGTACACACAAGCCACTTGGTGTTTTTCGCTTCAGTAGCTTTCACAATATTTTAATTTTCATAATCTTTAATCAATACTGTTTTTTGTTTGTGTTTTTTTTTTTGGAGTTCTGACATGAGAAATGGATTGTGTATAAGTGCATAATGCTGTCTTTTCCAAGAATGAAACCATTTGAAGGAAATGTTTATTTCATGTGAAAAAGCCCATTGGGCCTATTATGTAAGAGGCAGTGAAAATGATTACCTCGTTAGTGGTGTTTCTTAAGGCTGGCTTCACTGTTACTATTGCTCGTACTTACAGGATTTGGACATTAAACTTTCATTCATATCCACATCCACCCAGAACGTTCTAGCAAATGTCTAGCATTTTCATTTTAAAACCTTGATTTAGTAAAACCGACTGAAGGTCATGACTCATGAATATTTCCATCGCTTTTTGTATTGTGAAATGACTATGAAAATGACATTTTGGAAACAAAAAATCGCAGTATATATTTTTTGTAAATTATTTTATAATGATTATATAATATTATGTTAGATAAAATAATATAATTTGTATAAAAAATTATAAAATGTTCTTTTAAAAATATTATTGTAAGCCTATTATATTATAGATTTTAATCTGTCATTAACCTCATAATAATAATATAATATTTTTTTATAAATATTTATAAAGTTATTTTTAAAGTATTTTTATTATATTATATTATATATTATATTAATTATATGTGTGTTTAACAGCATTCTGTGGTGGAAATGACTGATGAAGATGGCTGTATTTTATCAATAAATTAATGTATTTTCCGATGCTAATTTCAGAGGTAGCATTTCATGTATCCTTAATACATACTTTTAAATAATATTTTCCCGCTTTTAGTTGAAAAAATAGCCCCCATGGTTTGCTTTACATCCAGTTTTTAATGGTGATGAATTCTTCTAGATTTGTGCTGCAGAGCACGTACATCCTCTCAGACAGACAAATAGGTCTTGCCACTCATAAAGAAGATAGTAAAACTAGACATGAAATGTGGAAGTGCCATCTGACATTCCTCTGGAGTTTATGAAGGAGGCCGTTAAACAGCAGGGAAAAGTTGTTTGTGTTAAAATGTCGATGCTGAGCTGAAGAGATGACAGGAAGTTGACATTCTGCTTTCTCAACCCACAAGGTGACACCCGCTGTTTTCGACTCTGACTTCACAAATTCCATTTAAAGACTGGATAATGCGGCTATAATTGGGATGTTTCTGAAGCTTCGCTCATTAGGGACGGCCCAGGCACGCACAGATCCTGACCCAGAGTGCTCCAGTCATGCCCTTAGATTTGCCGTGCAGCATTTTTTATTTCTTATCATAAATATTTAATTCTTAACTTACAGAAAGTGGTCAAAATATTCTGTATTTAGGTGGTGGAATTAAAGGAATAGAGATGCACAGAAGTGTCACTGTTTTTAGTAATGTTTCCAGTGCTTGGACTGAAGATGTATTAATCTTTATCTAAGGAATAGGTCACCCCAAAAGGATAACTCTGAAATCTCATTTGGCTTTGTTATAACTTATTATTTGATTTAACTTTAAAGCATGCATTCGTACATTTATATTTGTTTTTATTTATAGAATAGCTTTAAAAAATACAAACAATGTATTAGTTTATATTATAGTTAATTGATTATCAGAATAATTGTTAATTACAGCTCTACTTTTATGGTGCTTTTGTCCTTTTTGGTAGTGATGGGAGAAACAAAGCTTTTCGAAACTTTAAATCAATTAAACCAATAACTTTACTAAATAATTAGCTGTTTCGAAGCTCTGGAAACGCAATACGTTGCTAGAAAACACAAATTTTTGAAACTTTAGATATTTTGCCTTAATAGATATGGATATGTTTTTTATTTTTTTTTTGGTTATGAAAATGTCTAGTTAAAAAATCTAGGACCACAATGGAAATAAGTTAATGCAACTTTATTGTGTTATATCATCCTTGACAAAGAAGTTTTGCTATTTTAATTAGTACTGTATTGCTACTTTTTATGTCAAATAAACTCAACTCAACTCAAACAGTTATGTTTTAAAGAAGCCTTGTTTACTGAAATCATGTGACTTTGGCAGTTTCATCTTTCAAATCACTGGTTCGAAAAAAATTATGCAAATGTTTTTTACTTTTTAGAGCTTTAAAAAATACAAATAATAATAATATATATAGTATATTTATTTATTATTATTATTATATATATTTTTTTAATAATAATATATATCAAAATATCAATACGAGAAAGAAAGTCATACCGATTTGGAACAGCATCAGTAATGACCAAATTTTTCATTTGTTGGTTAGCATGGGTTTCCCCATGCTGCCTTGAGCGCAGCGTGATTTTTATTCACGCTGCTAGGCAGTCTGGATACCATGGACCAGATTTTCCCCTCAAAAAGGGAACCAATCACAGAAAGGGGAGGGAGCAGCAAGACGATGACGACGTCTATGCGACACACCGAAGCAGTTTGTTTATATCTATGGATCCAACATGGCATCAGACGCGAAGTTACCTTTCGATGCAGCCTTAGATAGTGTTCTAAGTAGGGTTGCAAAATTCTGGGAATTTTCAAAGATGGAAACTTTCCATGGGAATTAATGGGAATTTAAGGGAATTAACAGGAATTTATGGGAATAAACAGGAATAAACTGGGAATTTTCAAAGTTGAAGGTTGGATCTTCATAGGGAACTTACATATAGTTGAGGAAAGTATATTTTAACATAATCTTGACTAAAACAAACAGATGCCATTCAAATACACTTGAATATCCATGACATTCCTCAATCACACTGCTTACTGCATGGCTATTGAGACCACACCCCCTACTGGCACTGTGCATGTCTCCATCACATGTACAGAAGCCCAAAGCACAAGACTATTGAAGGCACACATTTGAGCCTGTGGACTAAACAAAGTGAAGTAAGTTTTGATGATATTATGATATAAAATATATTTATTAAATGTTTAAATTGCAAATATCACATACAAATGTATTCATCTAGTAGATAGCAAGCTGATAAGTTAGATGCTAAATAAGATAGCATAACTTTATTTACCACATAAGTAGGGCTGGGCGGTATGACGGTATATATCGTTACCGCGGAAGAAATTGTCAACCGTAACAGATTTTTTTCCGTGTATACCGCGACATGTAAATAAGTAGGCGTGGTTAACTCACGTGCAGCGTGCGTGAGACTGAGACACTGATATTTGTCAAAGAAACATGAAGAAAGACCAAGAGGATCCACAAAAGGAATTACGTTTTCAAAATTAATGTGATATTTTCAGGGGGGGAGGTGCAGAAGTCAACTAGAGCAGTGCAGCACACTGAAAGTTTAGAGACACACATGCTCGCAACGGGGCTTACCTGACAACAAGTTCATATATCAATATTCTAACGAATAGAAATAACCTTAAATAATGTATCTATCCGTCTCTTATGTGTACAGTTACTTTCAGAGTGGACGCACAAGCGGTTGCCGTGGTAATGAATATTTCCAAAATTCCCCAGCTTAACTTCCCATGGAAATTTACCGGAAACTTTCTGGAAATTTACCGGAAATTTTCCGCCCCTTTGCAACCCTAGTTCTAAGTAGTTTAGTCTTCTTCAGCCATCGTCTTCTTCCTCGTCGAATTTCTGTCGCTCTACATCTACTGTCTATGCTCTACATACGTCATCTGGTATAATTGAAACGATTGGCTATGAGCTACGTGCAGGCGCATTTGATAGACATTCGTAGCGCCCAATAAACGGCTCTGGGCATTCGTAAACCACGCCTCAAATACGAGAAAATGAACATGTGGTTCCCAGACCACGTCTCAATGAGATGAGGTCTGACGTTAGCCAGGCTATTTGTTGGTTAAATTATTTTGCTTTAAAGCATATACTTTGTATCTTTACAACCAAATTCTTTTAATCGTGAATATGTTGGCAGCATTTTAAAAATAAAACGTGCAGGACAGGCCTTTAAACAAAAGAATGAACTTTTATACCTGAACTTTACTTAGACTTGTTAGAGGAACAGGAATCTCACAGAACTCTCTCAGCAGCATCAAAACTTCAGAAGTGACCCTGAGTTAGTGTTGTCTTGTTCTTGTTTACCTGTGCTCCTGTTGACTCTAGCAAGCCTTCTCTGTGAAGTGCTTCCACTAAATTAGAGTCTCTGTGAGAAAGATAAAAGTTTGTCTCATCCTGTCTGGTTCTGTTCTCCTGCTGTCAAATGAACTGTCCAGAAGCAGCCGCTTCAGAAATCTCTTTGTTGTTTCCTACCCAGCTTGGGCTTTTTAGAGCAAGAGAGAATCTATGAACTTCAGGAGAAGCTCTGAGGAATTCCCTGCAGGGGGCATTGACTTGATGGATCAAAGCTACTTTGAATAAGCATAGATTTAGCACTCCACAGTCTTCGGTGTGAGCAGTGCATGGTGCTGGACTTTCACCAGCCCTCATGCTTCATCACCGCAAATTCCCAGTTCAAAAAAAAAAAAAAACATGCTAGGATTTTCCACATGCCACAGCCCATAAGTTGAGTTTGCCTCAAGCTTTTAGCCTTGGGTCAATCTCACATCAAAGTCTCAGATTTAATTTTTCACTTACCAATTTCATACTTCAAAGTTATAATGATTTAGCCATTCTATGCCGTTTTTAAGTACTTGTTTAGGCAGAACTGTGGGTTCTGGTTATCTGTTGTAAAGCAGCTCTCTGTTGTTTTAGACCTTAATGCTTGTTTTTACATATCTATGATTTATGCATCCTACACCTGAAATATCGTTCTTCTGCTATTTTCGGCGCACTTTTTTTTTCTTTTTTTTTTGTTAGCTTCACTATTCTTCAGTGAAGTCTCTACTCCCTGAAACAGCACTACTTTCACCTAGTTCTTGAGATAAAAACAGCTTTATGTACAAAAATACCTGGACAGTGTCATAATTTTTCCCATGGGAAAAATGTTTCCCATTTATGGGTTTGTTCACATCTGTAAACCTAGGTATGATACTAAAGCTATAATTCTTTTCTTCAATCTTTTTTCCTCTGTCTTCTCTGTGTGTTGTAGGCACACATTCTGGCAGTACCGCAAAGAGAATCCCAAGTCCCATGTAGGCGACCCTCCACCAGGCGGTCTGCCCGGCTTCAACAGCGGCGTAATGCTTCTGAACCTCGAAGCCATGCGTCGCTCAACCTTATACAACCAGCTTCTGGAGCCCGGGCGGATTGCCCAGCTCGCTGAGAAATACCACTTCCGAGGGCATCTGGGCGATCAGGATTTCTTCACCATGATCGGGATGGAGCACAGGGAACTGTTTTACCCACTTCCATGTGGCTGGAACCGACAGCTTTGCACTTGGTGGAGGGAACATGGGTACGGTGACGTCTTCCAGCTGTACTATCACTGCGATGGCCCGGTGCACATCTACCACGGCAATTGCAACACTCCTATACCTGACGATTGAGGGTTTTCGAATGCTAAATTTTTGATTAAACTCGAGTTTTGTTTGCACATCTTAAACAAACTTTAAATCAAGTGGACCGAGGCAGAAGTGACTCGTTGTTAGAGGTGCTAATAGGGTAGCATTCCCATGCCTACCACATTTACACTATATACTCCAGCCATTACCACATTATTCATTCATTTAACACGCTTGAGGCTGTTGATGCCTTTCCAAAAGTTGCTGAAAGAGATGGTTTAAATACTGGTTCTTTTTCTCCTTTTAAATGATTCAGTACATCTTTGACTCACTCCCAGTAGTCTCCTCATGCAGGTGTCTCATCGAAATGCTCTTAGACAGCAGGTTGGGAAGGAGCCAATCAGAGCGCACTTTTCCTTACCTCAGTGCCTCTCTGTATTATTTACAGGTACAGTTGCACTCTTGCAGTCACATTAAGGTACCACTTATGTCCGTAAAGCACTTTAACTGTTTTTAACCTCTCTTAACTTTAATTCTGTGCGATGCATTCCCATTTTATGCCACATACTCCACTCCATTTCTCAGTTTTTATGCAGCGATGATGAGAAAAGATGGGGAGAAAACGGTGTTGACCCACTTTCCTGAGATTTTTGCGTGTGTGAGCGCTGACTTTGGAAATCTGTTTTCTCTGTGATGTGCAACTGTTCGCCTTAGAAACCCAAGATACACTGCCTGGCCAAAACAAATCACTGTTTGGATTTAAATAGGCAAATGTTTAAGAGTCTATGATTGGATCATTATTAGGGCCCAAGCCCTGAAAGGGCGAAGGCCCTATTGTTTTCGGTAGGATTATTATTATTATTATTATTATTATTATTATTATTATTATTGTTGTTCAAGGGTTCGGGGGCTTTTGGGGCCTTTAACATGCTCAAAAACTCATGAAACTTTGCACACAGGTCAGAACCCGCGGCCATTAGGGCCGGGCTGAAGCTGGTACCCGGGCGTGGCAGGGGGGCTCAACAGCGCCCCCTGGAACGGGATCCGAACACTTGTCCATAAATCAAACACACTTGCATGTAATAATATGAATCTCGGAACAGATATAGATCTCATCGGGCCGAACAACTTTCGTGCTCTAAGTTTTACGCCAGCCCAACAGGAAGTCGACTATTATGGGTTGTTTGGAAACGCATGCTGTGGAATTTAATGTACTCCTCCTAGGGAATTCATCTAATCGTCTCCAAACTCGGTCAGCATGAAGTCAAGACATTGAGGATGAAAAATTGGCAGGGGATTTTTGATATCTCGAACGGTTTGGCCGTGGCGAGGAAACGAATTTATGGCGAATAATGGAAACAGGAAGTGTGTTATAACTTCAGCATACATTAACTGATCTTGATTAAACTTCAGCAGTGTGTTCGTTGTAAGAGGCCGATCAGATGGATGTGACTATTGTGAGTCAAAGTTATAGCGCCACCAACTGGCAACAGGAAGTGTGTCACTTTCAAAATGCTTTGAAATCACCCTCTTATTTTTACCCGATTTGCTTCAAACTTTATGTGTATAATGTAGACACACGGCAGATGTAGGCCTGTGAAAGGATTATTGATATCTTAGATACTGTTGCCGTGGCAACGCATCAAACATCAATATTATTTTCGGATGCTTTTGAGACTCTTCACATGCTTGAAAATGCATGAAACTCGACAGACACATCACATTTATTATCCAGTAGACATGTGCAAAGTTTCAGAAACGGGCGTGGTGAGGGGCTCAGTAGCGCCACCTTTAGTCAAAAATGGGGGCTTAGTTTTACATAGAGACTTAAAACTTGGTATGTATATTGTTCTCATCAAGCCGGACAACTTTCTAATTCATAGTCATAAGCTCTGACCAACAGAAAGTGAGATATTTTGGTTTGAATGTGATTTTTTGGAGAATTCTCTCTCTCTCTCTCTCTCTGTATCTGTATCTCAGTGTGTGTGTGTGGGGTGTGGGGGATTTGTCTGTTAGGAGAGATTTGCTTTTATAATTGTTTTTCAAGGTTTCAGGGGCTTTTGGGGCCCTTAACGTGCTCGAAAACTCTTGAAACTTTGCACACAGGTCAGAACCCGCGGCCATCAGGGCCGGGCTGAAGCTGGTACCCGGGCGTGGCAGGGGGGCTCAACAGCGCCCCCTTGAATGGGGTCCGAAAACTTGGTCCATATATCAAACACGCTTGGATGAATTAATATGAAACTCGGTACACATATAGATCTCATCGGGCCGAACAACTTCCGTGCTCTATGTTATTAGCTCCGCCCAACAGGAAGTCAGCTATTATGCGTTGTTTGAAAAACGCATGCTGTGGAATTTAATGTACTCCTCCTACAAAATTCATCCGATCCCCACCAAACTCGGTCAGCGTGAAGTCAAGACATTGAGGATGCTAAATTGCGGACGGACTTTTGATATCTCGAACGGTTTGGTCGTGGCGAGGAAACGAATTTATGGCGAGAAAAGAGAAACACAAAGTGTTATAACTTCTGCATACATTAACTGATCTTGATGAAACTTCAGCAGTGTGTTCGTGGTAAGAGGCCGGTCAGATGGATGTAACTATTGTGAGTCAAAGTTATAGCGCCACCAACTGGTAGCAGGAAGTGTGTCACTTTCAAAATGCTTTTGACAAAAGTGGGGGGGTTACCTTTACCCACAGTTACAAAAATCAGTACGCATATTGGTCTCATCGAGCCGGACAACTTTCTAATTTACAGTCGTTAGCTCCGAGCAACAGGAAGTCAGATATTTTGGCTTGAATGTGGATTTTTTGGATATGTCAGACCCTTGAGTTTTTAGCTACTCCTCCTAAGTGGTTTATTTTATTCACACCAAACTTTTTCAACATGATAAAAATACATTAAAGATATATATATATATATATATATATATATATATATATATATATATATATATATATATATATATAAATATAGCTGCGAGCAGCGATGAAGGGCCTAAAGCCGGGGGCACCGCCACCCCAGTGCCTTTAGGTAACTAAAGGCACCGGGGTTGCGGTGCCACCGGCTTGGGCCCGTAATCGCTGCTCGCAGCTATATTTGCAGTTATTATTATGTTTCTAGCATGTTATATATTTGGCAAAGGTTTACAGAGTGCTGGACTCTTGCATTGCCAATACAAGATCTTGACCAAAAATCGATGCACCTCTTGATGGAAATGACATCACAACAACTATTGATTTCCATTAAGAGGTGCATTCATTTTTGGTCAAGATCTTGTATTGACAATGCAAGAGTCCAGCACTCTGTAAAGTCTCCTCCAGCACATCACAAAAACTTACAATGAATTTAAGGTCTGGACTCAGAAGTCAAAGCCAATTCATGTGTGAAAATGATTCTTCATGCTCCCTCCCAACCATTCTTTCACAATTTGAGCCTGATGAATCTTGACATTGTCATCCTGGAGTATGGCTATGATGTGTCTTCCTACATGGTTGTTTAAGAACTGAAAAGCTACACACTCCATCAATAAGAACTGTTTCCAAACATATAACATGCTATAATCACTGCAATAATGATCCAATCATGGACTCTTAAGCATTTGCCTATTTAAATCCAAACAGCGACTTTTTTTGGCCGGGCAGTGTAGCATCTAGAACATCTGATCGTTGGTCTCATCAGGAAAACATTTTTGCCGAGGTGCTCTAATCCGCCTGTGAAATGTGGAAGTGGGATTTGCTGGAGTATTCCAAAGGGAACAGCCTCTGCCCTGAGGGAGATATGCACTAGATTTCGAGGACAGAGCACTAGCTGTTGTGGTTGACTGGCATTTATTGAACGATGTTGCTGTTGGCAAAGCTCTGCACAGGATTGTGTGAAATGCGTGTCATAATCTCTGCAAAGTCAAATCAACAGGCCGGAGAGAAAGAACTTAGAAATGACTCCTCACATGTGTTGCCAGGCAGCCATGAGATCCCACTTCAAGCTCTTCTGTGTTAATAATTGAATTTTGTGAAGTTAAGGACTGCGTGTTTTGGGATTTTCAGTTAATTTGTTTTTTGTTTTGGTGGGAGTGCAGTCATGTTTTGTCTAGCCATTTCTGTTATAGAGACCTACTTTTGCCTGATCAAGTTAAAAGCAAAATGTTTAACTTATTAACCTTTAATCTGCTGGTCTCAGCAAAGTTTCCAATCACATGAAGTATTCTAACCTTTTTTCCTTGTTTTATTTCTTATGCGTTACATTGGGTCTCATTCATGAAAGATGAGCAGAGCATTTTTCTGTGTAAATCCTATTTTGTACATTATCATTAAAAGGTTTTAGGTCGGAAAGATTTTTTATGTTTTTGAAAGAAGTCTCTTATGATCACCAATGCCAAAAGCAGTAATATTGTAAAATAATATTACAATTTGATCAACTTTTTATTATTGTTTAAAACGTAATTTATTCCTGTGATCATTACTCTAGTCTTCAGTGTTACATGATCCTTCAGAAACCATTCTAATAAGCTGATTTGCAGCTAAATAATAATTTCTTATTATCATGATTTGTTGAAAACAGCTGTGCTGCTTAATATCTTTTGTGGAAACCATATTTTTTCCTTTCAGGATTATTTGATATCAGAAAACGCAAAAGAACAGCATTTATTTGAAATGGAAATCTTTTGTAACATTATAAATGTATTTACTGCCACTTTTGATAAATTTTAATGCATTAATGCATACTCCAGGATGCAGTAGTAATTTCTTTCAACAACAAAAAATCTTAATGACCGCAAACTTTTGAACGGTAGGGTAAATAGGCAAAAAGGCTAGTTACAATTTGTTTTATGAACAATTTACACAAAATTGGTTTACATTTATCATATGCGTGTATGTGTGTGTGTGTGTGTGTGTGTGTATGTTTACCTTGTTTTTTGTGAACAAATCTTTTTCAAAGGAACCACTCAGGGAAGATTGATTAATGGAGCAAAACAAGTTCTTAGTATGAGGAAAATTCCACAACTTCCACAAACCAGACTTATACAGAACAGGTTATTTTTCTCAATATAACCACCTGTTTTGTCCTTCAATTTTGAGTATCGAATGTAAAACACTCACTTGTTGTGTTATGTAGGCTATGTCATGGAAATTGCATATTGCATATTGCTAATGAACAAAATTCTAGAAGTGAAGTAGCACCAAATTTTTAATATATCTAATATATCGTTCTCTTAATTCAAATGTATTGTTGGTCCAAATAAAATTTCCTGGTATTTCCTAGGTTTCTTTTACATTTCTCTTCCTTTATGCCTTAAAAATGAGCAGTAGACTACATGTTTTTGCATGTTGTAGTGTGGCTATATCAGTTTGAATTTGAATTGGAGCTCTCACAATCATTAGATAACTCTCCAGTTGAATACCCAAGGGTGGGTTTCTGTAATTTCATCAAGCATCCTTATGTGTTGTGCGGAGGCCTGTGTCCTTTATCCCAGTTTCAACTTGTTCCAATTTTCACAACATTGTCTGAGCTGGCAGTGTTTTGCAGGATTGGTGTCCAGGAAAGAGGCGATGTGACCTAAATTCTGTCACCTAACAACACAAATGATCATCCTGTTCACCAGCTGCTTCTGAGAATCTTCTTTTGCCCTCCTGCTTTAAGTGCCCTCATGTTGTTTATTGTAGACCTATATGCACATGCTTTATGTATAAAGCATCACAGAATGGCAGTCTAGAAGGATCTTAAGCAGTTTAAATCAACTTCATTAAGATTAACAGCAAAATTAAGGGGTTATCTCCTGACCTGCCAGAGTACTTGTTTTCCGGTCATTTATGGGATGTTGTCGTAAACTCATTTGCAGTCTGAGGGCGGAGCTGTTTACATGACACCGTTTTCAATTAAAAATGGAAAACTTTTTTTTGTGTTTTGGCCTTTCAACTTATTATTTTGGCATGACAACTTTTTGAGAGCCTGAAAACGTTTTTTTGAAAATGTTTTTTAAGTGCAAGTTTTTGAAAACGATGCCGTTCCGTTATCGTCTTGGTGTAAACAAAAAAATGAGAATTTGTGAAAGCGGTGATGCCATGCACATGCGTATTATGTGTTTCTTTGCAGTGTGACATCGCCAACTGGCCTGGCAACATCATAAAGCGTTTTTCTTATCCATTTTTCATGCGGTTTATTATAATGTTGTGATTTCTACATTTATGTTTTAATCTATTGATTTTAGTTTTTAGTGGTTTTACTTATTTTTTATTAATTTAGACACATTGGCCATTAAATCGTTATCAGCTACTGTATAACATTTAACTAATTATCAGCTTATCTGTATTTGCTAGATTTTTATTATCAGTGCAACCCTCATTCAGCTTTTATTAAAACTGAATTACATCCACTCACTTTGGCGCTGCAAATTGCTGTCAGTGTGAAATCTCATTTTGAGCTTTGTTCAAATCCTTAACCCTTGCAAGTCATAGTGATTCTTGCTTTAGTTCACACATGCACACATTGCTGGTTATTAGTTGCCATAGAGGGTCTGTTTTTTTATTCCTGCGTCTAATCGATCAACACAGATGCATCTTTGTCATTAAACTAAGCACTTTTGTCATATAATTAATTCCTACACTGATATGTTTGCACTGCAGTGTAAACACTTATCTTGATGGAAAAGAGCATCGTAGCAAGGACTCTAATTTTGGGTCAGACTCGTGCAGCCTCTTAACTGCGCTCATCCCATTAAAATGTCATTAATTTATCCTAATTTCAAGCTCATATACTGTCAGGGGCACATCACAGAGCCATGTATCCACTCATCCGCTGCTCTGTGTAACTCGATAAGCTGAATCACGTCACATATGACTTTTCTAAAGCCTGTGAGGAGGGGATGAGGTGACCAGAGTCCTCCTTTTAGTCGGATTAAATGATGCTTTTTGTCCATCGTCTCCTCAGGCCCTCTGTTGTCAGAAAGGTGCTGGTTATTTGGGCTTTGCTCACAATCACAAAACTGCAGGTGAGGGCAGCACTGACCTACATTAATGTAGCACAATAACCTATTTTTCCACTCTTAAAATTCTATTCTGGTGCTTTTAGTTATATATTGTGATGAAAGCACCAGGTGCATCCGTTGTTTGTTTGCCCTATAAATCTGAAAATAAGTTATATAAAATTTTGTCCAGATGCATTTTTATAAAATAAATGATTCACGAACAGAGTCAGGACATTTAGTTCCAAAGACAATACATTCATTTCTATTCAATTTTTGACAATTGCTTATCCAACTTTATGCCCATTGTGTGCATATTTTAAATGTGCACCTTAAGTTGTTAGTTCACCCAAAAATGTATATTCTGTCATCATGTACTCGCCCTCATGTCATTAAACATGTAACACTTGTAACGCATGTAACACAAAATATGTATTTTTTCCATACAATGAAAGTCAATGGGGTCCAATGTTGTTTTGTACTCCATTGACTTTCATCTTATGGACATAAACAGTTCAATTCTTCAGAAAGAAAGAAAGAAAGATTTGGAATGACTTGAAGGTGAGTGAACTATCCCTTGAAATGATCATAATCGAATTCTCCCACAGATAAATTGGTAGAGCATGCGAATATTTGCGATATTCCATTAACTTCTGTTCTTTTATTTGATAGGGACATATTCAGACGGGTGCTGTGACTCACTGTGCTGAACATTGGGACCTTTGAAATTGAAATGTACCCAAATGAACATCATTTCACATCTCTCCCCCCCCCCCCCTCCTCAGAGCTCTGTGTGTTGTCAGAAGTGCTGTGGGGTAATAAGAATTCATCAGAACTCTTTGAATCGCAGTGCTACATCAAGGGGAGGTAAGAAAAGACACGATGCATCCCATTGAGAATTAGTTGACAAGTTTTTGAACTGAAAGTGAGAGCAAATGAATGTACAGTAGGCTAATATGTAAGGCAAGCATCAAAGAGATTTTTCTAGTATTAATTTCTATGCATAACTCATCTTGCACAGTTTGTGTTGTGGACATGAATGAGATATCAAATCGTGCCATTCTTCTTCTTTTCTTACTTTAGAAAATTGTACTCGGTAGACTATAAAATTGACAGAAAATCTAGATTCACAATGATTGAATGTTCAGACTTGGGGCCAGAACATCATCAAGACAAACGTGTGCTCTTTATATCATATTTATTTATATCATGTCACTTTAAAAATCATGGAAAATTTGTCCAGTTTTGTCTAGGAAAGTTTTGCAAAACACACAAACAAAAAAACAAGTTAAAATCTAGTTTATAATGGAGTGATGCTTGCATCTCATGTATTTTAGTATTTTGTAGTTTTAGTTGTTGTGTCTGTAGACATCGGGCGAACTCTCAAAGAATGCAGCGGTCCTTTTTTCAAGTGATGGATGTCATTGGATTTCTGCCAGATGGAATGAAAGCCCAGCATTGTGCCTGAAATTGAGTTTCAGAAATGTTGGTCCAGGATAATGAGGTTAAATTACCCAGGTGCGATATGCTTCCTTGAGCTTTATGCCCAGCCAATGATGGAAGTCCTGTTCTGTGCCATCTTTAGAGAAAGCCACAGATTTCTCACCGTTGTCACTCATTCAAATATGATAGATATAATAGATACTGTTAAAGTCAACATGAAATGACGTCTGCAACCTTTTTTAATAACATATTGTGACATAACAAAAAAGACAAATGTAGGGCGGGACATAATTTTATCCATCTGGAATGGATTGGGTTGTGAAAAGAGGGCATTACTACCAGAATGGTGTCAGGGTTATGTTTGTTTTTGATCTGTTTCCCTGTTTTGTTCATGTCTGAGTTTCACATGTTCCTTTGTTCAGTTTCCCGCCTTTATTCAGTTTCCATGGTTACCGTCATTATTAGTTCGTTGGTTTCAGCTGTGTGTCATTTATTAGCTCGTTTCAGTTTGTTATTTAAGCCTCACCCTTGCCTTCACTCTTTGTCCAGTCTCTGTTATGTTGAGATGTGTTTGCACTGCCTGTTTTCTTGCTTTTTTGAGTAAGAATGGAATTTATTAGTGTTTTGTGAGTCTTTTGGACACCAAAGTCAAAGTTCTTTTGGACACCAAGCAGGATATATTATAATGTTATAAACCATTTCTATTTCAAATAATTGTTGCTCTTTTGAACTTTCTATTCATCAAAGAATCCTGGAAATCCAGAACAACTATTTTCAAAATTGATAAATAATAATAAGAATGTCACTTGAGCACCAAATCAGCATATTAGAATAATTTCTGAAGAATCACTGAAGACTGGAGTCATTTCGGCTAAAATTTAAGCTTTGCCATCACAGGAATAAATTATATTTTAATATACATTAAAATAGAAAACAGTTTCATCAAATTGTAATGATATTCACAATATTACTGGTTTTACTCTATTTTTGATCACGTAAATCCAGCCTTGGTGAGCATAAAAGATTCATTAAACATTAATAAATCTTACCGACCCCAAACTTTTGAACGGTATATAGGGTCATTTTTTATGTCAGGTTGTCTTCTGAGTTATGAGTCTGTGTGTGTGTGTTATCAATAGCCTGCTGTTCTCACACATGTGCTTTTAGCTTGTTGAGTCACAGCACACCATAATGACTGAACGTTGCCATGTTGTTTGTAGGAGGAAATGGGAGCATGGTGAGAGAAGCATCACGTCTGTACTCTTATACCCTCACTGTGACCGTTTAGCATTTAAAGGGTATTTGAATGTACTTGATTTTGCCATATAAACGCAATATTTCAGGTACTGATATCTCCGCTTCACTGGCCTTTAAAGGTCAACAAATTAAGGTTTCATAATCTTTCAATCACTGAGCAATATGGCTGGAACACGACCGTCTGAAAGCTTGATGTGAGAAAAAAACGCAGCAATCTTCAAATAATTATCCAATATTGCATTGCAGGCTTGAGTGAAGAGTGATAGCCATTTAAGATGAAATATTAATGAAATATTGATGTCTGCAATTGATCTTCTCTGGCAGCCGAAATATCATTTTCTGTTGTCTTTCTTTTAACAAAGCGCTCTTCAGCACAGTTTTCACCTTTTATGGGCGATTCTTTTCCTGATTTATGCCACATACATGATTGGTTTGAGTTATCAGTGTGATTATCTTTTGATTTTCAAGTCTTAGAAAGTCTTTTTGAGCATATTACAGCTTATGTTTGTAAAGAAGACAAGCTAACAAGCTGAGAAGTTAACATTGATGGACACATGAAGCCTTACATGTGAAGTTTGACTTTTCTACTGTGACAGATTGAAACATGATATCCAACTAAACAATGTCAATTTGGACAACGTGGTCACTATATAAAATATATATACACTACTGTCCAAAAGTTTGGGGTCAGTTAGATGTTGTTTTGAAAGAAATTCATGCTTTTATTCACTGATCAAAGTTTATATGTGAATAAAAGCCTGTTATAAAGCGATCGAGTCTCTTCAGAAAATGTGGATTAATTCACTTGATTCATAAGGATTAGTTTTACAATCTCTTTATGAACTTTGTGAAGAGTCAAAGTGGTTGTTGCGTAGCTGTCAATGGAGGGACAGAAAGCTCTCAGATTTCATCAATATCGTATTTTTGTTTCGAAAATGAAGGAAAATCTTGACATGAGGGTGAGCAATTGATTAATTTTATTTTCATTTTTGGTGGAACTAACCCTTACACTTCAGTTTACCTGTAAAACTATCAAACAAACTATTAAACCATCAAACTTTCTTTGGATTGCTTCCCATTGATCTGCTGTAGGAGTCATTCATCTATGGCTAGAATTATATCTGCATTCATGCTCCTCTTTTTGTTCATGCACTTTAAAATGACTCACTGTAACAACATCGCTCACCCAGCTGTCTTGGCCGGTGCAAATTTGATTCCTTTATTGTGTGAAATTGCTGACAAGCGTTGTCAGGTGGAACAGTATTGAATTGATGCTCATTTCAGAATCTCTGCAGGTTCTCTGCGATGACTCATGGAGTTATAAGAAACTGTTGCATGTCGTGAAACATCAGAAATGTGTCACAAAATGTAGGTCAGTGTGACGGTCTGGGATAAAACCCTCTGGCTCCCTTGTGGCTCTCGCAGACATCCCTGTTGAGACGGGCATCGCAAATAATGCCCTCATCCGCAGACTCATATTCTTTAATCTTCTTTTTCCTCCTTTCAGGTGGATTTTATAGAGATTCAGATGGATATGTTGCGTCTTCGCCTTAGTTGGTGTCTGTATTTATCAGTATCCAAAAGTAAAACCTTTTTTTGTCATTTGCTGTAAACTGTCACAGTGCAAAAAGCACTTATTGACTCTAATCACTCAACAGTTATATTAATAAACATTATAGATCTACATTCTGTTTATATAATGCTTATATAATTGTTACTAGGTTAATAATTGAATTCATTAATTATATTATAATTTATATAATATATTAAATACATTATATAAATATAAAATCATTTGATATAAATATAAGTATAAATTATTATATCATCATTTATATAATTAATGCATTAAAGGAGCTGTATGTAAGAAATGTATTTCAATTAATCATAAAATGGCCCTGATATGTCACTAGACATTAAGAAATCATGTTCATTTCAAATACTTATATCACTGACAACAGTAGTCCGGCCAGGATATTGTCATTTAAAAAGTGAAGTTGCAGCCCTCAACTGATGTTGATGTTGTCATCTTGTGTTTTGGCCTGAAGCGCCACCCTCCACCTATCTACCAATCACGAAGTCAGTAGTGTTTCGGCATCCGGGTTGCCAGCTCTGCTCTAGTTACCACTATATATTTTTTTACAGTCTATGGTTACCACAGCTGCAGCTACAAACGTTCCTGCTGGATCCTGCAGCCTATCTGGCAACCTCGAGTCAGGGGGGAGGGGGAGGGTATACACCGCTCTACAGTAATTTGAAAGTGATTGCAGTACCAGTTTTGGCCACAATCTTACATACGGCTCCTTTAAATATAATCTGTTTTTACATTACAATGCTCTAAAATAGGGTATAAATAGATTTTGTTTGAAATTACCTTAATTAATTTTCATATACAATCACCAATCCAAATATTGGACACACCTAATTATATTTTACTGTAATTGCTTCTTCAAATTAGCCTCCCTTTGTCTAGCATGTAGCTTTTACTGTAATAAACTGTTAAGAATTTTACTGTATAGTGATTCATTTATAATGATAGTTATCATAAAGTTTAAAAAAACATTAAAATATTGTGTTAAAAGCATATAAAACGACAAGTTAAGGAATCGGATCAAGTTTATGGAAATGATACAGGCTTTTTTAGTAACTGCAGTATTATTATTCAGTGGCACAGACCTTCATGGCCCTCGCTGCTTTTATTTCCTTCACAGCAGGTTTTTTTCCCCTCCATTCTGAAAACCTCGGACCACACTCTCTCGCTTTCATTCCTCTTTTTATATTCATCAGTTAAACCTCTGCAGTGAAACTTTCCAGGCCGCAGTCCCGGGAGAAAGTTTTTGTGTATTTGGGCAGGGAAGTGTGACCCTGTCACTTTCTTTACAAAGCCACTCTCTCCCCTTACACACGATCAAAAGCTGATCAAACCTCTGTTAGATGCCGTTTGTGAACGAATTCATTCCAGAAATGGCCAACGTGAGAACCACATTACATTAAACACGAACAACAACAGTGTTGTGTAGTGATGCCAGTGAATTGAGTGTTTTATTGCGTGTACTCTATTTATCTCTGTAATTAATTTATATTCTCGGTCTTACTCTTTGCTTCTCTTTCATTTCAGTTGGATTCCCACTCTGTCCTTTTTCTACCTTTCACAAACACACGTTTAAAATCTCAATGGCAGGCTTTGTCACAGAATAAAAAGGAGTCCTGATTTCATGTGAAAGCTTGTCTAGTTCTGACTGTGAGTTGACAGCAGGATGCTGGACTTTAGAAATATATATACTAGCGTTCAAAAGTTTGGGGTCAGAATTTATTTCTTATAGGCCTATAATTAAAAAACCCACACATTCCTTCAGAAATCATACTCATATACTGATTTGGTGCTCGAGGAACATTTCTTTTCATTGTTATCAATGTTGCAAAAACGGTTGTGTTGCTTAATATTTTTGTGGAAACAGTAATAAAAAAAATGTCAGGATTAAACCCTCTGACACTCCTCCCAGTCAAAAGTGGCTGAACACCTCAAATGTAATTTCTTTGCCCAATAATATAGTTTTGTTCAATAATATTTTTTATTTCATATTTTGAGAGAATTGTATGGTACTTATTATTTATGCAATAATTATTATCCATACAATACAATTAATTAATCCATAAAAATGTTTTTCCCAATTAACCCCTTCATTGCTGTGCGCTTTTTTTCTGCATTCTGGCAGATTTGTAGAATGTACCTGCTAAATTTTTTTTTTTTCATTATTTCTATGCTGGTTTTTGATCACTAGGAGTACAAGTGTGACTGTTTTTAGGACCATTTAACCTTTTCGAATCACGTCCAAATTTATTTCACTTAGCAAGTGCCACAAAATACACCGTGTAATATTATTCTGATTAAGTAAAAAAATCAAAACGTGAATTTTTTCAGTCAAAATTAACCAAAGAGTAGCACAGTTAAAAAGAAAGTCAGAAGAATATAATTTGTCTGAAATAGAACTATATAAAGGCCTTTATTGTCACTTTTGGTCAATTTAATGCATCCTTGCTAAATAAAATTATAAATTTTAAATACCTCAAATTTTCGAACGGTAGTGCATAACTCATTTATAATATTATTTGTAAATGCAAAAATTATTTATTATTTATTTTTTTGCTTTAATGATATTTTTGCACAGATTTGCTGACTGTTAGTGCTATACAAATCCTGCAGCTCTGATCCAGTAAGTGCATCAGGCAGTGTGTTTCTCTCAGTGGCTCCAGCATCACACAGGTCGAGCTGCCACAATGATTACACCAGAAGCTTCTGTACAATGTCTCAGCACACGCTGTGACACACAGAGACTTGTTCAGGAATCTGATAGAACAAGACCATCTTCTTCACCTTACAGAACGAAACCCCGTCTCACATTACACAGTACATGCTGTGTCATTTTTGTTACTGTACACCACAACTATTAGTTATGATAAGTATGTATCTTTCACAACAATTTCATGCAGTAGTTATTCATAGTAATAATCAGTCATGCTTTGAGCATGCGAAACATCTCCAGCTATCACATCACGTGAGGGACCCGGTTATTAGTCTTTATTGAACCTGCATGCGAGTCATGATTCATACCTGCATTTCTGCAGATACAAAGAGAGACATTTTTAAAGCTAGATTGCTTTTGTCATTGTTGATTGCAGATGGTGTTCCAGTTAGACTGAAGCGGTGCTTCATTTGTCTGCAGTGTGACTCATTAAGTTGGGTTCGTTTCGTGGGCGTTCTGGGTTATTGGTATTTTAGTAGTCCAGACTGTATTGATAAAAACCCCAAAACAAACAACTCCAAAACACAATTCCTATTGTTCCAGAAGAGATGGCACTTGCAAGCTTGTTTGTGTAAATCGCTCCAGCGTTCGATAATCCTTTTTTTTACGAATTGTGATGGGTTTCAAAGGCAAACATGCACAAGCACCCGCTTTCCAAGAAAATTCTGAGTATCCCGTAAAACAATGCCATCTGTTTACACCCTCAGACTGCCATAGTGCTGGTCTCTCTTGTTGTGACCCTTGAGGAAATTTGCCCATCTAAACCAGACATCACAGTCCACTCTGAGAACAGGAAAACGTTGCCACTGGATCTAAATCATGTGAAAATTGACAGGCCTGTGTTGGTGTTTGTGCCGTCAGCCTAGATTTCTTGGCGTTATTCTGTCTGTCATCTCTCAGACTGTGGCAGTGGTGTATTCGTCTGTCTTGTGAGCAGAACAATGAGTTGTCCATCTGCTTGGCAGCCACGGATCTACAGACAGCCGGGAAAATGAGAGATTCAGTCTGTCTCGCTTATAAACAGGGTCACTTGAGAGAATGGATAATGGACTTCACATCTAGGTGGCCGTTTTCCCTTGAGGTGCTTTTGAGTTTTACTGATGCATGATGTTCCTGATGACACACATCTTCCTGAATAAAGAGATTGTAGATGTAACTCTAACGTGAGAGCCTGTATGTGGTGTCTGGGGAGTTTTAAAGAATTAAGATGGGTTTATTCAGCTCTCATTCTCTCTCATAAGTTGAACTGTCAGAGAGGAGTAGGTCCATTGAGGTCAGGTCATTTGAAACATGGAAGCTGCGCTCCACATAGTCCAAGTCGGGTATTAGTCTGGACCAGCAACAAACCAACTTAACTTTTGCTGATTTTTTTTTTTTTCTTTTCTTTTTTTTCTGCCGGGCCAGAATTGAGAATTGAATTAAGAATGCTTTTTACATTGAATTCAAATCAGGAATGGAATTGAATTGAGGCAGTAAACATGATTCAGAATTCAATGTGATGAATTATTCAGAATTTCTGTAGATTTTTTTTTTTCTCTTGAACACATTGGATTGGAAACGGTGCTTTATTCTCAAATGTTTCATGCTATATTCATATTTTGCGCACAAGTTAAATTCACAACTTTGAATGGAAACATAAATAATGTGTCAGTACTCTCAAAAGTAGAATTTTAAATAGAAAAGCCAAGTTTCTCAAGGCAAACTTGTTTGAAAGTTTTTAAATAAGTTTGAAAAGCCATGGATGGATGGATGGATGGATGGATTTAAATTACAGCACTGGTTGAGCTCTGAATTTATTTATATAATTTCATATTATAAAAACAGAAAGATACATTTTATTGTTCGAGTAGAGTATCCGCTCTGCAAGGTGTAGATTTGCATTGTGTAATTCAGCATCTCCAAACTCTTTCGGATGGTTATTTGGTAGCACACTGATCAGTGACTGTTTCAGAAACACATTCTCATGTGTTTAAGCAGATGTCTTGGGTATAATACACTCAGTTAATGAGAAATAGCTCAATAGTTTCTCCTGACCTCTCTCATTTCTTTCCTCCTCTCCTGAAGTCCCCAGGACCACTCACTCACTCACTCACTCACTCACTCACTCACTCTTGTCTTGTGCATTGACACATTTCTGAATCGATGACCTACATACAGTAAACTCACGTTGTGTTCTTAGAAGACCCCCTCCTCTGCAATCCTGCTTTCCTTTTACTCTGTCCAAGTGATTCTCTTGTTCCATTCCAACTCAGATCTGAGAAAATCAGGTGCTAGTGAACCGCAATGGGAATTGTTTAATCATTCAGATTCCCTCGTGATTCCATTAACGATTCTGTAAATACTTTTGAGGAGGCAGCAAATAATTAATCACAGCTATATTATATAGGCTACTATGTAATATAATTAACTGACACATACCCATCCAACTCCTACTGAGCAATTTGATACATTTCTTTTAATGACCCACTTTTTAGCGAGTCAGTAAGAAGTGAACCATTAAAAGAATTGGTTCATAATTAATTTGCCAGTCGATTTCTAATCCTAGACCAGTTGCTGAATCAGTTTGTTTTAACTTAGTTAATTTGGCTGTTTTTATTTTATTTTATTCTGTCAGAGGGTAATGTGCAAAAGTGCTTGTCACTATAGCTAGTTTCCATGCACATATTTTTATGCAAAATTTGGAATATTGCATAAACAACTGGATGGAAATGCCAATATGTGCGTAAGCTTAATTGAGATAAAATGAATTATCTGATAAGACATGCTCACAATGGAAACACATTTACCAAATAAATCCCTCGATGCGCAACGAAAAACTCACGTGACTTTGCCTCAACAATGGATGTGAATGGATAACTGGACTAGTTTCATTTCACAGCATCTTCAATTTTGACAATGCCTGAGCCAATGTCTGTTCTCTTTTTTCTTTCCATTTTTTTTTCTCTTGAACACATTAGATGGAAACGATGCTTTATTCTCAAATGTTTAATGCGATATTCTGATTTTGTGCACAAGTTATCAAGTTAAATTATAGCCATTAACTAAACATAGATAATGTGTCAGTACTCTCAAAAGTACACCTACCCGTCTCTGCTGTTGTAAAATAAACCCGTTAGCATTTCTATCAGTGTATGGGTGGGGATTTATTTATTTTCCACTGCAAAAACGTGATCATTTTTGTTTGTTACTTAGGAGAAAACAGCTATTTGTTGCATGTTTTTGTTGTCTAATGGCCATATGATGAGTCAGTTTACACGTGTGCCTGCTTGACACATGATTTCAGTCGAAATAATAGCCTGAAGAGATAAATAGAAGCATCCTATTGTACAGACGAACAATCTTGTCATCTGTACCAAACCCAAAGGTTACAAGTGTGAAGCATCAGCCATTGTCTCTGCGTGAGAAAAGTTTCCTGTAAAACTGTGTGCAGATGACTGTGGATGCACATTAATCTGATTCTCTAAAGTTTGGAGGGCAAGAAAAGCATAATCTTGTCAGTTTTTGGCCTGAATGACATTGCAAAGAAAAGTGATTTCACATGATGCAAGTTACTGATTCTTGACTTTATTAATGTAAACTTTACGTTAATAAGCAGTGCTTAATAAGGCATTTTCACAACCCCTAACTCTAAATATAAAACTCTGCTGGGTAGCTCATACCATAAACGTACATTAAAGAATGATAATGAGAATATCATAGCAGTGGACTTTTTTGCCAGTAGTAATGCCCTATAGCAACTGCATAGCAGTGGACTTAAAGGGATAGTTCATCCTACTATTAAAGTTAAGTCATCATTTACTGACCCTGGTGTTGTTCTAATTCCATATCCCTTTTTTCTTTTATGAACCATGCTCATGCTCGTCCAATGGCAGTCAATGGAGACCAGCATCAAGCCTTTAAAAAAAGACGCAAAAGTATCACAGAATGATCCCATGCCGGATATTTTTAGTTGTAATCCATTTCATTGAAATGGCCATTCAATTGTCGGAGCGGTATGTGGGTGTAGAAGTTCGTGTCTATAGAAACTGAATTACACAACTGAATAATTTAGCTCAGTGGTCTGAAGCCTTGGGAACACAATGTCTTGAGGTCAGTTTTATCAGGTAAGCTTGACTACAGCTGTAGATGCAATGAACCCAGATGCACAGAATCCACAGAAAATACAGACATGCCTTTGAAATGCTCATCATATTTTAACAAAGCAAAGTGAGAATTCAAAGGAGCTTTTTAATGTAAAATAGGTTAGACGAATGAAGCGGTTTGTGGATAAAAGAGAGCTTCAGTAAAGCTTCAGTTTCACTCATTTAATTTAAAAGCAGTCAGCTCTGACATCTAAGCACAGATATTGATCCAACAGCCAAAGGTGAACAGCGGGATCAGCTACAAATATTTGTTCCCCTTTCACAAACTATTCCTTCATTTCTTCACAGTAGAAAGATGAGAGACGAACATACCAACAGACCAACGTACACTATGTAACCATTTGTTCAAAATTAAAAATAAGTATTATAAGTGTCAAAATATAGCATTTTTATTACTCCACAAGTGAGTAAGGTATATAAATTGAGTAATAAATTGCCATAAAGCATGATCTAATGTGAAGGCTCATTTCATTATGGTTGTTGTAGCGCTGTGCTGTATTTTTTTTTCAAGGAAGTATCGTGTCTTAATGGGTTAAGCTACAGTAACGTCTTTAGCTAGTCAGCTTGAGATCCTTTCCATCTATATCTCTTAAGCCCAGTAGTGTATGTTTTATGTGCAGTGGATAACCATATTCATCCGCACAGTCACGCAGAGCCAAAGCACTGCCAGAACAATGTTCTTCTGCAAAATGCATGCAGTTTTGTTTTTTTAACTGTTAGAGAACAAAAGTTACAAAGTGTACCTTTAACTTACACTACTCAACTACTAACAATTTCCACCAAAAAAAATCTGTATACACTCTTTTTTTCTTGTTTCCATCACATCTCAAATGATCTATTGCGTTTGATAACATTATGTGGTGGAAAATACACTTGAACATTATTGGAATAAAATGCAGCCTGCTTTGTTTTAGGGTTAATTTAAAAAAGACAAGGTTAATTTAATGGTGTTTTGTATTCTAAATACAATAATACTATAATATTTCCAAACTTTCTGAATTATTTTTGAAAATATATATAAGACATATTTACAGATTGACAAATGGCAAAAAGTGATGTTTTACTTGATTATGTTGATGTCTTATATTTCCCAGATTTGAGGACTGGAAAGGCATTTTAAAAGTTGTAAAAGTTCACATGGAAATGTTTTACTTTTTTTATTATTATTTTTTTTAGACTTCAAATCTGGGAATATGTATGTTTTAAGCAGAATCAAACTCTGGCTCAAACTGGTGCCCATAGTTGAAGAAACGCCTACTAAAAACCATATGCTTTATATATTTGAGATACATAAATTAGCTTTCATTCTTTTCAATCTTTTCATTGCCCTGCACGTGATGTCTTTTTTGCTGTTTGTGTGTGTTGAATTGGATTGTAATGGGTTCCAAATAGGTGGGACAATGAACTTCTGCTGTCCACATCCATGAAAATCAGTTCTAATTCTCTCTTAGCACGGTTTCCATTAGGACACAAGCTGGGGCTCGACTGTCTCTGCATGGTTGTTCTTTAGGTTTCTAGGTTAGCTCAAATCACTGAACACACACACTGTGTTTGTGAGTTGTCAGCTGTGTTTCTGTGTGTTTCTAATCATTGGAATGCTGGATCCATATTCCCTGCCTTCAGGCAAAACCCATGGTCATGAAAAAAAACTGGGTCATGAGTTTGGTATCTCTCCATAAAACTCATCTTCATAGTAATTGAAACCTAAATTAACCTCATTTGAGTGCACTTTCCTATATGATACAAATTGAAATGATAAAAAAAATAAGAGAATGTTGTGTTCAAGTTGGGCTAATGTATGTTACCATTCGAAAATTAAATTTACTTGATAAATAAATATATAAAGTGAAATTGTTGAATGCTGTTTTTAAAAGCTCAAAAACATGTTTACTTTTGGAGTAATGCTTAAAATGCAGCTTTGCATCACAGGAATAAATGACATTATTAAAATAGAAAACAGTTTTTTTTTTTTAAATTGTAATAATATTTCACAATATTACTGCTTTTTTTTATGAAATAAACGCAGCCTTGGTGAGCAAAAGAGACTTCTTTCAAAAACAACTGACTAGTGCTGACTACTGACTAGTTTTGGCTAGAATAAATCTATCAGTACTTTTTACTTTTAATACTTCTGTACTTTTACTCAAGTAAAACTAAAAATGAGTACTTTTACTGGAGTGATATTTTAATAGGTTATTTATACTTGTGCTCAAGTGCTTGATTTGTGTACTTGGTCCACCACTGTATACATGTGTGTAACTAAGAATATTAAGCGAATTTTGTCACTGGTAGTGTCTTGGAATCAGTTACTAACACTAATAAATCAAATAATCTGCTTTTGGAGGAGAGTATAGTCTGTTACCAAACCCCTGTTCTCCATTCCCCTGTCGATGTTAATTAGCACTCGAGCTCTGCAGAATGCCAGCTAATTTGAAGGGCTGGAGGGCCACTGCGCTGCACTTTAGACCTGTAATTTTCCTCTGTGTCACAGACGTTTCCTGGAACAGCTGCTCTGTACTGTACAGAGAAGGAGAAAACAGGGATCTCTGAGCTCAGAAATCAGTTCATGCAAGGCCATGGTGACATTCGATGCACTTTGTTCAAAGGGATGAACATTTAGTTTTTGTTCAGTACAGTATAGTTCTGTAGAGCGGGGCTGAATAGAGAGTCTGTAAATGTCTGTTCATGTATTAAAAAACAAGGCTTTTTTCCTTTGCAAAACATTATGCATAGTGCAACATGCAGATCATCACATCATTCTTGATTGAATGACGAAAGGCTTTCCGTTATTATGTTCTGACAATTTACATAATGATTTCTGAGCTGTGAAAAACATGCTTTTTTCAGTGTAATATCCTGTGATCAGAATAAAACGGACTCTATTTTGACTTTCTGAGCTTGTCAACAAACATCAGATATGGAAGCATTAAAGCACCAGTAAATTACCTGCAATTTCAGGGCGGACGGCCTATTACAGCGGTGAACGTGATTTCACGAAGTTCCTGGATCAACATCTGGATCAACTGTCAGTGTAGTTTGCGCTTTCTTTGAAATCAATCTTTGCAGCCAATCAATTTATGTGTTTTCTCAGAAACACTCATGTTTTGTCCGTTTCATTTTAGTAGATTAAAAAACGCTGAATTATGGTTTTGAAGAATTGCTGACATCAGATGCAGCTCATTGAAAGTAGATGTGAAGTGCGGTAACTTTGAGGTTGATGGAATCGTTTTTGTAGACCATGCTTCTACTACTTCTTTTTGTTTTTCATTTATTTGGCTCTGTTCTTCCTTCCACTATCACAGCAGCCTAATGACTTCAAATGAAGTAAAGAATTGCACTGACATTTTTCTAAAGCAAGTGCATGGCCCCTTAAAATCAATCTCTGTCTAAAAGATGTGCATTGTCTGGACTTAATGGCAGTATCGGCAGTCTTTTATATTTGGGTAGTACCAGAGGTGAATGACAACTGATAAAGTGGAATAAATGGGAAATGTATTGGAAGCAAATGGTCATAGCAGAAGATCAGTTGAGTCTGTCTGCTCAACCATGCTTGGTGACGGCCACTAGTTACCCAGGTCCCACAGCACCTTATAAGAGTCCCAAAATGGCCCCACAAAGCATGAATTCAGCTTGTATTAAAGGTCTGTTATCATTGAGACTGCTGATACCTTTAAGATAGAATTGGATTGGTGTAGATAAAATACATTATTTGTAACTATAGTGGCTTGTTAAAGCTCTGAAGATATTCATGATTGCTTTGTATGGGGAACCAGGCCATTGAGTCAGTGAGAACGCAAGAACCAAATCAATCAGATTCATGGACAAATCATTCAGACCAAAAATATCCAACTCAAAAGAAAGATTCAGTCATTAATCTCTTTTTTTCCTAGAAAAAAAGAGCTAGGGTAGATGTCAAGATTATCACTGAATAAATTATTATTTTTTGTATCATATGACTTTAGAAGGCTTGGAATATAGTGCTCTCATGGTATGGATTATTTTTATGATGCTTTTATGGTGCTTTTACTTAAAAGATCCAAGTCTTCTGACGCCATGAGGAACTAGATTGAGTCAGGGAGAATTTATGGACGAATCATTCAGACTGGCTTTTTTTAATTGAATCAAGTATAGTTCTCAAATGGTGTGGATCAGATTCATGATGCTTTTGCATATAGCTTGAAATCCTCATTCATTGCAATTGCATGGAAAAGAGCAAACTTTTAAATCACGCTCTTTCTGAAGATTTTCACTGACTCATTCAGGATTCTCTTTTTGCAAAGCAGATGCACACTGATGACATCACTTCCCAAATTGCTTTCAGTAACTTGTGAATGAATGGCTTTATTTTTCATAATCAACCATTTTAACATTGGGTTTTTCCATTTAATCTTTTCCATGTTCCATTCATTTTCTGCTTTGACAAAAATGTGTCATAGTGCTATTTGCCTGTCTGTCTCTTGTTTGATTTCTCAAGCTATTGATAAGAAAAGACGCAATCAGAAGGATGGGAGACGCAGCACGTGTCCCACGGTCCACCTGACATCCGTGTGGAAATGAGCCACCTCCGCACGTGCCATGGTGTCAACGGTAGTCTTTCATTCTTTAACCTCAACATTTTCAGTGGTTATATTGTTATATCGCAGTGATAATATACCACTATTGTGCACAACCAACAAACACGGACTGAAAGCTTAAACTCCCATTTTGATTGAATGGGTTCTTTAAATGGTGAAGGGATGTTCTTCCCCTCCCATTCAAGAGTTGCACTGTGGACACGTCTATAAAAGGGTTTTGAGCCCCAGAGCAGACACGTGAAGTAGCCGTCGTCACATGTACAACGTCACGTGGATCGTGCTCAGAGATGTGAACATGGACAATAGATCCGGAGGATTTGAGTTTTAACCTACTCTGTTCTGTAAATTGATTGCGTATGGCTGTTTTTAGGCTAAGGCTAAAGCTGTTGTGTCATTATACATAATTAAAAATAAATCACCTAATTCATCTGATGTGGACTAAGGCAATGTTGCAATAAATCTTTCATTGTTAAAGCATTTGTAGCATTTGTAAAGTCAGCATCACTCAGTATATAATATCTGGTTTTGTATCTAAGAGTCATCAGTCCTGCATGTGCACTGTGGAATTTGCAAGTCTGTTTGTATAAAAAATATACATTAAAAAATGTGCTTTACTTTAAGAGTTCTTGTCGGTTGTTATTTATGCTATTTTGTAGCCTAGAAATCTAGACGCAGCCAGGGTAGTCTAGCAACTCTCCATTGACTTTCGAGCTGCAAAAACCTAAATTGGGTCAGGCCAATCACATCGCGTATAGAGTAGGCGGGGCGGGCTTAACATAATGACGACAGAGTTGCGAATGTTCCCTGCTAATTGAAAACAAAGAATGGCGGCGGCTGCTGGCGAACAGTCTTTCGAATCGGCTTTGGCCGCGACTCTGGAGGACTTGGAGTTAAGTTTTTCTTTGAGAGAAGAGCATAGAACGGCGCTTAAGTCATTCTTAAAAAAGGAAGATGTGTTTGTAGTTTTGCCGGCCAGATATGGCAAAAGTTGAATCTATCAACTAACGTTAGCTCCGCTGTTGGGAAAACGCTCTGGTTGGTTGAAGCGCTGTCCTATTATGTACAGAGGGAATTTGAAAGACAGCCGTTTATCCCGCCCCTCGGATTGAGCCGTGTCTATGGAGAGTTGCCAGACCCAACATCTTGATGTAGGTCTGGCTTGCCAGGCTAGCTATTTTACACTGAATTGGTAAATCATTACAATTAAGTTTGTTTTATTTTTATTTATGAATGTTTTTTAAAACGTACCTCCAGTCTTCAGTGTCACATGATCCTTCAGAAATCATTCTAATATGATGATTTGCTGCTCAAGAAAAAAAAAAAGTATTATCAATTTTGAAAACAGTGCTGCTTAATATTTTTGTGAAATTGTGATGCATTTTTTTCAGGATTTTTTTCATTAATAAAAGTAATTAATGAATGATAATTTCATGAATGAACAGTAATTATTTAAAATAAAATATTATAATAGTCTGTCACTTGTTGATCATTTCAGTGCATCAATTGCTGAATAAAAGTTATAATTTCTTTTTAAAAAAAACTTACTGAGCCCAAACTTTTGAACGGTATAGTGTAAATTATTATATAATTTCTAATCTATAAATCAGCCTTACAGTTTCTCAGGATATATGATCTTTACCTAGGTTAAGTCGGCTATACAAAGACCGTTAGGCAGGTTCATGTCAGCATGAAGACTAGAGCCGTTCACAAGTCAAAGTTGGCACATTATGGAACACAGGGCCAGATTTACTAAAGAAGGCAAATTTGCATGAGAGCGCAAATAATCCCATAGAAAGGGTGATGAAAGTGTAAAGTTAATTAAAGAACACAGACTCAGCCGGACCATTTCCATAATGACCAACTCAATCTACCAAGAGCAGCGCAAATTAGCATCTGGTTTAAGACATGCTTTTTTGGGGGCTGTAAATAATGGCGCAAATACCAGTAAATTGACTAGCGTAAACCTTAGTAAATCACCTTGCATGATTCATTTAAATACTCTCCTCCCATAAATTTTGTGTCTGAAAGGGAAACTCCTACAAATGCATATGCATTTAGGTCAGCGGCAAAGATAACATTGTCCACGGCTTTTCAGCGCTAATTAATCCTGACAGTAGTTTTTATCGCCAAAAGAGGGTTTGCGCTGTTAGGAAATCTGGCTCTATGTCTGTAGCATGTATAAGGCTAGATGCGTAGAAGCAGTAATGTCTCTGCCACCGTTGGCCTCCATCTGTTTGCATCAGTGACTCAGGCAGAGTGGAGAGCGAAAGGGTGAACGTGTCGAGCATCATTCTCATGTCTTAATATACAGGGTGAGCTAAATATGCCACGGCAAAATATATAAATAACTTCTCGCTTGCGCAGCGGATGTTTTTAGCTTCCCAGCAAATGCAAAAGTAAGTTGATGAATGAATAAATTGGCCAGTCCAGCATGTACTCCACTTATGAGAGAAGCCATCTGCTGTCCAGAAGCTCATCAGGAGAGGGTTGTAAAGAGACACACTGGCTGGTTCTACAATACACTAATGAAGCTAGCTGGTGTTCTGGTCTCTCTTCATGGAGACTGAGTTGAAAGTGTGGTGACTATGACTGGCGGCAGCAGTATTAGCATCTACACATCCTGTCATGAAACCCTGGGTACTCATCATGATTTGTTTTTTTCCATCAAAGGAAGTAAAACACTTGCGTAACCTGTTTGATTCTCTTCGTGTTTCTCACCTATTGCCAAATTTTGTCAGTGTAAAGTGTAGATGAGTTTGCAAGTGCACATAGACAAAAAGACAAATAGACAAAAACTGCATCAGTTAGTTATCTATCTATCTATCTATCTATCTATCTGTCTATCTGTTTGTCTGTCTGTCTGTCCGTCTGTCCGTCTATATATCTATCAGTCTGTTTGTCTGCCATTTTATTATTCTTTCTGTTCTTCTATCTTTCATTATTTGTATCTATAAATCTGTCTGTCATTCTGTCATTTTACTGTTCTGCCTGTCATTCTATCTGTCTTTCTTTATCGTTCTATCTGTCAGCTGTCAACTATCTGTCTATCTCTGCTCTATGTACAGTGTCTATCGTTCTAATCAGACTCTAATCAGTCTGTTTGTCTGTTGTTCCATCCATCCATCCATCCATCCATCCATCCATCCATCCATCCATCCATCCATCCATCCATCCATCCATCCATCCATCCATCCATCCATCCATCCATCCATCCATCCATCCATCCATCCATCCATCCATCCATCCATCCATCCATCCATGATTGATTTGATGGTAAAAAAAAAGTTTTGAATGTTCGTAAAATCATGTGATATTGTGGTTGTTAGGCGTTTCCTCTCAGTACCTGCTGAGTATTTGAGCTCTAACCTCTCAAGGATTTCACCCCATGATAACACCGCCTACTCTGTCACGCAGAATCCCATGCACCGTCCTTTGCCCTTCGAGGTCCAGCTGGGCATGAGTGTGGATAAAAAAGGGTGGTTTTTCCTCTGAGAACAGTGCCGCTGCCTCTCTTGTTCTCAGTTGATTTGAAAAGAAAAGAAAAAGCTCTCACTCTCTCTGAGAAAAAGGCTTATATAAAAAGGACTAAATGAAATGTTTAATGCATATAATCTAATGGAAATCATTAGGTTTGATAATTTAAAGCGAATTCCTACATGCAGCCCTGAGTTTATTGCACTGACGTCATGTTCTGTTCAGTCCCATTCTTTGTAAATTGTTTCATAGATTTGTGTTGACAGGTTTAATGTTTTTTTTTTTTTTTACTTTGCACTTTCTGTAGTTTTATAATGGTCTATTTGTATTCATCCTGGTGGAGCTGGCAACATTAGAACTTATTTAAAATGCATTAGGCCTGATGCCTGCATCGATGTTTCCATAGACAGTTGATTGCTCTGCAGAGGTCAGATCAATATAGTCCCAGGAACAGTCAAAGACTCACTGAACTGTGTGAGTGTATGTGCGTTTTTGTCGGCACTGAACTTTGGCTTCTTTAGAACTTTGCCAGCTGTAAAATACATGATGCTCTTATTGATGCTCTATTTAGATGAAACTCAATAGGACGAATAAGTGAGCGTGAGACTGAATTACATAGAAATTATTCAGCGAAAAGTGCATTATTTAAATATTTCAAATGTGAATTCATATTTTCATAATACATCATTTCAGAGACGCACTATGAATACATTAATTCATTATGCACATCAATATGAGCTAATTTGACTTTTTTTTGCATATTCAGCCTCAAGGTCAGAGTCTTCCGTGTCTTATCCATTGATATGAAGTGTGTGAAGCCTCAATAAGACCCTTTATGCAATAAGCTCCATAATATTCCATAACTCAAACCAGCCTCTTGAGCTATCCAGTGAGACAATTGTATTTGTAGGTTATCCGAGTGCAATAACCCCGTTATCATCCGGCTATCCTGTAGAGTGCTGGAAGTCTTGAGCCCTTCTGGCTCCAGTGGTTGGAGAGTTTGGTTTGGCCCACTGCCATTGTTGCGATGCATTTTGCAATAGCTATGTTTCCATCCACCTATTTTAATGTGAAATTTGGAATATCGCATAAAAAACACTGTATGGAAATGCAAAAATGCGCACAATTCTAAAAATGTGCATAAGAAACATATGCGCTCAAATGAGGCAGATACATGTTTTTTTCCGATTAGAAGACATGCGCATAAACTATGATGGAAACGCATTTACCAAATCAATTCCTTGCACAGCAAACAAACTCACGTGACTTTGCCTCATCAGAAGATGTGATTGGATAACTGGATTAATCAATTTAATTGCACAGCATCTCAAATGTTGGTTTGGTCTTTCTGAAATGTGTTCCCAACACCAGGCATCCACCTCTGAACGCAAGATAACATGACAACATTTATTGCGTTTCGTCTGCGAGCTCTGAGACGCAAGTCAATTCTTCTAAGTCAAGATATTCTTCAGACACTCATACAGGTTTAGAAAGACTTGATGAGAGAGAGCAAATAATGACAATGCAGTAGTCCAATAGGCCAGAGAGCTGAGTACATTAAGGTTTATGGCAATTGAATAATCAGTACACTGTACTTGCTAGAAAAATATCATAACAGATATTCCTACTCATGTGTTTTATTAATTCTTCAGCTTTCTCAGGGAAGCAGGAAATTGCTGCTCAAACAGATCAGATCCATCAGGCAGATTTGCCAGAATATTGAAACTGCAGAATTCCAGAAATCAGTTTGAACATTCTATTCCACAGCCTATAATCTTGATAGGCCGTATATATATATATATATATATATATATATATATATATATATATATATATATATATATATATATATATATATATATATATATATATATATATATATTTTTTTTTTTTTTATATATATCTCTGAAGTTAAAAAATGCTCTCATTCCAATTTAAATGCTGAACAGAATATTCTCTGATAACTGGTGTCATGGGAAATCATCTTTTTTTGGTGTCTAGTGTAGATAATTTCAGCATGTCCATACTGGAGTCTTATCAAAAGGAATAAAATGTTCTTGATATTTTGGTTTTAAAGAGCTTGATGAATGGATAGAACAGTAGAGCTTCTCTTTCAGTCCAAAAAGACCATCTATTGAAATAAGCCTAAAAAACTAAACCTATCTGACCTCAGCTTGTAGAAAATGGTCATGAAAAACTAATATATGACTGATCCACAAATATATATATATAAATTATATTTACAAATATTGTGCATTTTAAACTACATATTGTCAAAAAAAACAAAACAGTCAGTAAACTACACCAATTTAAAACTCAATATTCATTTGCTATATTGCGGTATCATTTAATAAGTATTGCAGCGGGTGTTTTAATGTTTATCATTAATCATTAGCTTCAGGTATATACTGTAAAAAATCTATTTCCATCCATGACGCCTTTAAGGTAAGAAAAAAAGTATATTTGTGTGTTAGTACCTATGTGTAATGGCATATTCGCTCAGAAAGGTCCAAGTTTTTGATATATCTATTTAGCAATGCTTTAGAATTATGAACAATATTACCGTGGATCATCCCGTCAAAGTGTTTCTCATCATGTGAGGCCCAAATGTGTGAACTCTTACTTGCACCAACTAAAGTTTTCTTTTAGAAATATAAAATACAAAGGCAGGAAAAAAAAGTAGGTCAAGGAAATCGTGGACCTGATGTCATAACTGACAGGTTTGAGATGCTGATATACCTTTGTGTTTTATTTGAATGAGCATAAAGGAAGACCTTCAGAGTTAAAGAACCTTGTGAATGGCTCTGTATCCTCAGATAAACCCCAAGCCTTTATCCTTAGTTGCTTTCGTTGTCCTGCTTCAGTATATATAACAACAAGAGATACTGACAAAAATTCTGCAAGTAATCTTGAGTATTGTAATCTAGCTACATGTTTCACACAACTACTTTACCTTATGTGCATATTTACATGTTTAATCTAGTGGTGCAATACAGTATGTAAATTAGGCCTGATTTCGCAGAAAGGGCTTAGATTAAGCTTTTTTTTTTTTTTTTAAGAAGTTTTTATAAGAGCCACCATTTAAATGTTTATATTTCGGCAACAAACTGGAGTAGATAAGACATAAAGTGATTTCAAAACTGCCTTATCTGCAATATTGAAATGTTTGTACAACTGATTAATTAACTAATTATTAAATCAACGGGCGTTTTTTTTTCTTTCAGTTTTTACGCCTAAAAAACTTACATTTTGGTTTCATCTATTAATAACTTTTCTTGGACAAGTACAGCATGTGACCACATATGAGTACATATAGGTGAAAAAAATACTATGGAAGTCAATGGGGTCCATCAACTGTGTGGTTACCAACATTCTTCAAAATATATTCTTTTGTGTTCATCAGAAGAAAGAAATTCATACAGGTTTGAAACAACTTGAGGGTGAGTAAATTATGACAGAACTTTAATTTTTAAGTGACCTTAAAGTGTTATCCTCTGTGCCATGCGTGTCCCTCTGGGAGTGTTGAAGCTGAGCCGCAGTGTGTTCTGCACACAGTTGCGGTGGCTTAGGAGAGCAGCAAGATACCGAAGCCCACCAGGAGACGTGACGGTCATGCTGATCTGGTCTCCGGCGTGGTGATATATCCCTACCTACCTCCCACACTGACATCCCTTTCCCAGAGGCCTCTCTCCACGCTGCCATTTAATATATCTGTGCCTCCCTGAAGCTCTTCAGACATGGTGGAAATTTATCACAGCCTCTGATATTTCTGAATTTGTCAGTTGTTTCTGCCTCCCCTTCAGTCTAAAAGCCCATAGTGCCTTATATATACATTGCTGTATTATCAATTACACAATAGGTGGTTGTGACACTCTTTGGAAAGAGGTAACACTTTTGGTAACACCTTATTTCAATGGTCCACTTTAGACATTCTACTAACTATTAGTAACTCTGTGCTGACATGTCAACTGCCAGTCATTTGAGTATTAGTAGACTGTCTCACTGTAAACCCTATCGCTCAAAATAATTAATTGGTTTGAGTAGGACAAACTTAAATTAAACTAATTAGTTCAGTCAAATTAACTTTTATGAGTATTTAGCGCTTGCTTTTTCTTTCAAGTTCACAGAACTGATATATTTTAAGTAAAATTAATTGTTTCATTGGTTTGAGTTGTATGAAATTATTTCTTTCAATTTAGACGAACTTAAGTTTAACTGAAACGGTTGGGATTTCTATTTCCCAGCATGCTTTGCCCATGGCACTCGAAAGGGAGAGTAAATGCTAAAATTAAGTGTGATATAATGTTTTTGTGTGTGTGTGCAAGATTAATGTTAAGATTTAGTTGTGATTAATGTTTTGTCATGCTAAAGAATTTCTGTTAATGTGTAGGTTATTACCATCATGGTGACAAGTGGTGCATGCGGCTTGGTTTGAGAGCAAGTACGTTATAAGTTTTATATTGCTGCACTCATACAGCAAGAGGTATATCATGCTATTGTTAACATGTTAGCAAATTAGCAAGGGAGCATTCATTGAACTAGCTTGTTATAGAAAAGTTTATACTAATAAAAATGTTCACATTGAGGCTACATGAAAATTTTAAGTTCAGTGTATGAATTAGTGTATTGAAACATTTCAAGTTAAGAACAAGTAAAACATGAGTACGGCTTACTTAAACTTTGAATTTCTTAACTTAAAAATTGTGAGGCAACTGATTGCCTTACATTTTTTGAGTTTTGCCAACTTATTCGATGCTCCCACATCAGACATTCTACTGACTTAGTAACTTTGCAACTACATGTCAACTTATTCAACTTACCCGAACCCTATAACACCTAACCCTATTTAACAGTCTAGAGTTAGTTGACATGTAGTTGACATGTTCCTTATAGTTAGTCGAATGTGTAAAGTTGACCATCAAAATTAAGTGTAACCAGAATTTTGCCTTATTGTAGCTCGAATTAAGCATTGTTTTATAAGTGCTGCATATCTGAACATTGGATTGACTTTGAGAGTGTGCTGGTGAGAACAAATCACAGGTACAATACACATGCAGGAAGCCGTTATACGTAGGAGTGGAATTTTAATGAGCTTTGGTGCTACTGTGACTGACAGGATAACTCTACATGAGGGCATTGGGATGTGAACTAATACCGCTGTAATCTCTGCTCTGCCTCTTCACGAATGTAAAACAGTAACATCACAGCGTACACATAAATGTAGAAAAGGCCGGTTTTCTTTACTCTTGATGGTGGATGGAAAATGGTGCGTCTGCTAGAATCAGGTGGACTGTTACATGGCCTGTCAAACGCTGTCTCTCACTTCATCTTGCTCTCTTTTGCTCTTTCCTGACAGTGGGATTTCGCCCAAGGCTCAATTCACCAATCATGCAAAGTGGTCTAATCTCCAAACCAACTGGATTAACCAGATAAAAGGGATTAGGAGGCCTAAATTTAATCATTTTGGAGAAGAAAAACATCAATGGTAAACAAAAGTTGCATTGTGGCTCTGTTCACACGACACACAAATCCGATTTGCACTGTCTGCACTGTCATTTTGCGTGTGATGACAGTGTAGAAATTTTGCCTTATTTCTGTCAGCGTTGAAGGTATATTTTGCGCAGGCATATACTGTGTCCAAAACCACTGACTGATTCATACACTATTCATTACTTAGAGAACATCACATAGAATGTATAATGTGCACGTATGCATATGCATATTTTTTATGATGTTACATAATGGTTGCATTGTCGTATTGAATGTAATTTGATTTTCTTTTAAATTACCTTGAACTTTGAAAAAATAAATAAATGTGTATATATATATACATTTACAAACTTTTATGTTAGATGCGATTAATCGATTTGACAGCACTAATATATATATATATATATATATATATATATATATATACAAACTTTTATGTTAGGTGCGATTAGTCATAATTAATCTATTTGCGAGCACTTATATATTACAGCACTTATTTATATATATATATATATATATATATATATATATATATATATAATATTAGTGCTGTTAAATCGATTAATATATATAAACATATAAACATAAATATAATATAAACATATATTAATTGTTAGATGCGATTAATTATAATTAATCAATTTGACAGCACTAATATTAGTGCCGTCAAATCGATTAATTGCAACTAATCGCATCTAACATAAAAGTTTGTGTATATATATATATATATATATATATATATATATATATATATATATATATATATATACATATATATACATATATACACATACATATATTATACAAACTTTTATGTTAGATGCGATTAGTTGCAATTAATCGATTTGACGGCACTAATAATAATAAAAATATGCAATAATTCGTGAAAAACCTTCAAAAATTTTGGGGGGAAATGTGCTTAATTGTCATTAAAATAATGCCACATAATAAAATTATTTATTAATCACTAAATTAATTTTAAAAGTAGGCTTTTTTTCCTCCAGGCTAATTTTTGCTGTCAAATGTGACTTGGGAAATGTTTTTGTGCGACAGTCATCTTTGCTCTGTTTCTCTGGCTGAAGCTGTAAACCTGTCAGTGTACTTCACAGAGAATATGCCGTGCGTGTGGTCAGGTAAGAATGATAAAAATCGCTCCCCGTTGAAATGTCACTGGAGCAGTTTACTGTCCCTCACTGTGGCGCTGCAGCTCAGCTGATGCGCTTCTATAAATAGGGCAGATGCTTTTCCGTGATCTTATAAACTCCGTGAGCTTAGAGCTGATAAATCCAACTTGCTGGGAAGAAAATGCTTTGGTTTGAAGCTTGATGGGATAAATGTACAGTACATATGTACCATCCTGTTCATCACGGTGTTGGTCTATCTACATATACAGTACAGCTTGATAGTCAAAACACTACTGAATCAAGAGTGCGCTGGTTGTTTGTCCTCCAGTTTTCCCTGTTGTGAACTTTTGTCCTGCATGCACTCTCTCATTTTCTCTTCGGTTTAAGCCTCTGAGATCATGTTAAATCTTGTAAGGAGCTCAGAAGACACACTGTGTAAGCAATGCTGTCATTGGCCAAAAGACGTGAAGAACAAAGTCATAAACTATCCAGAGGAGTGGCTAGATGTCAGCACAGTTTACAACAAGTGCTGAACACCTACCTGCCATCTTCACAAGTTAGTTACCTTGGTGGCCTACCATAGCTTGCTACAAGTGACCAATGAACCAATGAAGTTCAATGAGGTTTCGATTTCTTAAAGGGCTAACATTTTTTATCTTTGCAGATTATATACGCAATTTAAAATGCTGATTTTCATTCTAAAAAAAGTGTGTAAGCAGCAAATAATTCCTGTGATGCAAACCTGAATTTTCAACATCATTACTCTTCAGTGACACATGATCCTTCAGAAATGCTTTTGATGCTTTATATTTTTGTGGAAACTGTGATAATTGTTTTTCAGGGTTCTTTGATGAATAGGAAGTTCTAAAGAACAGCATTTATTTTTAATAGAAAACTGTATTGTTGTAACAATGTTATATATAATATATATTCATGTGTGTTATGAATTATAGTACTTTTATACAATTAGCATTAAAAACAACAGGTTAAACATCATGCAGACTTCTAAGAACACTTTTGAATCTACCAGCGTCGTGTTGATGCTATTCACACATATTGAACAGACAGTTTGTGTGCTGGTGTGAGCACACATTGTCACACAAAGACATTTTCTGTCTGAACTAAACCCTCTGAACATAGCATAAATAAAGATCAACGCATGAAGACGTGCTACAGAATATTGTATAAAATAGCGGATACATATATTTTCAAAATACATTTTCCCTCAGTCTCAGCTCTGAATACGAAGCCTTTCATTCTCAGGCAGAATGGATTGTGTCATTGCTTTTGATAAGAGGCAATCAAGAGAAGAGTGAGAATAGCAGACAAACAAGAGGAACCACTTGAAAAAAGGATTTCTCTGAATACGGGCATTTCAAGTGGCTAAAAAAAGCAGATTTGGAAGCTGGAGGCTTGCTGTTTCTCACACTCAGCAGGCATTACTCTGACTGTTCGAATTATACAAAGAGAGTGTTGAGTCATGCATCATGTGAACTCGGCCTGTTTCTACTGAAAGCTGAGTAATCTCCACATTGCTCACTGACAAAACTTCTTTTTTAAACAATTATTTATACAGATTGTTAAATGTATACTGTGTCATGTATAAGGTATCACATGCTTTTTTTTTTTAGATGACATTTTAAGTTCAATGCTCCAGGTCTGGGCCATACCAGCTCTGCACTCTTCATTTCACGGGTCATTGCATCATCCAAAAGCCTGAAGGCCATTCTGATCTTTTTTTTTTTTTACACTAATAAATGCGAGTATGCTTAGGCATACTTTTTGAATGTTCTGAATTCCTGATAAAGATGAGCCAAATAATAAGTACAACATGTTTTAGATGTTCAAACCAACTGCTTTTGCTTGATTCTGCACAATTTGGACAAAGTGCGATTAGGTTCAGATATAACTTATTGAAGGAGATTAATGAAAACATGTTTTTTGGGGGGTGACTAATTGGGCTTCATATATATATAAAATGTCTGATGTGCAAAAAACATGTCACAATATGTATCTGCCCTGATTCACATAGCCCAGACTGGTGCAGTGTATTGTGTACTCATCAAATATTTATGAGGAAATGTCTTATGAATAGAGAGAAGACGGGAGCCAAGGAACATTCTTCACAGTCTGTTCTATTTGGATTGACAAATAGGTCACAGTGTGAGACAAATTCATTGAACATGTTATAAAACATGGCCTAACCTAAAATAAATGTATTACAGATTATTGATCATTCATTTTATATGTACTTTAAACCACACCGCACCTGATCAGCTACAACAAAACAATCAGATTCAGTTCCCACAGCTAGGTGTCACTGTTTTTGTTGTAGGCAAAGCCAGTGCTCTCTGAGATCTGTATCATACAGTTTGTTTAATATCAATATAATATTTGCAATGTGTTAAAAAAAATGATGCTTCACAAATCAAAAACGTGGATTAGATTTCTATAAATTATTCTATAAAGTCTTCTGATTAACACATTTTGTCAGCAATGTTGCATCTAATGACAGATGAGAGGGATCCATGGAAATGCATGGAATTGTGTGAAATCTTTCTTTTAATCTGCATAGCCTCTTTGGCCTGGGAAAAGTTTCCATTAACATACTTCCACATGACTGGTGTTGTTTGGAATGCTATACAGAGTTTATTACCGTTTATGCTGATCTGTTGATGCTCACTGGTTCAATAAAAGTTCAATAAAACAATGGAAATTAAGCAGTCTGAGGTCAACCATTTTAAGTTATAAATAAATTATATATTAAATATAAATATATTGATGTTAAATATATTTATATTAAAATAATTTATAGTGTAAGTCATTTGGTCGCTACTATAACTGAGTAGCTAGAAGGTTTCTTCTTACACACTGTGTTTGCATGTATAAGCTTATAGTGAAAAATAATATTTCCCTTTCCTATTTGTTTTTTATTGCCCGTGTGTCTGCCAGTTGTATTACATGAGGCCAAGGGGAATTGCATTTTACCTGAAGATTCAATTTTGTATTTGAGTCACTCTAATGGATGGAAAGATACAAAAGGAAAAGCAGCTAACATGAGAAATCCCAGTGGAACTAGAAATAAAATATACACATTTTTATCAGTATAATCATATAACTGCATTTTTTAAAAAAATATATTCTCATGTGTGTATTGTATAGGATCTCTGAGCTAACATCAGAAAATCATCCTGCTTTGTTTGCAAGAGTTCTAACACCCCAAGAGGAGACACACCTGACGACAACACAACCATCGTCACAGCTTAGACAGGTCAGGGCAACTATCTCAAGACTGGAGGAAATAAAGGCACAGACACAGAGCAGAGCCTCATTAGAGTGCTGAGTATGAGTTTTTGTGTGTGTGTGTGTGTGTGTGTGTGTGTGTGTGTGTGTGTGAAGTTGTCTGTTTTGTTGTTCTCTCTTTCACATTCTCTTTTATACAAAATTAGTTAAAATTCTGCAGGTATAAAGCAAGTAACATACCCTTGTGAGTAAATTGGATTGGCTTCGCTGAATCTACAATAATATGAAGAGCAAGTGTGCATTTCAAGCCTGTTTTTACAGATGTTTCAGCAACAAATTATGTGGTAAAAGGCAAAGGTGTGCTGTGATAGGTTCATCTCTATAGCGATAGACAGTGCTATGCTGTGATAGGCTGATCTCTACAGCGATAGACAGAGCTTTGCTGTCATAGGTTGATCTCTATAGCGATAGACTGAGCTCTGCTTTGATAGGCTGATCTCTATAGCGATAGGCAGAGCTCTGCTCTGATAGGTTGACGGCTTTGGCATTAGTCCAACTGTGAACAAGTTCAACAGTGACAGACTGAGAGCACAGATTGATTATTGTCTATAGTTCAGAGATTCCTTGACAATCTATTGCACACCTCTTGTGCAACAATGTCCCAATTACAATGAGTGTGTATTTAGCTTACAATATTATCCCCACCACAGTGCTATTGTCCTTCACCAGCAGATTCTTAAAGAGATAGTTCAATAAAAATGTAATATTCTGTCATCATTTACTTATCCTCATGTCGTTCCAAACCTGTATGACTTTTTTCTTCTTCTGCGGAACACAAAAGAACATATTTTGGGAAATGTCTGTTTTGGTTTTTTTGAACATACAACGGAAGTCAAAGGGCATGAAAACTGTTTGGTTCCCAACATTCTAAAATATCCTCTTTTCATATTTGGGTGAACTATCCCTTTTATGCTTGTGGTTCATCAGACAGTCCTATTGCTTAAGGAACCTTGATATGAGACTGTGTTTCCATTTTTAGGTAGTGGCATAACTGTATCATGCCATTTTTAGTAGACCCCCAAATGTTCATAAACTGAGCACCTCTTCTATTAGCCAATGCACTGGAGTTGACAAAGAAACTCCCTGAGGGGTCTGAGAGCTGTGCAAAGAGGAAACTCTTGCGCTTGCTTTTATGCAGGATAACAGAGAGGTCAGGGGTGATCTACTAATTTAGATACTTTGCCTCAGTGGCATTGGAGGAATTCCCATTAGCCCCTTGAAAAATGAAAGGATCAGATAACTAAGTTCCTTTTGCACACTTTACCATTGTAATGAGCTTGTGCAGCTCAGTTGTACTCAAACATGTAAACAAAAATGGCTCAACAAAATCTGGCCTATAGTGACAAACAACTGATGGAATTGGCTATCTGAATTAGCTTGAACAAAGTTGTTACTAACATACACAAAGAACACTTATTTTCACTGCAGTGAGCACTTCTTATATTCACTACAGTTCTCTTAGTAAATTCACACATTGAGATTTAAAACTACCGTTCTCTAATCTTCATCTCAGCCTGTAATCCTCCAAATGGCTCTGTAGAGTTATCCCCCACTTGATCGTGGAAAATCTTATAACCCCTGGATGGTAGGGACCTTTTATTGTATTAGTCAAAATGAGACACACTGAGAACAATTTTACTGGTACTGTTAATTTTCTTGCCAATTATAACTGCACCGTTTGTACTTAAGGGGATAGTTCACCCAACAATAGAAATTCTGTCATCATTTACTAACCCTCATGTCAGTCCAAACCAATATGAGTTTCTTCATTCTTTAATTCTTGAAAAATGTTTCAACTGTTGATACACTGCTGTAAGTAAGACATACTGCTGCTGCATAAATGACCCCTAGCAGATCTATACAGGTGGAGCTGGGGAATTGCACTGCAAACTGCTATAGTGAATGCTAATTGGCCATTTAAATGTTGAGCAGCAAGCTCATTGGCTGTAGATGCAACATGAACCAATCAACTTGTGCCAAGTAGTTAACACTGTGAATATTATCAGCTTGCGTTAAGGACCCATCAGCCAGAGTTTCATGCATTTGCCTTCTGCAATTAACATTGCACTCTTAATTTATGTTTGTAAAGGTAATATTTTGCTTTAGAAATGTACCTTTAAAATACAGAATATGTGTTGAATCGAAAGATCACGGTGTACAAACCATAGTGATGATGATGTGACATTAAGTGTTGCAGCCTCTTTTTATTAATAAATAAACAGCATTCACTGGCCGGAGCCCTTCCAAGGACTTTCCACACAAAGCCTATTGTCTTCCATCTGAAAACACACATCGGCCACCCTCCAAAAAAAGAAATAAGTATACGCCTTAGCAAGCAAGGTCTGCTATTTATATTACATCTATCTTGTCTATCTCTCTCTCCTAAGCTCTGTAAGTCTGACTTCCTTGACAACCTACTCTTTGTTTTCAGTGGCACTCGTTCAAGTTGAGAGTGTGAGGAGCTTACGTCCTGGAGGTTATCAGACATAGAGACGGCTGTTGCCCAACAAAGAAACTCCCCAGTTTGGAGGCGAACAGAGTTCCTGAGGAACAGGAGCTACATACTGTTGCGTTGCAGTCCTGCCAAGAGCATGTGGATGAGGTCGTCTTGGTATTGCTGTATCATCACAGCTAGGTAAAAGTCATCAGTGTTTTTCTCTCTCTTTTTTTAGTTTTAGAGTTGCATCGTGTACGAGCCAATGAGCTTTATGATTCTTTTGACAAAGAAGTAAGCATTAAAAATGCATGACCTGTAAATGCAAGCTAGGCATTCCCCATTCATGTCAATGTTAGTTGTTTGAATGGTCCAAGACCCAATCTCGAAACTGATTTCACCAACTTCAACTTTGTTGATCCTGGAACAACATTCCACATCAGTCTTGTTCACCATCATTTCCCTCTGATTTTAGGGATAAGTTATAGGGTTAAGTTTAGGGGTAGGAATCAGCAAAATATGTTGACCCAGGTACGCATCTAACTCAGGATGTGCGAGCCAATCACCTGTTCCAAAAAAGCCATGTGACTAATCATGTGACTAATAAACTATAGTGCCGTGAGAAAATTCAATCATGACAACGTCAACTGCTGATGACACCACAAGAACGTCAAACCCTTCATTAGCGGCTATTAGAGCTATCTATGGCAAGCCGTTTTAGCTTAAATTGTTCCCAGAGTTACTCGTCGTAACTGCATTTTTACTAGTAAGAATTCAATTAGAGAGCTCTACAATTCAATTCTTACTAGTAGCAATTACAATTAGAGAGCTCTCTTATTCAATTATTACTAGTAAAAATCACAATTAGAGAGCTTTCTAATTCAATTATTACTAGTAAGAATTACAATTACAAAGCTCTCTAATTCAATTCTTACTAGTATCAATTCCAATTAGAGAGCTCTACAAAAATAATTTTTACTAGTCATATGTCTCCATTGATTTCCATTCATTTTTAATTACGGAGCTCTACAATTGAATTGTTACTAGTAAGAATGCAATTGCAGAGCTCTTTAATTCAATTCTTACTGGTAAGAATTCCAATTAGAGAGCTCTCTAATTCAGTTGTTACTAGTAAAAATTCAATTAGAGAGCTCTGTAATTGCATTCTTACTAGTAAGAATTGAATTAGAGAGCTCTCTAATTCTAATTGTTACTAGTAATAATTGAATTGTAGAGCTCTCTAATTCTAATTCTTACTAGTAACAATTCAATTGTAGAGCTCCGTAATTAAAAATGAATGGAAGTCAATGGAGACATATGATTAGTAAAAATTCATTTTTTGAGCTCTCTAATTGGAATTGTTACTAGTAAGAATTGAATTAGAGAGCTCTGTAATTGTGATTTTTACTAGTAATAATTGAATAAGAGAGCTCTCTAATTGTAATTGCTACTAGTAAGAATTGAATTGTAGAGCTCTCAAATTTAATTCTTACTAGTAAAAATGCAATTACGACGAGTAACGCTGGGTACAATTTAAGCTAAAACGGCTTGCCATAGCTATCCAAAAACTTGGGCCTTGACAGTATTTTCATTTTTGGGTGAACTATCCCTTTTCAATAAAATGGCTTTTAGGATTTTTTGAGCTTTTAGCAAGATCACTTCAAATATGACAACATATCCTTCTGTTTTCAGAACTGATTATCCATGAAATGACACTAAGAGGCGATGTACAGTATGAGTTTGTCTTTAAGCTGCTCTAGTGTTGGCCATTAGCTCAATGCAATGTGTCCCCGGAGCTTTCTCTTGAATGTGTGGCAAGAATGACATCAGAAGATCATCCTGCTTTGTCACTGGTCTAATATACACTAATAGGAAACACACACTGACAACAACCTAACCAAGTTAGAGCCGGCTTAGCAAGCCTTAACAGGTCAGGGATAGCTATTTCATAAGACTGGGATAAATTTAAAAGGAACATGGTGTAGCCTGATTTAACCGGTCTGCTAAGAGCATTTGCTTAATTTATTCCTTAATTTGTTCAAAAACTATACCTGCAATAGCAAAGCAACAGACCCTTGTGGTTAAACTGGCTAAACTCCAGTGTGCTGCTTTTTGAGTGTAATCCAGTCACTGGTCTACAATCCTCTAAAGACAGTTTTACGGTTTAAGTTAAAAGTGATTATTTTCCATGTTTAAACATTTTCTTTTATCCCTGATTAATATTTAGTTACTAAGCAAAAGTTGCCCAAAAGTTTTGGCTGTGCTAGTGATAGACAAAAAAAATATACACTCAAAAATTAACACATTGAATTAACGATGCGATTTTGAAGTTGAAAATGATTGAATGAGTTACAGGAGTACAAGAAAATACTATCAGTCTTTTATTTAAAGTGCTTGCAGTTTCTTTGCAATTATTTGTGACATTTTGCAATTTCTGAATGAAAATGACTTATTTTGGTTGTTTGGCATCATATCAGCATTGTATTTTAGCATGGTTGGGACGTTGTTTTGATCAACCCTGGGACTGGAAACTGTTTTATAATCCATTTTAAAACTAACAGGCGTCAGCTAGCATTTCAAGACTATTGACTGATTCTCATGCAATGCATAATTTGCTCCTTACTACTTCCCCAAGCTTGCTTTAAGGAAGCTCTGTGAAAACAGTGTGACATGCAAGAGTTCAATCCAATAGTTGGTTAAGCGCAGGAATGTGAGAAAATATGTTTTGATTCCAACAGCTTTTTATTTAATGTAGATTCAAATTCAAAAACCGAGCTGTGGAATTGACACAAATGTGAATGACTGGTGGAATTTGTCCGGAATTTGTCCTGAATTGGTCTGTAAAAGCATAAAAGGCTGGTTTTATGAGAAAGGAACACATAAAAGTGTTTTTTTTGTGCTTCCTGGCTTCATGCATCAAACATGTTCTCTTTTCACAAATCCATTAGGCCCTGTTTTTTTGTTGTTGTGCTATTCCACACGTTAATGTTGTTTTTACCACAGGCGATTGTTGTTGTTTTTTTTGAAAACCAAGAGCTCTGCACATTGCGTTACGTTCCTGACAGGACTCTTCCGGTTACTTGGATCTTCCATGGTGTCTATAAATAAACCCTTCTGTCTCACCCAGTGACTGTGGCTGGAGTTCAGCTTTATCTAAAGGTCCTGTAATGCTCCTGTGCTCTTTTTAGAAGGACTCTTTTGCGATTGCTCTTGTAAGGACAACGCACCCGATTGCATTTGATTTGTTCTGACACATGTGTGGTACTTTGTAAACTTACAGGACTATTGTTATTAATGCATTAACTCTGAACTATTTATACAGCAGCTGAGTGCTTCACCCACAGATACTGTGCAAAAAGTTGAGGAAAGGAAGGGCTATTAATGCCCTAGTATGAAAAGAAACCCTGCTGAGTCTGTTTAATCCGGACACAATCTTACAGAGCTTATAATTAAAAACCACATGAAATCTATTCGGACTATAATCGGATGTCTGTGTTTTTATCAGTTATTAACTAATGACGTCTGCCATTTTATGTGCTGATTCAGACAGAATCTCTGTTTCTACAAAAAATAATAAAATATAAATAATAGGGCTGTCAAAAGATTAATCGCGATTAATCGCATCCAAAATAAAAGTTTGTGTTTACATAATATATGTGTGTGTACTGTGTATAATTATTTTGTATATATAAATACACACACATGCATGTATATATTTAAGAAATATTTGCATACATATACTGTATATATATTTATATAGTTTATATTATATATAAATATATTTTTTTATATATATATAAATAACACATTTTTCTTAAATATATACATGCATGTGTGTGTATTTATATATACAAATTTAATTATACACAGTACACACACATATATTATTAAAAACAAACTTTTATTTTGGATGCGATTAATCGCGATTAATCTTTTGACAGCCCTAAATAATGGTTCACCCAAAATGAAAGATTCTGTAATTAGATACTTACGCTTGGGTTGTTCTAAACCCATGTGTAGTTATTTTAAAAAACAGAATATTTATTGAATATTTAGAATGATTTCTGAAGGATCATGTGACAGTGAAGAGTAATGATGCTAAAACTTTTAAAATATATTAAAATAGAAAACAGTTAAAATAATATAATAATGTTTCTCCCAAAAAAATGGGAGGTGAGCATAGAAACAATGAGAAATCTTACAGACCCCGAACTTTTGATGTGTAATAATCACAATATAATTAATATTTTATATATTATAAATTATTCTGATATTCTGCTTTTATTCTATTTAATTATTTTTATATAATAGTTTTCAATTTAGTCTGTCTCTGGATCTGTCTCTTTAACATTTATTCATAGCCACTAAGAATTTTTCAATCACTGATGGCAAATTCCTCGTATTTTGTCCATTTCAAGCCTCTCATATAGCTGCTTATCTTTAGTTTGCTGAGACGGCGTCACTGAAGTTGAGTTCTTCGTTTGAGGTTGCTGTTTAGCCTATGAATGGCACACTCAACCTTGAGAAACTCTCCTGCCAGTAACAAGAGAGTGCTCTTCACAACACATGTGCTGTCAGGGTAATTCATACGTCCAAACCCATTACTTGTTTATATCTGTGCGCCAGTTTAAAAAAAATTCTCAGAGAAAGTCTGGTGCTGAGTCTGATGCAAGGCTAGTGCAAGAGACACTCATGCATTCTCATTATACCAGTAGACTCTTTTTATTGGCTGAGGTTTTGTCTGTCCTCTCAGTTGCTAGGCAGATATAGTGTAATCTTTGTGTCTTGTATGAGATCATGCATTTTTAAATGCATTTTTTTGTTTTGTTTTGTTGTTGTTGCCTTTTTAGTGTTTTATCACATGTCATTATCATACACTGTTAAGGAAAGTCTGTAAAAATAGTGCACAATGTACTATATGAATGTGAAGGAATTTTTGTTGTGTTTTAGGGCTAATGAAAATTTCTATAAAATTACTGCATAATGTTCTGGCAGGCAAAATAATATTTTTCGTTTTTAATTTTTTACAGTATATATGTAATCGTGATCATGCTATATATAGCCTTATATATTATGATTATTATAAGAATATTTAAAATGATTAAATATATATTAAATATATATATATATATATATATATATATCATATTTGTATGTATACCTATATGATATGACCTCTTATATATAAAAAATCTTGTATTTTCAATGTTTTTGTTGTTTTCCGTTTAATTATCTGTCATCATATATACATATATATATATTTGTATATATTTTTTATAAATAATATAATAATAATAATTATAATTATATTTCATATTATATAATTATATTTAATAAATGTTATTATTTATAAGTTTTTATATACACACACACACACACACACATATATATATATATATACAGTGAGGAAAATAAGTATTTGAACACCCTGCTATTTTGCAAGTTCTCCCACTTGGAAATCATGGAGGGGTCTGAAATTGTCATCGTAGGTGCATGTCCACTGTGAGAGACATAATCTAAAAAAAAAAAATCCAGAAATCACAATATATGATTTTTTAACTATTTATTTGTATGATACAGCTGCAAATAAGTATTTGAACACCTGTCTATCAGCTATAATTCTGACCCTCAAAGACCTGCAGCACCTGTTTGAGGTCGTTAGCTGCATAAAAACACCTGTCCACCCCATACAATCAGTAAGAATCCAACTACTAACATGGCCAAGACCAAAGAGCTGTCCAAAGACACTAGAGACAAAATTGTACACCTCCACAAGGCTGGAAAGGGCTACGGGGAAATTGCCAAGCAGCTTGGTGAAAAAAGGTCCACTGTTGGAGCAATCATTAGAAAATGGAAGAAGCTAAACATGACTGTCAATCTCCCTCGGACTGGGGCTCCATGCAAGATCTCACCTCGTGGGGTCTCAATGATCCTAAGAAAGGTGAGAAATCAGCCCAGAACTACACGGGAGGAGCTGGTCAATGACCTGAAAAGAGCTGAGACCACCGTTTCCAAGGTTACTGTTGGTAATACACTAAGACGTCATGGTTTGAAATCATGCATGGCACGAAAGGTTCCCCTGCTTAAACCAGCACATGTCAAGGCCCGTCTTAAGTTTGCCAATGACCATTTGGATGATCCAGAGGAGTCATGGGAGGAAGTCATGTGGTCAGATGAGACCAAAATAGAACTTTTTGGTCATAATTCCACTAAACGTGTTTGGAGGAAGAAGAATGATGAGTACCATCCCAAGAACACCATCCCTACTGTGAAGCATGGGGGTGGTAGCATCATGCTTTGGGGGTGTTTTTCTGCACATGGGACAGGGCGACTGCACTGTATTAAGGAAAGGATGACCGGGGCCATGTATTGCGAGATTTTGGGGAACAACCTCCTTCCCTCAGTTAGAGCATTGAAGATGGGTCGAGGCTGGGTCTTCCAACATGACAATGACCCAAAGCACACAGCCAGGATAACCAAGGAGTGGCTCTGTAAGAAGCATATCAAGGTTCTGGCGTGGCCTAGTCAGTCTCCAGACCTAAACCCAATAGAGAATCTTTGGAGGGAGCTCAAACTCCGTGTTTCTCAGCGACAGCCCAGAAACCTGACTGATCTAGAGAAGATCTGTGTGGAGGAGTGGGCCAAAATCCCTCCTGCAGTGTGTGCAAACCTGGTGAAAAACTACAGGAAACGTTTGACCTGTAATTGCAAACAAAGGCTACTGTACCAAATATTAACATTGATTTTCTCAGGTGTTCAAATACTTATTTGCAGCTGTATCATACAAATAAATAGTTAAAAAATCATACATTGTGATATCTGGATTTCTTTTTTTAGATTATGTCTCTCACAGTGGACATGCACCTACGATGACAATTTCAGACCCCTCCATGATTTCTAAGTGGGAGAACTTGCAAAATAGCAGGGTGTTCAAATACTTATTTTCCTCACTGTATATATATATGTGTGTGTGTATGTATAGATAATTTTTTTATATACTGTATATTACATATATAAATATAGAATTAATATTTAAATATATGTTATGTGTTCAAATAATAATGTGTTAAAAAGAAAATGAATCATAAAATCATACATAACTTCCAATTATTCCAATTATAAGTCTTTGGTCAGTCCAGCTACAAGCATCAACGCACGAATATAATGCTTTTGTATTTTCATTTCCTCCAAAAATATGGATATATGTGATTAATTCAATTAATGAATTAGTATATCATAATTAATTTGATTAAATTGTCTTACTTGATTAACAGCCCTATAAAGTTTTCATGGCAACCTGATGCTGGTGTGTGTGAATCAACACACTCTTTGTTCTCTGTTGTGTTCACGTGTTTTCATCATTAAGCATTTTCAAGAAAGCACTAATAGCTTCCCACGCTGCACTGCTCTCAGAGCTCTCTCCCCGTGTGCCCGCTGGCATTCTGCTGAAAGAGAAAACAAGGACATGATATATCCCCTTATTACAGACCATCCATCTTTTTAATATGTAGTGCAACGACTTGTTAAATTATTCTGGACTTACTTAAGCTTAATTCTCTTGTATATGTTAATGACACATTCAAATCAAATGGGCACTCAAAATAGACCTCGATTCTGAATTGCTGCTAGCTTTTGTTTTAGTTGACACAAAAGTCACATTTTATTTTATGCAGTCTGCAGGGTCTTACAGGCAAATGTCCAGATTTTAAACCAAGGTTGTCCTTGTCCTAGAGAGAAATCACAATTAATCACGATTACAGGTGGAAACGCAGGAGGCGCTTCTTTCCATCGCACCCCGGCCAAAGCAGCTCACCACGTTCATTCATCATGCCTTGTAGAAAAAACAAATGATCTTTTTTACCTTGTGAAAGCTAATCCATGCAGTCCACAGTTATAATTGTAAGAACCAGTTTAAGCATGTTTTTGTCTTCCTTTTAAAAGTGACATTTGCATAGTCACAATAGCCTTGTGATTTGTCATGTGATTTGCTAAGTCAGTGTAAAGATTCACAATGCAACATATGAAAAATTAATGACCCATCCAAAAATGGTGTCTTAATTTCAGATAATGTGACCATTGACCTTATATTAAATGGATATTTAACGCACCCATATGAAGTAATTACGAGGTTAACTTGTAACTGTTGAGTCATTTTTCTGAGAAAGTGTTATGGATTTCTCATGTAGCTGTTGCTATGACTGGCCAATCGCTGAGCGGTGTTGAATCTAGTGCGATGGAGAGACATGCCTGCTCAGAAACGTTAATGTTTACTTTGAAATTTCCTCTTTAACCTACAAGTGAAAACTTTCTGAGATTCAGAATCGCTCTAGACTAAGACTTTTAAGAATGAACCTGCTTTGAATTACCCAGATCTAAGCACATAAGTGAAAGTCGGTGTCCAGCAAACCTGTCTGTCCTAAGAGATTAGACTCCATGCTTTGCTGACCTCTGGTCTGATTCATAGCACTAAGTTTAGATTCTGTTCCTCAGCTCAGGGAGACTTTTGGATCTTCAAAGGGTTCTTTTTCACCCGTCAGCCCTGAAAGTGTTCAGCATATAAGTTCTATATGAGAAAAACTGAAACTCAAATGATACAAACACATATAAGGCCTGTTTCACACTGCATGCATATACAGTACATGCGCTTGTTGCAGTGTGTTCACATTGTGCTTTTACGTAAATAAACAAATCAATAAATAACAAATAAATAAAAAAGTAGATTAAAATAAATAAGTGAATAAATGAGTGAATAAATAAACAAACAATAAAATAAGTAGATAAATAAACAATTTAAATAAATACAAATTTGATTAAAATAAATAAGAGAATAAATTAGTAAATAAATAAACTACAAAAAATAAAACACAAATAAAAATGGGATTAAAATAAGTGAATAAATTATTAAATAAACAATAAAAGAGGTATAAATAAATAAAATAAATAAAAATTATTTATAAATAAAAATTAGGATACGATAAATAAGTAAATATGAGTAAATAAATAAATAAATAGTTAAAACAAACAAATAATTAAAACAAACAAAGAAATGAATAAATACGGTACTATTACAGTACAGTACTATGAGAAGAAAAAAAATACGTAAAAAGAAACTAAATACTTTTCCAAATAATATTGTCAACAAAATGAAACTTTGAACCTGGCTTGTGAACCTTTATATTGCGGACCATTGCGAACAGCGTTTCTGTTAAGTATCAAAACTGCAAAAATATTCTGTTAATGATGATACATTACGAAAAAGTACAAATATGCGCTGCTTGTATACAATGTGAAACAGGAATAGTAAATATAGTATCATATTAAAATAATTAATATGAATAAATCACCCTGACTAGTTGGTTACACATAATGTAAGGGAAACTCTTTACTCTTTACAGTGTTTAGTGTGTTTTCCACCACCTCATCATTAATTCTCATTGCCCAGCACTAAATAAAAAATGTCGCTTTTGTGCTTCAAAGAATTTATCACATGTACACATTTGTTTTATTTCCAGCTCCTGGGTTAGATTTTTCTTTTCTTTTATATTATTTATAAAAAATGTTTTTACATGACCAGCAAATGTTGATCATCAAGCCTCTAGGACAAACAGCAATAAGCGTTTGTTTTCCTTGCTGTATAAAAAATGAGATTTCAAAATACTCCACATACTGGCTGCAGTTCTCTTCTCAGGTTATTCTGTATCCTGCAGAGAAGTTTCTTAATAAAGTCTGGTTTGATGCGCCAGATAGCAGTTATCATCTGGTGTGATGATAATTCTGGTGTCAGAAATTTCAAAGCCGATTTATTTCATCCTTCAAAAACTTTCTTCCAACTAATAAAGTCTGCACAGTGATCCTCAACTCGCTGGCTGCAGCTGATATATTAGAAGTCAACTTAAGCTCCTGGCATTAGATTTCTGAGAGTGAACTTTCATGACACGACCTACTTGTCCTTTAAGTTTGAAGGATTTTTTTCTTCATTTGTGAAATTTTTAAAAACATTCTACCTATCTATCCATCCATCCATCCATCCATCCATCCATCCATCCATCCATCCATCCATCCATCCATCCATCCATCCATCCATCCATCCATCCATCCATCCATCCATCCCTATCTATCTGTCTGTCTGTCTATCTGTCTGTCCGTCCGTCCATCCGACTGTCTGTCACGTCTAGTTTGGTTTTGTTTGGTTTTCACTGTGTTCTGTTCCTGTTTTGCCTGCCTGAATTTCTATTGTTTCCCTTGTGGTTAATTAGTTTCTGCACACCTGTTTCTGTTCACCTTAATTACGTTCCCCATGTATTTAAGCCCTGAGTTTCTGTTCCTTTGTCCGGTATCGAGTTTTACGTGGTTGTTTAAGTGTTTTCCTACGTTCTCCCTGTGTGGATTTATTATTAAAGACCATTGCATCTCTCTCTCTCTCTCTCTATCTCTCTCTCTCTCTCTCTCTCTCTCTCTCTCTCTCTCTCTCTCTCTCTCTCTCTCTCTCTCTCTCTCTCTCTCTCATATAGATACGTATGTATGTATGTATAAATCTGGTACTCAATTGGTTATACTCAGCTTTTACATTGGACAATATGATTTTATCATATTATTGAATTTTTTGTGTGTTTTGTTCATGGTTTTTGAGGATGAGGGCAAGTCACAAAACATATTCATGTTAGCATCCGTTTAATTTGCCTAGCTTCTGCAATGTATGTATAATACACAAAATACTGTAGAGTTTGATGTGGAGAGCAAAAAATATGGGAAGTGTTTTCTCTTCCCCTTTTAAAGCTGCTTTATTTTGTTGTCCTGACTGTGCATGATTATACAGATAGTTTACATTTTTCACCTGCTGTTTTCTCTGCTGAATACAGATGCCGCTCTTTTTTTGCTTTGCGACCCACCAGCTTAGAACCACTAGTGTATAGTGTATGTGTGTTTAAAAATGAGAAAGCAATGCCTAGTTTAGTGAAACGGTGCATGTGTTTACTATTATCACCTGACTGAGTGATACAATACAACTCTAAGAAAAGTTTGTTAAAATAGGGGCAATGTGATACAATGTTAATATGAAGGAATTTTCTGTACTGATATTTTACAGGGCTTTTACCTGTATTTTGAATTATGCCTTGCATTGTCTTTTGAGTTATGGGTTAAAGAAAATGTCTGTAAACTGATAATGACCTGGCAGAAAAATTACCAGTACCTAAATTGTATTGTGCAATGCTCTTCAATATTTTGAAGCTTATGTCACAACTCTTAAGCTTATGTCACAGATTCCTCTTGAAATTTATGACCATTGATAGCAATGTCCAAGATAACAAATCAGTTCCATCTTATCATGGGTGTATACTGAATTATTCAATTTTTTTTTTTTTTTTTTGAAGAGGTGAGTCAGGCTAGGTAACATCAGGCTAAGGTTAATGAAAACCTCACTGGAATTATTTAAGTGTTTAATTTCTGCACCAAAAATAATAATTGTTTTAAACAGGATTCTTGAACACCCCATTAGTCACTGTTTAACAAACAGACTCATGCTATTGGTTTAGCTGATGTTGCAACACTATTTAAAATAAAGGTTCTTTATTGACATTGATGGTTCCATGAAGAACATTTAACATCAATGGAACCTTTCCATTGGACAAAAGGTTCTTTATAGTGGAAATTTAAGAACTGTTCACTGAACGGTTCCTTGGCGTAACTCAAAATAGTTTTTTTGAGTTCCACCAAGCCAAATCCAAACTGCTGTAGATTATAAAACTCATGCAGGGTTTTTATTAGCAGACAGGGATGTTAATAAATCTAGAACTGCACAGAGCTCTGGTGGCGCGCTAAATTTGCACTGAGAGACACACAAATGCCACATTGCTGATGACATTTATCAATTGATAGCTGTGAATTATCACATGCTGAGATCAAAAGAAGACGCTGGGCCAGAACAGTCATTTAAACTCCCTCAGAAGCTATTTAGTTTCTTTTCATTCTCTCGTTTAAGATGACATGGCTTTTGATGAGGGGAACAGGCCTGGGAAACTGTAATTACGACACTAAAGGTCGTTGAGGTGTGGTATCTATGAACAAATGTCTACTATCACTGGGCTGACACAACTGATAGTGGGTTATGGACTGTGAGCGTATCAGTGTGAATGGGCGAGTTACCCTGCTGTCTCCGGGCGACTGTAGATTGTACTCGATGGAATGTGTGTGAAGGTGTGTCTGGACAGAAAGGTGTATTGTGACTCAGTAAAGGTGCTATAGAGGAAGAGCTGATAAATGTGCCTGTGAACATCTTAGCTGCCTTTCACTGTGTTTTAGACATCAGTTGATCTGTTTGTTCCAGAATTGCATTCTTGTGTTCTTGTTTTCGCAACCATTCGGCATTATTTTTTTTTTTGTCTGATTGAGAATTCCAGAAGGGAATGACATTCTTGCACGTGCTTACGGTTGGCTACTAATATACTGTTGCACAGTGTTCTGCAACACTTCTACCGAATCTACAGTGCAGAACTTACGGCACAAAACTGGTTAATGCACAACAAACTTCTGTATTCTGTAAAACACGTTGCGTCGCTTCTGCTTCAGGTCTTTTGCATGTGCTTCATTAAAGGCCCCATGAAATCAAAATCGTTTTTTGGCTTTTAGTATGAATATGTTATCTATAAGCTGTGCTCCAAAACAATGACAACATTCACATTTAGAAGATATAAGCATTCGAAACTTAAGGCCCGTTCACACCAAGGACGATAACTAAGATAAAGATAACGATAAAGATATAGTTCTAAAAATTGTTTTCAATATTAAAGAATAGCATAGTTCACACCACAGCTATAATGATAACGGCACAGAGAAACTATATTGTTGGAATCACTTTGAGAATAATTTTATCCAGCTGATGAACGATAAAAACATTAACAGCCAATCAGAATCCACCCTGCTGTAACGAACTCAAGCATTTAAAGTGGCAGACGAGCACGCGCTTAGAATAAACCTAATATAGTTATCTTTATAGTTATCGTTCTTGGTGTGAACGGACCTTTACAGTCTCTTTTGATTTTGATGGCATCACTCTTCAGCTTCTCATCAGATTTTCTGTCCAATCAAATGCTCTGGAATCTGAAGTGTCCCGTCTCCTACATTATAAATAGACTCTGAAGCTGCGGCTAAAATTGGTAATTTGTTCACACATTTACTATTTTCTACATGGTGAATGGCACATAGTGCATAATATATGGGGATAGAGAACGATTCAGACAGTGTAAATATGTGTAAATAAAGTCTGGTTTCACATTCACATGTGAACCGCCTCAGCTCCGGTCCAGAGACACGAGAGCGGATCATATGTGTGAATCGGCTCAGACCAGAAAACGTATCAGATCCATTTGAAATCTGCACAGAATGCTATATTTTAAAGCGATATGGAGGAGAAACGGTTGGAGATTAGGAGGAAACTATGGCTTTACCGGGCTCAACGGCTCTGGCCGAGCTGTGATATAAACTAAATGCTATGGGCTATTTTAAAAAAGGGGAGGAGCTGTTCGATATGTTATACCCTGTCTTCCTGTTTCAGAGGAAATGATGTCAACACATTGAATAACGTAATGTGTGTTTCAAGGACCCTCAGTGGTGTATATGAGCTGCTTCTTTTTGGTGAATCAAAAACATGTAGTGCAATAGTGTAGTCTGATTCTCTCACTAATTGATTTGAACTGAATAATGAGATGAAAAAATAGAGCTGCAGATGAAAATGTGCATTTAAAATATATTTTTTGTTTGTTTAGTGTAATATAGGCTAGTTAAGGCCAATTCAAAGTCGGTGGAAACATACCTTTTGATTTTTTGTTTATTTTATTTTATTTAATGATATGTCTCATCGTTATTCCTTGAAAGTTCTAAAAGAAATGTTAATGGAACCCTTAAGCAACATCAATTATTAAAAGGGACTGGAATGTACTGTGCATAGTGATACCTGCTGTATCTACTGCTAAGCATTTTTTTTTTTTTTAATACCAGCTATCCAATAAATAAGAATGTCATTGTTGTTTGTTAGTTTCTCAGTTAGCACTGCATGTTTACTGGACAATGTTACAGTAATCATTTGACACATTTGTCATTAGCAAAAGGTCTGCGGAGGAAATTGAATTTAAACAGCTTGTTGGAGCCAAACACAATAAGATTGAATTAGTCGCTATAATGTGCTGTCAGATATATGACAACAACCTGCAGGGAGCATTTAAAGCTCTCGGGAGACAAGGTGAGAGGGGCATTAAGCAGGAAAAACAACTAAACACGACTCATGGTGAGTCAAGCTGCCCGTCCCCATGACCCCCACCAAAAACATGTCTATTCCAGATACATCTCTGTCCATGAGCGACACTTAGATGTCATTACACCCCGTCACGGAACATAATCAGTCACCTCCAGTCTGGCCCAGAATAGATTTTTAAATTGTCTTGTTGCACATGTGTTTTATTTTTAAACTAACTGTTGCTACCAGCTCTTATTTGTGCCTGTGATTTGATCGCTGGAAATGCTCAAAAGCGTAGACTGCATATTTTCCTTACTCAGTTAGAAACACGTTCACAATCAAGAAGAAAATGGACACATTATTCAAAAATGTGTTTGTCTATATTGTATTTGGAGGGCTGGAAGAGTAGGTTGCATCAGATTTGAGAGACTCACAAAAACAGGTTTCTCTTTGTTGCCTGTATTCTTTCAGGTTCCCAGCATCCTCTCAGCAGAGCTCTACATGCATTGTAGTCTGAAAGCGACAGCTGCATTTTAACATTGATCAGCATGTGTGTTTTTTGAATGATTTGGTTTGCAATTGGTTGAGTTTTCACAACAGCATCTGAAATACTGGGTTATTTATTATCTCTTAGTTATATATGGCAATCCAGTGCTGGGTTATTTTGACCTAGCTTGTTGGGTTTTATACATTAACCCATTTGCTGGGTTGTGGCATATTGCTGGGTCAGTCAACCTGAAATTGAAGGTTAAATAATAAAAACGCACTCTAAATTCTCTGTTAAGGCTATATAAGACAGGGACAGTTCCTATAAAAAAAATGATTTAATTATTTTAATCATACTTAAAAACATTTAGTAAACGTTTTAGGCGTGACAGAGGCAGCAAGAGCATTCTCTGGGAATCGGTGGGAAGAAAACTGGTATTAGGCTGTTCCATTTAGCAAAGTTAGCTTTACCTTGTCCGTCAGACATTTAAGTTTCAACCCGTGAAACGAATAGCGCGATCACAGCCGCGATGCTAACGCACTAGATCAATAGCGCTCCGATTGTTATATAGTCAGTGGAGCGCGCGGCAACTTCGTTACATATGACAGCGATGTGGCGTCGCGCCATTCGTTTGGCGGGAAGTGAAAATTCCATGATGGCGTTGAAGGCTAGCATTCCAAGCAGACCTTAGCTGCGACGTACATGTAAACAAAAAAAGTCAAATTTGAGACTATACAGACGTTTCCCTATTTGTACAGAAATAATTTGATATGAAAACAATGTAATACAAACCTTATTTTCTCTCAGTACAGAGCACAAAATGACCATTGACAAATTTATCCAGTTTTAACTAGTTTGGCACAGACTACCCAACATTGGGTTACATTGGCCCAGTGCTGGGTAGGTATGTGAAGGGGGTTCATCATTTGTTTTGACAGTTAAATTGACCCAGCAGCTAATTTCTTTTCATTCTTCCACCGCTATGGGATATTCTACATTCAAAATAAGCAGTTTAATATTTATATAATAAGGTTAATAATTATACTGACCATTGTAATTGGTCACAATAAGGCTTGCAAGCTTTAGTCTATTCCCAAGGCCGACAGATGGATGGGCGGCGCCAACAATGACAGTGGGGTATTTCATGCCATCCTAATGAGGATGGATGCCCTCAGTGGTGCAGTAAGTGTAACTAAAGTTATTGTCTAATTTTGGTGTGTTGCCAAATGGGGTAAAATCCCCAGCTGTGTTGTGACTACATTGCACGTGTTTGCTTCTGTAATGGAAGCCAGGATGATGTACAACCTGTGTAAAAATAGGATGTCTGGGGTGTGCAGCATTAGGGACTGTTATTATAAAAGCTGAGGGATTTCTCAGATCTGACCCTATTTGGCCTTCATACTACACTAGAAATAGGTCATATCAGTTCAAAGTGCAGCCTTGAAGCCATGATTATATACTTAGATTTACAAGTTTAGATTGTGAAAAGGAAGGAAATGTAAGGAAGTTTGTTTCCGCCATGGAATAAAAAAAAAAGAAAAGGTAATTTAGAATTTTTTTCTTGGATTTTTTTTTTTATTAGGATAGGATAGTAGCTACAGGAAGTGAGGTGGGAGAGAGAGGGGGGACGGGATCAGGAAAGGTCCACAAGCCGGGACTCGAACTCAGGTCGCCTGAAGCACAACGGCGCTACATGTCGGCGCACTTGCCCACGAGGCTATTGGCGCCAACTTTTCTTGGAATTCTGAGTTTATATCTCACTATTCTGTTTTTTTTTTAGCCACGAAAAAATTTTTTAATGGCTTTTCTCACACAAGTTTATATCTCACAATTTGGACAATTCTTCTGAGAACTGTGACTTTTTATCTCACAAATCAGACTTTTTTTTCCTCGCAATTCTGAGAAAAAGTCATAATTGCAAGAAAACAAAACAAATTGGAAGATATTTTCAGTTGAACTTTCAATTGCGAAGAAAAAGATTATGAGAATTATGAGAGAATTTTGAGATGAAATGTCACAATTAGTCTACCTTTTTTATTTTTGTTTTTTATTCCGTTACGGAAACAAGCTTCCATTAAAAAAAAGGATTGAATCTTTTGGGCAAGATCTCTCTTACTCTCTAGAGTATTTTTTGGATGCACTCCACTGATTTCTCAAACTTGAAAGTGTGCTCTATTATCAGCTCCATGTGTTTATATAACCCCTCTCCCTAATGAGATTGTACAGTACCATATGTAGGTCATGGGCATCTGAACAAGATTTTAGGCGTTAATTAAACTATGTCCTCCTGTGCCATGGCTTTAAATCCATTGAGAATGTGGTCATTAGCTGCTAAACAACTTGATGAGCTCTGATAAAATTAGGATGTGAGCTCAGATCAAGTGTATGTGGTGATTGTGTGTGTGGTATCAGGTCATGTTATTTGTCTGCTGTTTATTTTTGGTTATGTAACTACGGTAGAATATGACTTTAGGCCACATGCTCAGCCCCTATGCTGATAAAAATAACTAAAATACAATAGCCAGGCCCAGAGCGGTCTTGTTTTAGTAAGCGTTCGTGCGGTTGGGAGCACGGCCGGGATCTGGGACATAGGTTGTTTTTAGCTGCAGATTTCAGGCCTTATTGCCGTCTAATTTATTTACATCGCTGCCCTTGTAGAGAGGTAAATGACTGTGTACAGATGTCACCACCATCTTTTCTCTCTCGCTCTTCATTTTTCAATCGTGAAAAATCAAAACAAGTTTTCTCGGTATGACAGCAAAAAGTTACCTTGCCAAAGCTGTTCTTACCCAGTTTTTTAAGTTGGAAGACCAGCTGGATGACCAGCTAAACACCAGACTGATTAAACCATATTAAAGCAGCTATGACCAGTGAACTAGTAATTTTGACTATAAATAACGTTGCATCTACTTGTCAACTAACTCTCATTAGAGTATTAGTAGACTAGTGTTAGGGTTAGGAGAATAAGTTGACATGTAGTTGTAAAGTTACTTATAGTCAGTAGAATGTCTGTTGTGGGAGCATCACAATAAAATGTTAGCAGATAATACTCTAATGACTGGTAGTTGACATGTAGGTGCAACATTATTTATAATTAACAGAATGTCTTAAAGGGACCATCAAAATAAAGTGTTACCATTTTTCCCCCAGAATGGTAATAATAACAGCAAAATAACAGCAGCTATAGTTTGAAATAGCTAGTTTGAAATGGTCTCCCAGCCTGATCAGCTGAAAAGTGTCTAAAACCAGTTTAAAACCAGCCAACATACCAGCCTGACCAGCTTTGGCTGGTGTAAAATGGGTGTTTCAAAAGGGAATGTATATCAGCTGGTCATTTTCATGAAATAAATTTAATTTAATTTTATTTAATTTTATTTATTTTAAATATTTAAATAAATATTTATTTATTTATTTATATTTTTATTTTTCCTGTGATGTAAATATGCTTCTGCATCAGCATCTAAAAGCACTGAGTAACAAACCACTTGTATTGCAGCAAGATGAATGGATTATAATAGAAGATTACTTCTGTATCCTCATTTTTGATTTCTAGTTTTTCATTTCATGTGCTTTTGTTACATGTTATTGCATCAGGTACACATAAATACGCACTGCACAGAACACAAGCAATGTCATGCTCGTAATGGAGCGCATTACAGGTTTTATTGTTGCCGCTGGCATTGTCATAAAGGAATAATCTCAAAAATTGTCTTTATTACTTTTATGTGTATTGTGCTTTATTCATTTGTTGGTTTGTGTTGTATGTGTTGTATTCAGGACCCAATCCTTTGTGTAAACCTTTGATAAATGTGTGAATAATTTTAATTCATAACAAAATCATTTGGCCAATGGTACAGTTACCCCTTTATTTCCAATTTAACAGATGTGTTAAAGAATGTTCAACATCTGGATTCACCTCGGAGCAGTTTAAAGTGGTAAAACTAATGTGAGGATGAATGTGAGTACTTGCTAATGAATGACTCATTCTGTTATCAGGTAAAAATGTTCTCATGTGATTCTCATTCATATCTGTAGCAGAAACGTTGAGGCGAGTTATGCATTGAAGTTTGGGTCAAGGGATTGAACAATATATGCACAAAAATAATAGTGATTGCCTTAGCAAACCTATTTGTTATTTTGAAACAGTGTATACCATGTATGACAGCAGACAAGAAAGCACTCAAAATCTATTGAGGGAAATGCTTTTGTTTGTTTGTGTTTGTGTCTGCGTGTGTGGGTGTGTGTCTTTCTGAGAGTTTGCATTCTGAGAGTTTGCATCTTGGATAATTTTGTAACCTTCCAATTCCTCGAAATTAAGCAATGATTGTCAGACAGGCGTTCCATAAAATCCTTGAATGTGTAGTTCTCCTGTGCTATCACTTACCAGAAAATACCATGGTCTTTTGGACATTGTACTGTATTATTTTCCTGTTTATTGGGCACATTTTGTGTTACTCTATGAGCCAGTGAACTTTGCTTTAGTGTTTCTGTAGTATGCTGTTCTTAAGCCCATAATGGTTCAGTTACTCCACTGCTTGTGCATAAGGTGTTGACAAAGCAGCTCAGGTCTGTCTCTGTTTCATTACTGCGGTGAAGAGAAGTAGGCGCTTTATAAACACAGTCATGATGTATTCAGACAGGGGCTTAAGTGCAAGAACCTGTTACACAAACACTGCGAGTAGATGAAACGCAGCTTTGTAGCAGACAGATGTGAAAGATTTTATAGCGATTTTCTACTTCTAACGGGTTACATCATCCAGTTATATGTTTTGAAGAGTGACTGTGACTGAGAACATGATCTTTTCTCTTCATATCCAAATAAAAGAGGTCAAGTGCGACTAGGACACATGTTAAAAAGATTTTTTGAGGTGATTTTTAAATAATATTAACCCTAGATTGGAGAGATTAAATGGATAAAAACAGACTTTTTTAGGATGGGAATAGATACATTGAGGGTTTTCACTAAAGGCCAGTTTCAGAATGGCCCAGTTTTGGTGGCTTCATCTTTCTTGTTTATGAGTGCCATCGGGTTGATATGAATGTAATTTAATTTAGTCATGTGTAAATTAAATCAGCGTTCAAATGCATTCATGCGAACTGAGTTCATGAAATCTCATCTCAGTGTTTTGACTTTGCAGTGGTTTTCAAACTTCTTGCGGCCAAGGATCCCCAATTATCAATGCCGATCCTTTGAGGAATACCCAAAATATGAAAATAATTATACAGTTTCATGTATAAATATCTGAGAAACATCAGGAAAGTTGGTATACAAAGGCTGTGAAACTCCCTGTGAAACACATTTTCTGAGTTTGCTGAGTCAGCTTTTATTATTTCTGACCCTTATGATCTTGGCTTTGCTGAAGAAGATGCCAGTTTTACAATTTGTTCTCCACAGAGATCTTTTCTGTTTTTTTTTCTCTCTATGTGTTTGTGTGAGTGAATCAAAATGCGGCCAAGTTGCTCTGAAGCACCATGTAATGTTACAGATGGCCGCTCAGCGAGGAGTCCTGGCATGTGACGTTAAGAAACATTGACAGACCTCATCTGGGTCTCACTGGTTTCTGCTAGTTTTACTCTCTCTACTATAGTTGTGTTTTCTTTCTAAGCTTTTTAAACCAAAGCACTTTTTTGTATGCTACTTTCTAAAATCATCTCTTAAAGGTTGGGTAGCCAATTCTCTTCATATCCTGATAGCAATCAATAATAGAAGTGGTGTAAATATTACACAAAATACATTCAGGTCTTTTTGTGTTTAATGGAAATATACAACAAAAAGGTGAATAAATCATGACAGAATTTTCAATTTTGGGTGGACTAATTCTTTAAAAACAGGAATTCTTATTGTATTACATAATTACAAAAAAGCCAATTTGGGAATTGGGACTAAACTCCAATTTAAGACCTCAAATACAAGTCATGCACCATTTCTCAGTGTCAAATCTAGCAACATATACATGTTTGTGAGATCATTTGAGGAACTGATCATGTAGCAGGTGTTGAGGGATTTCTTTTCAGTGTGCAGCTGTCTCGTGGTGTTTGAGTGTCTGTGAACTTTGTGTTTCAGTTACTATAAACATTATTTTTGGAGGTGTAACTGTAGTTCTGCGAATACTGAAAGTGTGTATGACACATAATATCTCACTTAGTGACATCATCAGCACTTCTCTCTTGGGGCAGTAGTGTGAAAAAAAGGGCTGTGCTCAAAGGCAAAGCACAGACTACCAGTAGTGACTGCCAGGGACAGTTGAACCCAATTTGTTACAGTGGCTTCTCATATTTAGTGGAGGCGTAACACTATATCGGTCCGCTGGGAGCTGAAACGGCTCTGTCTCCATGAAGACTGTCTGCATTCCCGAAATCAACTGTCATACATATTAACTAGTATTACATAAACTACATATCAAATGTGTGGAAAAAGGTACTGGCTATTTTTTTGTTTGGAAACCAGCAGGACGTTTTGAAGGCTATACAGTCAGTCAGATTTAGTTCTTATTGTTTTGAAATGTTGGCAGATCTAGGGCATTTCCCACTTTAGCTTCCTTTGGCCATGAGGCCCTTGTATTCATCCAAAAACAATAACTCATTTTACCCTCTCTGAGTATTCTGTTACAGGAATTGCTTGTGTTTTCGCTCCAGGAGTTGCAGCTGGCATAAAGGTAAATGCGAATTTCCACTGGCACTGACATTTACACCCAGTGCTCTATGTTTTGGCTTTTTTTGGGGGGGAAGTTTATAGCCTTGAATACGAGCTCAAGGATTGTAAAACAGTTAACACACTAATCTGACTTAATGGGAGAGAAGTGTTTGGCTGAGGGAAGTCATGTGTGCATGACTCTAGTGCAGGCAGTGCATGTGAGATGGGTGTGAAAACGTCAGTTATTCAGTTCAATGAACATTGAACCTGTCACACTGGTAAAAGAAAATGTATTTGCAACATGTTGGGTGTGACTTTAAATTAAGAACATGTATGAATGTGAACAACACAAAGTAATAGAAATGAGTCATAACTAAAAATTAAATATGTATAAGGTGCATTCAAGCCCTGCGGTGTGATTTGTCTTCTGAGTTGGTACAAAATAGCAGCATGGAAAACTACTTATGAAGCTAGATAGTAAAAAGCAGTGAAAACATGAGAAACATAAATCATCCTGTGCTATTTGTGCTACAGACATTAATGATGAATGTGTTTTTAAGGTGAGGTTTTAAGGTGTTTGATTCCAGGAGAGACCTGAGCCATGGAATATCATAGACTTGTAGAGTCTTCTGGCGGGGTGGCACCGAAAACAGCTTAGCAATTACCAGAATAACCTTGCAACCACTTGGCAACACCCTAGCAACCACTTAGAACGCACTTATAATCACCAGAATATCCTTGCAACCACTTGGCAACACCATATAAACAACATAGAACACCCTAGCAATCACTAGAATACCTTGCAACCACTTTGCAACGCCCTAGCAACCACTTAGAACATTCTTATAATTGCAACCACTTGACATCATCATAGAAAACAACTATAACACCCTTGCAACCACTTGGCAACTCCCTAGCAACCACTTAGAACACCCTAATAATCACCAGAATACTCTTGCAACCACTTGGCAACGCCATAGCAACCACTTAGAACACCATAATAATCACCAAAATACCCTTGCAACCATTAGGAATCATCATAGAAACCACCCAGAACACCCTAGTAATCACCAGAGTACCCTTGCAACCACTTGCCCTAGCAATGCCCTAGCAACCAATTAGAACACCATAGAAACCACCTGAACACCCAAGCATCTATTTAGATCACCCTACCAACCACTTGGCAACACCCTTGAAACGCACCCTAGAAACGATTTAGCAGAGTCCTAGCAACCACCAGAACATTCTATCAACCAATTCCCAACACCCTAGCAATCACCAGAATACCCTAGCGACCATGAACACCCTGGTAACCACTAAAACACCTTGTCAACCACCAAGAACATCATAGCAATCACTTAGCAGTGTCCTAGCAACTATTTAGCAGCAACCATAAGAACACCTTATGAACCAAATAACAACACCATACTCTAGCAACCACCTAGCAGCATCCTAGCAACCATCAAATACCCTAGCAACCACTTATCAATGCCATCACCCAAGCATCTGCAAAGCAAATCACTAAAAAACTGCATATAGCTTTATCGTGGTAATCACTCTTACAGAGAATGTAAAAATCTAGTTAACATTGTTAAATGTTCACGCACGACTCAATGTTGTACACAAACGTGTACAAACATTATGGCATCTGAAATGACCTAATTAACAGTCCAGTTTGACCCAGCAGCAGCTCTCACCTGCCTTTCTCCCTGCCAAAGGAAAATCATGGAAAAATTCCTTTGTTTGCTAAATCACCTTCAAAGCCATTGTTTCACAGACATTCCTCTAATGCTCAAGTCATTCGTCAGATGGACTGAAGTTGTTTTTTGACTATCTGCTAGCTGTCGGGCTAATTTCCCCTCTGCTGTTGCTGGTCTTGATCTCGAGTCCCCAGAGCCCTCAAACCTCCACATCCACTTCCTGTTTACGCTCTGTGCAGTGGCCTGAGCTTTTCAGACCACCGGAGGTACAAAAGTACGGCTCGTAAGAAAAAGAGGAAGGATTGCAGACCGTTATAGAGTTGCTCAAAGCTTACAGCTTGTAAAGAGTGTTGCAAGCCACGTGTTGGTGTAATTTTGAGGTGTTGAATGATCTGAGAACATGTAGTTTCCTTTGGTACTTCTACAGAGGAGAGAAACCTGTTTGAAGAGTGAACAATTAATGCCTTATTTGCATCTGCTCAAACGGCTATTTTGATTTTTATGGTCTTTTTTTTTACCTCATTAATAACCCTGATTTATAAACATTAACGTTCGCAAAAATGAATTAAGTAATGGAAAATGTATTCAGATGGTTATTATCACAAAATAATCCCAGGCTGGGTGATCAGGTGATCTGAAGGGGTTTATTTTGCGATGATGTCTAGCTGACTGTATACCATCACTTATTTCACAGCTACTAAATAAAAGGACATGAAATATTGATTTGAGTTGAAAAAATGTCATTATGTGAGAAGACAGACACCATTAACTGATACAAGAAACATTCAAATTTAAACTGAGACAATATTAATGGTTATAAAAAAATAATATATGTAATATATATGTATAATATACATATTATATACATATAATATACATATCCACAAAAGTTTGGGGGAAGTATTATAAAATAAAATAGAAATAATTTTATTCAGCATGGATGCATGAAATTGTTCAAAAACGACAGTTAAGACTTTTCCATTGCTACATAAAACATTCTTTTGAACTATTTATTCTTCAAAGAATCCTGAAAAAATTATTTAAAAAATATTAAAAATTAATTTATTTTGCCATAAGCATCACAACTGTTTTTAACATTAATTACGTTGCTGCAATTAGTCATAACAACTTAAAATTTGTTGAGATAACTTAAAAATCCAACTTAAGTAAACTACACTAAAGTTAACTGAACTTAAAATTTGTCAAGCATGCACACTTACTTTTTAAGTTGAAACAACACTGCATTTTAGGTTGTGACAACAGCAATCTTCTTTTTTTTTTTACGGTGAATGATAATAAATGTTTCTTGAGCAGCAAATCAGCATATTAGAATGATTTCTGAAGACTGTAAAATTACAAGTATATTCAAACAGAAAACATTTCACAATAGTATACTGTTTTTACTGTATTTTTATCAATAAATATCAATAAAACATTTTTTCAAAAGCATTAACCCCAAACATTTGAACAGTAGTTTACTTACCAAATAAACAACAACAACTACAACAATATTGCACTATATGGTACGATTTCTATGATCATAAAATAGAGATATGCATCGCAGAACATGGAATCTGGAATAGCTGCATGCCTTGGCGCCTACACTGTCCTCTATCACACCTGTTTATCTCCTTTATTTCCTGTACTTGTTCTGTGGTTCCTGTTTTGCATCAGTCCCTCTCCCAAAGCTTCCATACTCCCTTCAACTCCTCCTTCCTTTGTCTCACTCCATCCCTTATTCCCTAACTCTCATCTTAGCTATAAATCAGAACATTGTGCATCTGTCATTAAGGGCCCGTGGGCTGTGTTCGAGCCAATGACCGAAGAAAGGCAGCGCTGCGTGGATACTAATGAGTCTCAGTCAGCATGTGGAAACCAGCTTGGGGACCGACTCATCCCTTCCACTCCGTTCTCTGTTAGAGAGCAAGAAACAAATACTGAGAAACAGACGCCAGCTGTTCTCCCTATCCCAAAACATTTTTCCTTGAAGTCAGCGCCCACAGCTGAAAGACTGGGCTCTATTTTTAGTCCGTGTTCTCTTGTTTACCGAATGCATGTTTAGCACGTTTGCGTTGAGGGTGTGCAGGGGAAGTGGGTGCTGTTGCTACATCCTATTTCAAGCAAATCGCTGTCGGCTAAACAGTTAGACAGTCTTTTTTTAAATGAATGGACAGTGTTTTTAATGGATCTTTCCATGCTGACAGTCCAATACTTTCCCTGAGCTTCCCAGGAGGTTGCACACTGTGTCCCCATTAGCTAGGGACAGATTGTGGCTAATTGTTTGTTATTCAGGGTTAACACAATGACCAAACTCTTTCAGCGAATCATGTTGCCCAGCTGTGCCATCACTCAGCACTGCAAAAAAAATTAAAAAATTAAAATCCAGCTGTGTTAATATTTTTCCACTCAGTCCTTTCCGTTATCAGAACATGCAACATAAATAGAAACTCAACAACTTAGTATGCATTTGAAAAGTTTGGGGTTAATAATATTACTTAATTTTTTTTTAATGAATCAAAATACAGTAAAATAGTAATATTGTGAAACACTATTTTAACATATTTTGAAATGTTTATTCCCATGATGGCAAAGCTGAATTTTCAACATCATTACTCTTCAGTGTCACATGATCATTCAGAAATCCTTCTAATATGCTGATTTGCTCCTCAAGAAACATTTCTTATTATTATCAATGTTGAAAACAGTCAGAATCGCACCTGCAGGATATAATGCTCATTGTGCGTCTAGATTATATCAAGCAGTTGCAAGCATGATGCAACGTTCTCAGAATGATAATCAGAGGGAGTCATGCGGACGCAAAATCATTACGCAACAGGTGATCGCAGAATCCACAGGGAAACGCAAAAATATTACTGGATTGATTCAACTTTGCCATTATCATACATGATACATTTTTAAATATATTCAAATACAAAACAGTTATATTCAATTTTAATCATATTTCACAATAATGTATTTTTACTGTGTCTTGGTGAGCATTAATATTATATATATATATACATTTAATTTGAATTCCATGGAAGATTACAAAAAGTCATTCGGGTTGTGATCAAACAGGTTTTTTTCTGCATAATCAAACTTCAGAGGAATGTACATTTTTAATTATAGCTCAGCAGGTGTAATGAGAATTCAACATGAGACTTCACAAGCACATGTCAGATCTATAACGTCACTTTCTTTCTCCGGGACAGATGAAGACGTTTCTGTCAAATCAAAGTCCACTATCATGTCATGACCTTTCCATTTACTGTTTTTTGTTAAAGTGCACCAATGAACTGTTGGTGCACACACAGATACAGTCTAGCAACTAGTCACAAGTCATACCTGAAATATTACATAGCACTGATATCACACTGGGTTCTGGCTGTGCTTCAAGACTGAGTTCACATGCAGCAGAGCTCACAGCCACACTGGAATTATATAAGGGGACAAACCGGTTGCAGACTGACTTGAGGCAGTCCGGCAAAACAGCCGAGGATCAAAACTGTCATGCAGAACTAATTAGTATGTTTGTGTCAACTTTGAGACATCAGTCAAGTTACAGCCAGACTGGTGGCTTTGTGCACTCTATACTCAAGCTATACACATCTTGTGTTTTCATGCAACAACTTGTGTGTTTGTCTGTGTCACAGATTATGCAGGTGACGAGGGCTACGTTTCTGAATGAACCACGTGGAGACAAAGACTACACATCTTAAGTACAGGAAGGTTTATCATTTAAATATATTATAAACAGACATTATAAATGTTATATTTATTGAGCAGAAAGTATGCTTTAAAGTGATCAAGTGACAGTAAGAGATTTCTTTTTCAAATAAATGTTCTTTTGAACTTTTTATTTATCAGAGAAACCTGAAAAAAAACTGTACGGATTCAACAATTAATATAATTTATACCACGGTCTGGGTGAATACTCGATTCTGATTGGCTGCAGGGTGTCCATTAAAAAGTGATAGACGACACCTAGTAAATAAACCGTCAGGCGTAACCAGGGAAACCAAGTTATTGTTTGTAAAAATTTTAGATTTCGATTGTAAAACTAATTAAAATATAAACTAATGTTTTAAAAATGTGTTATTTGGCAAGTGACCATGGTATAAGCGGGTTAATGCCCTTGGACTTCGGACTTCGGCTCCGCTGCGCGTTGGACAGTTCACGCCTCGCCGTCGTCCATTAATACCTGACAATGGACACCTCGTCGGGCATTAACCCTTACAAGTAACTTTAGCACAACTGTTTTCAACATTGATAATAATAAGAAATGTTTCTTAAGTATCAAACCAGCATATATTAAAATTATATCTGAAGGATCATGTACTGAAGACTGGAGTAAATTTTGCTTTGCCATCACAGGTATAAATTTCCAAAAAAACAAAATCAGTTTAATTTGCAGTAATATTTCACAATATTACATTTTTTTTCTGTATTTTTAATTAAATAAATGCAGCCTTGATGAGCATAAGAGACTCCATTAGATATCCTCTGCTCAATATAGGAATCGGTGAACACTGCATAGGGACCCTGTGAATCAAATCGTGGCTTGTTTGTCTACAAGTTCACAGGAAATCTGAATGAAAGGAAACAGGAAGGAAGTGATGGCGATTTACTTTTAACCAGTCTCCCTCTGTCTCTCCACATCAGCAGTGACGGGAACTTGTCTGAACAATGCAGCTGGAGGATTCAGTCGAGATGTTGCTTTCTTCGTCACCAAGCAAATATCATTGATGTTACACTGAACGTACTCATAGTGTTTTCCAACTTTTTTGGTCTTATGCACCACTACATCAGTGCAACTCAGGCACTTCTGACATTAAAATGTTCCTGCAGCTAAATGTTTTTGTTTTTTTCTTGAACTGAAAAGAAAAAAAGACTTCAACCACAATAAGTTGATTGTTAATGAAATTGATTTTTATGAAACTGATTAAAAGCCCAGGTTGGTACCACATAACCCCATAAATCACAATTTAAATAATAGGCCTAATAATACAGAAAAACTCCATGAATGCTGGAATGTGATATCTTACTATATATTTCACTTACGTGTCGTGCATTCTTGTGAAACTAGAAAAGGGAGTTAGGCCTAGTTCGAGAGTGCAGATTTAAGGGGTGTGCATTACTTCCCACTCTGTTTCGGAAAGAGTAACTGTTGATGACAGACATCGATGAGCTGCTCTCTCGTCCTCCGATCATGCCATTTTTCAACATGAACACAGAGAAACGACAGAAAACAAAGTGAATCGCTCCATATTCAAGAGACCATGATTTGGCCAAGTAAAATTGTTCCTGGATCAACATCTTTTTTCTGTTGGTCCTGACTCCTGGAACATGATTCCTTTCTCCCAACCCTAACAATAACCACTTAAAACCAGATGGAAACGATTGGCTGATTAATGCTGTTCAAGCTTCAAATCCAATCTCAGTTTGCTTTAAAATTCTCAGGGTTTTAGTCAACTAACTGTTGCAAAATCCTCAAAACTATACCACAGAGGAAAGCCCCAAACTCCCAAACTGGTCTTTGATGGGTAGTGCAAAGATTTCCACAAGATCTTTCCATTGTCTTTGACCTGCGTTTACTTAGTTAGCACTCCTACAAACCACTAGCACATCAAAGAGACGGAACTCCCCGGTTAATGACACTTTCAGACGTCAAACAATCCAGTTAATGCCCAGCAACTTCAGCTTTCAGTTGATGTTCTCTTATATTTGTATGTGTATTAGCAAAGGTTCAAGCTGCCTGCTATTGGTGTTTTTCCTGTTTATTAAGCTTCTTTCAGCATTTATAAATCTGCTTTGGCACTTTTAGTTTTGTGAAAAGCACTGTATACTCAAAATGCCCCTGTGTTTTGGTTTTGAAGTTATCTACTGATGTTTGTGTCTGTGTGTTCTGAGTATATATACAAGTGGTAAAAATAAAGTCATAACATTACATGTAGTAAAATAAACCATGACTGGGTGGTGTGATGCTGTCTGGACATGGTTTATTTTGGTGTGCTTGAACAGCCTATGGCATTGAGCCACTCTCTTCTCTCTTGACACTTATTTTTTTATTATTATTATTTATGAAGACAGCATGATATCCTGTTTGAAACCATTTTATTTTATTTTTATGATACCCTGTTGAGATATTTTACATTTTATTTTCATGAGACCCGGTTGAGACTTTTTTTTATTGAATTAATTAATTTATTAATTAATTTATTTATTTATTTGTTTGTTTGTTTGTTTGTTTGTTTGTTTGTTTGTTTGGTTGGTTGGTTGGTTGGTTGTGGTTGTTGTTGTTGTTGTTGTTGTTGTTGTTTTATATTGTATCTTCATGATTCCCTGTTTGGATTTTCTTTTATTTTCATGATACTTTGTTGATTAAATCAAGTAGGCAATTGAGAGAGACAATTCTATTAGAGACAAAGTTGACTTCAAGATTTTCCATGGGTGACAATTAACTTTTGACTCTTCCAAAGACTGATTCAACTTTTTATGTTTCATTTTTGTTTACGTCTCTGCCGAATAAAAAGGGTAAATTTTGCGCACACAAAAAACGTGTGACATTTATTTCAAACAGCTATTAGATTTACTCTTCATAATTGGAGACAGAAATGATCCTATCCCAATAATTTTGTAAATGTATCTGTGACCTACATCAATTGTGAAGCTGGCCTATATCTGTTAATGCATCTGCTATTAACCGTACATTTAATAAGCTCCATAAAGGAAGCACCAACACAGAAGCTGAAACACAGTTTAATAGTTACTATTATTTTATTTTATTTCAGTTGCTAAGTGTTCTTGATGTTGGATAGAGAAGCTATGTCTCATAATATGTTGTACTAGATATCATGCAAAACATCTCAAATGGCAAAGTGAACTTTGACATTTATTCTTTAAAGTAAGAGAGCTGCACTGCCGTGGGATAATTGTCATCCTGTTTTTGTCATGTTCTTTCATTTCATAAGACTTAACACGCTTTATATCATAATTTCTTTAACTATCTAAAACAGCAGTTGCTTCTTGTCTTTTGGGCTGCACACGACTGAGCAGGTGCCATGTGTCCTACCGAGTAAAAACACACTCTGGCCGAGTGGAAATCAAATATGAGCCCTTGGAGAGGCACATTTCCATGAAATCTCCCAATCTAAGTGTGCAGATTGGAGCGTGTCTTGTGATTCTTCCTGTTTTCCTGTTATTATTCCATTTCCTGTCTGTAAGCAGAAGGATTAAAATAACCGTACTGAAATGTATTGCTCTCTGGGGGAACCGTTTGTGTAGAAAACATTAAGGAGAGGTGCACGCCCCTATAGCGTTAACATTTCACGAGCTCTCTGAGACTGACTCTTGGAAATGTGGGCATGTCAGGAACAAGATGTGAAAGATAAACTTTGTGACTGCATGTAATGATGACATTGACACTCGCACTAAGAGCACCACGGTAACAATTATTTGCACTCTTGCCTACTTTCAAAATGACAGTATTGTTTGGAGCCCTCATGGTGAACGTTCTGTCAAGATTGTGGGTGTAATATCTGTTATTTCTCATCAAATGTCAAAAGTTATGCTAAGTGTTGTCTTCAGGTAAAAACAACCTATTACTTTTCCTCCCATTTCACATTTCTCTTAAAAATATGCAGATTTTTATGTAATATGATTTTATTTATTTTATATTTATTGACACTGAAATATAAAAGGATGTGTTGTCACAATAAGGTAATTTGATTATTAGGCAATTACGCTAAATATAAACATGTAAATCTAAATGTCTAAATTTAGATAACCAAACAAACACCAATGTTTTGCTTTGTTTTGTTTTGCTTTGCTTTGTTTTGCTTTGCTTTGCTTTGCTTTGCTTTGTTTTGCTTTGCTTTGGATTTTGTTGTTGTTGTTGTTGTTGTTTGTTTTTCTTTTCTTTTGTTTGCAAGATTAATAGCAACTATTTTGTTTTACCAAACAAGTTGGACCTTTTGATGTATTTGACTTTGATTTGGACTAATCTATGACAGATTGTCTGCTTTCAAAACCCAATAAAGAAATGGGATCAAAATAAAACAATGTGAGTCTATAATCTAAACAATCTCCATGGTTGCTACGATGACATTGCATATTTAGGGCTTGTGCATATGCACCAACGCAAAATGTGTTGCAAGACATAAGGGAACCCTGGGGGTTTGTGTGTGTGAGAGAGAGACTGTGGGTGAGTTGTTCTTTTTTTAGACGGGTGTAACAGGAGACTAACCTGTGAGGCCGCATTGGCTTTGAACAACAGCATGCATTATTTAAGTTCATATTGCTTTCCTTTGCCATGTCAAATCCCGTCTCAATAGAAAAACTACAGTTATGCAACACTAATAATGAAGTCGAGCACTTATTAAAAAGCACCTTTCTGCAGAAATCCCTTGCGGAGACAGATATCAAGATTTTAACATTTGCCTCTCGCTATTTATTTAGTTAATCAACACTGTGATGCACTGCAATAATGCGCTTTCTTTAATTCAATTTCACGCATGAGCCATTAAATCAATTAGGCGATTTTCTATTAGAGACAAAGTTGACTTCAAGATGGATTTTCCATGGGTGAGAATTAACTTTTGACTCTTCCAAAGACTGATGTTTACATCTCTGCTGAATCGAAGGGTATTTTAAAAGTTAATTTTGTACACACACAACTTGCTACATGTATTTCAAACAGCTATTAGATTACCTCTTCATAACTGGAGACAGAAATTATCCTTATCTTTCAATAATTTTGTAAATGTATCTGTGACCTACATCATTTGTGAAGCTGGCCTATTTCTGTTAATGCATCTGCTATTAACCGTACATTTAATAAGCTCTGTAAAGGAAGCACCAACACAGAAGCTGAAACACATTTTAACAGTTAGGTAATAAGTTGTTCCCTTATAGGCTAATTACATGCAGGCTCATTTTAGCATATCCGTTTATTGTTCTGCGCTGTGCAGTGTTATATGCTATATGCATGGAAGCTTTTGATGGTGAATCCCATGGAGGTGGGAAACTGAGAGCAGAGGAACATGGGAACTTGTTTGATGCTTAGACTGCTGGAAAAGTCTTCAGATCTGAAATATGACTGCCCCATTTTTAGCGTAGCTTATATTATCATGTCTAATAAGGTAGCAGGTTTATTACTTTACGTTACTTTACCCCTGATTAAATTCAGTGGCAGGTCTAATAACTGCATTTTAAGATTCTATTGATTCTGCCTCTCAATTGTTTCATAATTTTAACTTGTTTTCATTTGCAGATCTGAATGGAGGAACATGTACAGCGATGAAGAGCCGCTATAGTGGCACTGCTGTAGGAAGTGACCTCTCTGCCAGCATTATTAACACTCTCACCACAGGGAACATGCGGCTCCCCCTCAAGTGCAAACGTGCCAGCTATTGTGAGACTCCGAAGGGAACGGAATATGGTGCCTGTATGCTTCTGAAAGCATAAATCTGACATATGATGTTGCAGAAAACATTCAACATCGACGTTCAATTGACTTTTTTTATTGGTGTTCACAGAAACAAACCACATTGTTTAAAAAATAATGGATTTTGTTTACACATTATGCATTTCATATATACATCTCTGTACATCAGGAACATTGGCTCTTTTGCACAGCAAAGATAAAACATGTTTGTAAGAACATTTGAGAACAATATTATGCACATAAATAACATAATACTTGTCTGAAATCCACCACAGTGCAAAACAAACAAACAAAGGAACATCCTGAAAGGAAAGTAGTTTTGTAACTCGTTGTTCAGCTAGTTTAGACACTTCTTTCGAAAGAAAGAAACAAATATAGAACGAAATAAAGATTGAGTTACATATTTCAGGACTGGTGTTTTCATTTCAAACAAGAAAACATTTCCTTGAGGGAAACATGTTAGGTAAACAGATCTTTCCTAAAACCTCTTTCCCCATAGAGAGGTTAACAGAGACTTTAAGCGTCTTATTGCGCAGAGCAACTTCCATCCAGACCCCTAATGAGGGATTATTGTGCGAGTGTCTGTAAGTCCACAAACATATCCATGGCTTGTCTCAAAACCTAGTGAGCTGCCTACCTAGACAGCATTTTAGTGCACTTTGAGTTAGCTGATCTCAAAACCTCCACTGTAATAAAAGAAAGTGCATTACATTTGTCTTGGTTTCCATCTTGTCACAATAATTCTGCTATTTAAACTCAATTCTCTTAAATCAGTAAAACCATGTAAAATGTTTTTTGTTTTTTTTTTAAAGTGCAGGTTGTAACTTTGGCACCACTTTGATTTTACTTAAGGCGGCAGTTAAGTGAACTTTTTTACACTTTTGGCCCAAACATGTCTAGGTAGGCAGCTCACTAGGTTCTCACACACATCCCGTGAATAACAGCGCGCTTTCAAGTCAAATGGATGAAGTGGCACAGTCATGCACTCAAACGCTCTTCTTCATCATCATCACTATTACCATGTAACATCGCATGTCATTGCTGGGTACAATATTGTCTTTATTCAAGAACGGTCAGCCGACTTCTTGCATTTTCCTATCCACAAAGCCATTAGACAGAGAAACAGTCTCTTGGTTGCTCTCTATGGAGGACTCGCTGCTCGTGCTCTCCCCGGACAGCAGGCGAGTCACTCTCAGATCGGCTTTTAGCGTCTGCACGTCGTTCCCTATACTCATGGAGCCCAAGTCATTGATGATCTGACACAGTTCTTGCTTGCCGTTAGACACACAGTCGCTGTCGTTGTCCAGAATATCCTCGCACTCAAAGTGCATGGCTTTCTCCTCTTCCTCTTCCCCGACCAGGTCCTCCGTGATGGAGCCCAGCTTCGGTGCGCTCCTGCTGCGCTCCACCGGGGGTTTATAGTAACACTGTCCGTTTAGCAGCTTCCTCAAGGGCACCAAGGGAATCGTTTGCTCCCCGATCAACTGCTGCTGCTGGTGCCTGGCATCGTCCCTTCTTTTGAGTCTTTTAAACTCGGCCAGGGCTGTCGCTGAGGTCTGGTAGAGGAGCAGCGCCATGGCCTTCGCCTTCTCCGGCTTGGACACCAGCACGGCGTGGCAGCGCAGCATCACCGCCTTGTGCTTCATCTCGTGCCGGTAGATCCAGGCGAATATCTTGGGGAGCCGCGGGTCTGCGACGCAGTAGGTGATCCTGTGCAATAAGTAGAGATGTCCGGGTCTCTTCGCCTTTTCGTCGACGTGGACCATGCGGATGCCCTGCGAGCTGATGGTCAACTTCATCTTGGTGCCGTTCTTCCCCATCTCGCTCTTGCCCCATATCTTACTGACGGCCACATCCGTGCATCCGTCCCCCTTGGACTGAATGGTGGTGGCATTCCCCAGATACAAGACCGTATACGTAGGGTCCTCGCTGGTGATCTTCGCCTTTTTCCTCTTGGATTTGAACATGCTCCCGACTCTGTTGAGTGCGCTTTCTGGGCAGGATTTGGCGAATGAGGTGAGCGCGGAGTAGTTGAGGCTCACGGCATAGCCCTTCTGCTTGGACTGCTGCTTGTCTTCCTCGATCAGCTCGAACTTGTTCTTCTTCCAAGGCAACATACTGGTCGTCTTGAGGACAGTGAAGATACTAAATCTACTGTAGTAATTCTATTACGCCTAAATTCTACTTCGAAACCGGCTTTAGTCATCTATCGACTTGCTTTAAGACATTTTCAAAGTTGCAGAGCACTTCATTGACCGGTTGGCGGTGGAGTATCGCGTCGGACGCTATAATCGCCGCATCACTAAATAACACACTACACAGTACAAGCGTGAATCAGTGACTTATATACCGGAATGAACCAATTCAGATTCACAGAGGGGAGCGAGGACGATACCAAGACGGGGATTAAAGGGACAGTTCACCCAAAAATGAAAAGGTGGTCATCATTTACTCACCCCCATGTTGTTCCAAACCTGTATGAGTTTCTTTCTTCTAGTGAACACAAAATTATATATTTTAAAGAATTGACAGGTGACGGCACCCCTTGACTTGTCTATCGAAGTCAATGGAGCCCAATCAACACATCAACTGTCTGGTTACCAACATTCTTCAAAATATTTTCTTTTGTGTTCAACAGAAGAAAGAAACTCATACAGGTTTGGAACAACAAGAGATAAGTTTATGATGACAACGGGGTTTTTTTTTCCCCGGCATCTCTTTATAAGTGCCTGGAATTAATATATTTATTAATTAGTTATTTATTTATGTAAAGTGTTTCATATCGGCTCATCTATTCTCATTTATATACTTATGCGTATGTAAGACAGTAGGCTAAAGACTGGTTAGTTTGGTGACAATAAAATGTTTGTCTTTGCTAATATAATCTTTTTTACTGATATTGATACCTACGTAAAACAAAACACAAACCCTTATTTGAATTTCTATAAGGTTAAAAATGGCAAAAAATTAAGAATACAACCTGATATTATAAGTAACAACAACAACTATAATAATAATAATTATTATTATTATTATTACGACATATTCTGCAATAATGAAAGTAATAAAGTTTAAGCATTCGTCCTGTTATTATAGATTTATATCAACAAAATGTAATTGTTAATTAAATATTACAATGATTAAATACACACAAGTATTATTATTAATTAATAATAATAATAATAATAATAATTATTATTATTATTATTATTGCCCCTCTTTTATCTTACAGAGGCATAGAGCAGGAAGAATGGTTTGGGCGAATCTGAAACTTGTTCTTTGATTCCCTCTGCTGGTGACATGCTAACAATGCAGTTTGCAAACATCCGGAACTATTCAAAGCAATGCCTTTGGATTTCCTAGGGACATATTTTAGTGAGACACCCTAGCCCTAGAACAACCCAAAATATGTATATTTTCGCTGTAATCTCAGTCAACCTTTAAAAAGTAAACATATGCACTCGACTAAGCTGAACAAACCTAAAAAGGGGATCTATTCTTGACGCCTTATTCCTCTAAAGAGGAGGTTCCTCTCATACACCAGTCCGTGTGACTTCCTTCCTTTGCCATAACAAACATACCACATGGGCGTTCTGTCTATTCGTATATCCACGAACAGCTCGCTGACACATTTATATCGCTGTTTAACCGTGTAAAAGTATCTAATATGGGAAAGAAGAAGACTCACGGAGAAGGCTCGGGGTTAGGGAGAGCTTTAATAAAGGAGAGACTGAACGCAGGCCGTGGATACAGGAGAAATGACACATGGGTAACGTTAAGAAAAAGTCACTGTCTGATCATAAAATTGCTCTTTCACCTATAGCATTAGTCTAGATTATTGTAAAGCTCTTAATATAGAACATTTATAAAATAATTGGAGAAACCATGACTTATTATTTTGTCATTTTTTATAAGGGGTCGACAAACGTATGATATGAGTAACATAAGTGCAGAAACAAATATTTATAGATTTAAAAGGTTTTTCATCATAAACCAAAACACATGGACTACAAAATAGATTATTTTTCTTTAGACAAGAGGTAAACAGATAAAATAAGCTAGTGTTGTTCAATAAATCTGATGTATTTTCATTGTTTTGTGTCTTTTAGCTCCACACCAGCGAGCTGAATGATGGATATGATTGGGGTCGACTAAACCTACAGTCTGTCACAGAGCAGAGCTCTCTGGATGACTTTCTTGCCACAGCTGAACTCGCTGGAACTGAATTTGTTGCAGGTTGGTGGTTATGATATCTCTGGATTATTTAATAGTGATTATTTAAATAGTGGCTAATGAATAAGAAGTCTCGCACATTAAAATAATTTCTTCTGCTTTTCAAGTGTTTAATAGTATATAAATAATACTAAAATAACCCTACTAGTAACAAATAAAAATATGTGTTATTGTTTTGCAGAGAAAATGAACATAAAATTTGTCCCAGCTGAAGCGAGGGCTGGCTTGCTTTCCGCTGAGGAGTCCAGACGACTGAAGAAACTCCATGAGGACAACAAAGAGCTCTTGCGAATCCCCCGAAGGTATGTTGTTGTGGAATTAAATGTGATTTTTTTTTTTTTAACCTGTTGTAAAGTTCCACTGATCTGCCATAGAAACACAATTATGCAAAAGCAAACGTATTCAGGATTGTGTTCTGTCACCGCAGGCCTCCTTGGGACGAGAGCACAAGCTCTGAGGTTCTACAGCAAACCGAGAGGGACAGTTTCCTTAAATGGAGAAGAGAACTGGCTGGGTGAATGTTTGATCAATTTAGTCAAAAGACTAGCAAATCAGATTCTCCAACAGGATAGTGTTTGTGAGCAAATGCACTCTCTGTTATAGGTTGGAAGAGGAACAGAAGTTGATTCTTACCCCTTTTGAGAGGAATCTCGATTTCTGGAGGCAACTCTGGAGAGTTATTGAGAGGAGGTGAGCTTCTGATTGCCTTTTTTCTAAAATGGATATTTTATTTGTACGTTTCTGTTTTTAGTACATCGTTGTCGTGTAAACGTACTTTAGAATACTCATTTTTTTGTTTAATCCTTAGTGATGTTGTGGTTCAAATCGTTGATGCCAGAAACCCGCTGCTTTTCCGGTGTCCAGATCTGGTAAGTAACAATTAGACATTGGCTCAAAACAAATACACTTGCTCTTCCTATTTTAATTATACTTCATTTTCTGTGTCCATCAGGAAAAATATGTAAAAGAGGTCTCTATTCACAAAGTAAACATGCTTCTGCTGAACAAAGCTGACCTGCTCACTAGAGAACAGCGGCGAGCTTGGGCCAGATACTTCCAGAAACAGGGGATCAGAGCGGTGTTCTGGTCTGCTTTAGCTGAGGCTCAACGACTCGAGGCAGAGGAGAAGGTAAGATATTAAATATATATATATATATATATATATAAAAAAAAAAATATATATATATATATAAAATATGTATAAGAATGTATATGTATGTATGTATGTATATACACTTTTATTTAGCAAGGATGCATTAACTGATTACAAATTACATATGTTACAAAGAATAATATCTCAAATAAATGTTATTCTTTTGACTTTTTTAGAGATTAATCGATTGTATTCCTTATAAGTCGCTTTGGATAAAAGCATCTGATAAATGTAAAAGTTCTATTCATAAAAAAATATATTCTGGAAAAAAAGTACTGAGAAATGTTTCTTGAGGAGCAAATCAGCATATTAGAATGATTTCTGAAGGATCATGTGACACTGAAGACTGGAGGAATAAATTACAGTTTAAATTGTATTAAAATAGAAAACAGTTGTTTTAAATTGTAATAATATTTAACAGTTTTACTGTTTATACTAGGGCTGTCAAAAGATTAATCGCATCCAAAATAAAAGTTTGTGTTTACATAATATGTGTGTGTACTGTGTATAATTATTTTGTATATATAAATACACACACATGCATGTATATATTTAAGAAATATTTGCATACATATACTGTATATATATTTATATAGTTTATATTATATATAAATATAATTTTTATATATATATAAATAACACATTTTTCTTAAATATATACATGCATGTGTGTGTATTTATATATACAAATTTAATTATACACAGTACACACATATTTTATTAAAAACAAACTTTTATTTTGGATGCGATTAATCACGATTAATCTTTTGACAGCCCTAGTTTATACTTATATTTGATAAATGCAGCCTTGTCAAGCTTGGTGACTCCTTTCAGAAACATGAAAAAAATCTTAACGACCCCAAACTTTTGCACGGTATTGTATATAATTTTAGAACTAGGCTAACCTGAATATTTGTGTTATGATGCACATGAATTGGTAAGTTTTGAAGCGACTCATTCTTGTCAGCAGCATTATTCTTTGAGAACTGAGTGTTTATTCTTCTGTTTCTCCTCAATGCCTGGTGTTTAAGGGAGAAGAGCTGATGGACCAAGAGGATCCGAGTGATACAGAACAGGAAGCAGCCTCCAAAAATGCCACAGATCATCATGAGGAAAATAGCACTTCTTCAAATGAAGAGAAAGATGAGAGTGAGCAGGATGAAGAAGAGGAAGGTGAAGCAGGGAAAGTCTGTGTTGATGAGAAAGAATGGCAGACATGCTCTGAGGAATCAGGAGACGAAGACCACGCTGAGGAGAACCCAGAATCCACAGCGGCTTTTTACAACTCAAGCCGTTTGTTACGTAAAAATGAGCTGCTGGAAATTTTTAAGTCTGTGCATTCTGGGCTGACATGCAAAGATGGACAAATCACAGTTGGATTGGTGAGTTTAAACAACAGTTCTATAATGTATCAAACATTTATGACACTGTCCATCAGAACTCATATTCATATTTTCACTCTAAATTCTCATTAAGGTGGGATATCCTAATGTTGGAAAAAGCTCCACCATCAACACCATCATGAGGAATAAGAAAGTCTCAGTTTCAGCAACACCTGGACACACAAAGCATTTTCAGGTGACTATTTCTAATCAAGGAACAATTCACAATGGAGTTACTGATATAAATTTCACACTTTCCATTACTCTTAGGAAACTCTTAACTACTTCCTTACACCACCAATTTTCAAGCTGTATACCAATAGCAGTCAACCAATCTGAATCAAGAATTTAGCAACTATGTTTACATGCTATAACAAGCTCACTTTGTTCTTGGGGTTTGATTGACTGTTGGTGTGTCTATGTTTCAGACTCTGTTTGTTGATCCTGGTCTCTGCCTGTGTGATTGTCCTGGACTGGTCATGCCATCTTTTGTGTCCACCAAAGCCGAGATGATTTGCTGTGGGATCCTACCTATCGATCAGATAAGAGATCATGTTCCAGCCATCTCTTTGATATCCTTTTTAAACAGCAATGACCATAACAATTGCATTTTTGCTTGATCTTTTAAGTTGCATGAAACACATAAAAATGTTAAATGCATTACAAATTTATGATTTCTGGGTTAGTAAGTGTCTTATGCTCACTAAGGCTGCATTTATTTGATGAAAAGTTCAGTAATATTGTGAAATATTATTACAATTTCAAATATTTATTTTAGTATATTTAATGAAATATAGCCATTACTCCAGTCTTAAGTGTCACATGATCCTTCAGAAATCATTATAATATGCTGATTTGCTGCTCAAGAATTTTTTTTATTATTATTATCAATGTTTAAAACAGTGGTGCTGTTTCATATTTTTGTGTAAACTGTGATACATTTCTTTTCAGGATTCTTTCATGAATCGAAAGATCAAAAGTACTGCATTTATTTGTAATAGAAATCTTTTGAAGCATCATAACATCTGACAAAGTTTGAACAGCAGGATGTTGCCCTTAACCTAAATACGTATGTCAGACTATCCCTCGAACTGTGCTGGAAGGGACCTACGGTATCAACATCATCAGACCGAGGGAAGACGAGGACCCTGATCGACTGCCAACCTATGAGGAGCTGCTAATGGCATATGGATGTCCGTTAACTTTGCATTAAGGCATTTTACACCAAAAGATTAACCTTTTTTAAAAACTGCTACTACTGACCAATCATAATTTATTTTCTTCATGCAGATATGAGAGGCTTCATGACAGCACACGGCCAGCCAGACCAGTCAAGATCAGCCCGTTATATTTTGAAAGACTATGTCAGTGTAAGTGCCTCTACATTTGCCATTACCAGCTCTGAATTTTATAGTTGAACATAATGGGAGATGCTAATCTGATGTTTTCTGAATCTCTGCAGGGAAAACTCCTTTACTGCCACCCTCCACCCCACATTGACCCTAAAGACTTCCAGCCTCAGCACGCCAGGTTTGCCATGCAGACAGCAGATGCCGAACAGATCTCTAGCAATGCCAACAAACCATCAAAAGTCAAACGCATAGAGAACACAGTGGATAAAAGTTTCTTTCATCAAGTGAGATTCATCCCATGAATGGATTTGTTTTGTAATAATGTTCAGCTGGCAGTACAGTACACAGCTACAAATTTTGAGGTCTAAATCACTCCCTGTGCTCAAAATCTGTCATTTTTCATAGGAAAATGTGCAAGCGCTGACCAAGGGTGTGCAGATGGTGATGGGTTATAAGCCTGGAAGTGGTCCTGTTGGGCCTGCAAATGCAAACGCAGAACAACAGACTGGGAAGCCCTGGAAAAAACATGGTAACCGGAACAAGAAGGAGAAAGTGAGAAGACTCACCAAACATCTGGATGCGTGATCCCTGCTCTAATCAGTTTGCAAGCTCAACCTCAAAGATGTCAGGATTTCATACACTCTTTAATGCAAAGACTCTTTAATGAATTTTCAAATTTCACCCTACATTGAAGTGATTGATGAGTGCTGCTGGACATTTGGACATTCCTCTTTGTTTGAAATATCATCACTTATAATAATAAAGAAATTGTCACTATTTTATCAGTGTATGGGATGACAAGATTAATGGTCTCACAGACAAACGCTAATAAATGAAGATCCTTGATAATGTAGTTAAAGTAGTTTTATTCTTACAAAAAATGCTGATTTAATTTCAGTAGAATATATGGATGTTTAGCAAAGCTGACAATTATCATCTAAGTATAGTGACGGTTTCTCATTGTAATTTCTCTCAAATTCATCATTGGGACTGCGGCTTCTCCGAAGCTATTTAAATATGAGGTATAAAATGTATCTTAATATATAAGTGAATGTGTATTTTTTTTTGTTATATTTTGTTGTGTACATGTTTTTCCATTCCTTCTAATCACACTTAGAATTATTTCCTGCAGTATCTCAATGACAGGAGGTCATAAACTTGCATTACATTAACTTACAAACAGTCTTTTAGGGAATGTTTTTTGAGTCCTTATACTTACACTTAAAAATTACAAATTGTGGGAGGTAAATATAATCTTAACTTTGAACTATTTTAATGTAATAATAGGGATGTTCATGTACGAGCCACTTCACAGGATAGGCTAGCATTCACTTTCCAACCGCAGCCAATCAGCTGGGTGAACGTTACGGTACGTAATTAATATGTATGAGCCACGAATGTGGGCGTTACCAAAAAGATACAGGTGAATGACGGGCGATCGGTACCATCCATACAGCTGGCAGCTAATGATAGAAGTTAGAAACACAAACATTTCGATTTTCTCGGAGTTTCTTCTCTCTTTCAATGGTTGACAGTATAAGTGAAACATATGGATAAAATCACATTCTTAGACATTGCCCACCGATGGAGCCCAGAGTTTGTTAAAGGTTGTCTTTCGACATATGAAGGACATATTTGCATCTCAGCTGCTCTTTACGTCTTGTCTGCTTTTATATTACTGGTTTCATGTTCACTGTGAGTATTATGTGATTAAAATTACCCGAAGTTTGTAAATGGATAAACTATTAATTTGTTGTTCCCTGTCAGTCTTCTTTATCACAGATGTAAAACGCGAAGCAGGAGTATGGGCGATGAAGCAGTCTTCGCCTTGTATTGTTTCGTGGGCAACTTATGCAGCGCAGTGGGCGCTTTCCTTTCCAAACAGTTTGATTTTCAGGTGAGAAATTAGACGCAAGTTTGCTGAACTGTTTTATCATTACCTTAGTATTGTAATTAAAGGGATAGTTCACCCAAAAATTAAAATTCTATCTTTAATTACTCACCCTCATGTCGTTTTCTAAACCTGTAAAACTTTCGTTCATCTTCTTTGCACAAATTAAGATCTTTTTTTATTAAATCTGAGAGCTTTCTGTCCCTCCGTTGACAGCTACGCAACTACTTTGACCTTCAAAAAGTTCATAAAGAGATTGTAAAACTAACCCATATGAATTGACTGGTTTAATCCAAAATTTTCTGAAGAGATTCGATCGCTTTATAAGATGAACAGATTAAATTTAGGCTTTTATTCACATATAAACATTCATCAGTTCGCACTTTAGTTGTGGTAAATGGAAGCTCAAGCATGCTTGGTTGACGTGCGAGAACCAATAAGGATCATTCTCTGCTGCTTCCCAATTCGCCTACTTATACTATGCCCTAAAAAAGTATGTACTGTTTTTATGAAGAAAAAATACATACTTTTGAGTGTGTAGCAGAAGAGCTTTGGGACATACTACTTCGTCATAATTGCATCTTTAACTGGCGCTCTGTCGCTTAGTTCTGTGCATCCTGTCACTTTTTCTGAACCGTCAATAATTTTGTCACAGTTAAAATCCAACATATTCAATTTAATGTAATTTACTATCGTTTCAGAGAGAAATATAAGAGCACGTTGATCTGCCAGTCGTGGGTCTTTCATGCGGAGAACTCCTCATATGTTTGCAATTTGCATAATAATGCATTTAAAGGTTAATGACCAAACTTAACTTTACAAAAGTTCACATTGCTGTTGCAGATGAAACATAATGTGGATAACATTGAATAAATATCTCTTTGTCAGGTTAGATACTGATAAGTAATCAGTCAAACCTGAGTCCTCGTCCAACACACAATGAGTTTTGGGCAATATTAGCTGTGTTGACCAGGTATCTTTGGAATACTCATTTCAACATACTACTATTTGGGACACACTAATTCTAATTTTGAATACTATTTAGGGCAGATGCTATCCGAATTGGGACGCAGCACTCGTGTCTTACGCAGCATATTTGAGCTTCTGCAAGAGGTTTGTTCTCGCACATCAAGCAGTTTCGGTTGAGCTTCTCTTTATGTTCTCTGATCAAGGTTTATGTTAATAAATTAAATCTGTTATCATATAAATCTTAAGTATCTTCATAATAAGTCTCTTCAGAAAATCTCAATTCGCTCAATTCATATGGATTAGTTTTATGATCTCTGTATGAACTTCTTGAAGCGTCAAAGTAGGGGTTGTGCAGACTGTCAATGGAGGGACAGAAAGCTCTCAGATTTCATCAAAAAAGCTCTTCATTTGTGTTCTGAAGATGAATGAAAGTCTTACAGGTTTGGAACGACATTAGGGTGTTTAACTAATAACAGGTTTTTCATTTTTGGGTGAATTATCCCTGCAAGAGCTTTGAATTAATGACGGTTGAAACGTGCCAACTGATGGTACCACCTACCGGCCGGAACAGGGGCTGTTCAACCGCATATTCGTATTTGATGACACTGCTGTATGCGTGCAACTTGTCACGTCAGACCACGATGCTTTTTGGGGTATGAAACAGAGGAGTGTAGACATCATCAGAGTGAATTTGGATGACATTAAAGCAATTGTGTGTGAAATAGAGGGAGGTAACAGCTTTTGGGAACCTGTAATGCTGCCTTGTCAGACCCTGCTGTCACGTGATTCACAAGTGGTACAGAAGAGAGAAGTTTGAACATCACCAGAGTGAATTTGAGCATTACAGACAGTTTGTCAGTAAGAAGAATGATTAAACTATAAATGATTTGCCACAAAATTGACTATACTACAAATACTACAAGAAAGCTATGCTAACATTCTACTTTTTCTTATAAACGGCCCTTTGAAGAAGTCACATGTTCTGTGCATCTGTTGCAGATTTCTATGGCTTCATTTATGGCAATTTTGGATGTCGTTCATTTCCTGTCAATATCTTTCTCCATTTATTTATGGTATAAGTCAAAAATAGGTAAGGGTTAGATACCACACACACACACACACGTACACATCACTCATTGGTGTAATTGTGCTGTCACAATAAATGGTGTATCATTTGTGCTCTCAAGGAAAGAAAATGAGAATGATTTCCAGGAGGCGGCGGCAGAATTTTCTAGCTGTGTGTCTGCTGTTTGTAATGGGCGGAAGTGTTTACCTGGGTTTACCAGTCCATTCGAGTGCAAAATCTCCAACTCCATCCATGAGGAGACTACTTGGCTTCTTCCTCAATGTAAGTAAAGTCATTCTCAAAAGAGAGGAGTATATGGAGCCATACCATATGGTTAGCAGCCATATCACCCAGTAGCCCAAGACTGGTTGCCCACTGAAGCTAAGCAGGGTTGAGCCTGGTCAGTACCTGGATGGGAGACCTCCTGGGAAAACTAGGTTACTGCTGGAAGAGGTGTTAGTGAGGCCAGCAGGGGGCGCTCACCCTGTGGTCTGTGTGGGTCCTAACGCCCCAGTATAGTGACGGGGACAGGAGCATCGTCCTTTGGATGAGACGTTAAACCGAGGCCCTGACTCTCTATGGTCATTAAAAATCCCAAATTTGCCCATTGGCCTCCTAATCATCTCCATATATACTCATTGGCTTCATAAATCTGTCTCCTCTCCACCAATAAGCTGGTGTGTGGTGGGAGTTCTGGTGCAATATGGCTGCCGTCGCATCATCCAGGTGGATGCTGCACATTGGTGGTGGTTGAGGAGATTACCCTTCTATGTAAAGTGATTTGAGTGCCGAGAAAAGTGCTGTATAAATGTAATGAATTATTATTATTATATGCAAAATACTGATAAGTCTGTTTTAAGCAAGAGTACCACCTGGACTTTACATGTGTCTTTTGGGAACAGGACCATACTGAGAACCTTGGTTACGTGCTGGGTCTTCTGTCCTTCGCAATTAACTGGACCGCCAAGTTTCCCATTGTCCTGAAAGCTGTGAGTGGCATTTTTTTTGTTCTAAGTAATGATTTTAGCACATTATCATGCCTCTTGCTTGGCTTAATAAAATAGTTGTGCACTAATTTCATAATGTCAACAGAACATCAAATGAAAGAATACAGTCGCAAACCACTGTTGCACGCAATGCATGTGAGCATCATACCCAAGTCCTCATGCACTTTGTGCACTAAACTGTGCCATTATGTCTTTTTCAGAATAGAGGAGAGCAGAGTTCTGCTGTGCAAGTGTCCTCTAGAGTTCTGTCTTCTGTTGCTGGAGCTCTGTACGGCTCTGCCATTCTTCTCTATGACACAGAGCTAAGATCAGTTATCAGAGCAATGCCATGGATACTCTCTGCTATTAGCTGTGCGGTTCTGGATCTTTCTGTATCCTTTGACACATACTGTGAGTGAATGTAGGTCTGCATTATCGGAAAGTCTGCATTTAAATGTTTTGCTTTGGTGCTTTTTTATGCTTTAAAGGACAAGTTCGGTATTTTACACTTAAAGCCCTGTTTACAGATCGTTTCTGATGAAATAGAACGGTTAAGATTAAAATTTGGACAAATGCTGCTGTCCCGAGAATTTTAGGTTTCTTTCGGATTCGGCGGATCACAAACAATGAAATGCCAGTGGTTTGCTTGCAAAGGTGCATTATCGCCACCAACTGGGCTGGAGTGTCTATTATTCAAGCTGTCAACGGAAGAAGTTCGGGTGTGAGGCGTTTGGAAAAATAGCTCCACAGTTTTACAACGAATGGTAAAACACCTGTTGGAAAGCATCTTTTGCAGCGATTTTTGTGTGAGCATATCAATGAACACCCCTGACCACTCGGTGAGTTTCACGTCTTTGTAAACGAAAGTTTAATGTGTTTCAGGAAGGACTGTTTCAGTGCACCTATACAACCAGTCTACTGGTGGGGGGGAAAGCGAAAGAAACCTAAAATTCTCGGGACAGCAGCATTTGTCCAAAATTTAATCTTAACCGTTCTATTTCATCAGAAACGATCTGTAAACAGGACTTTAAGTGTAAAATACCGAACTTGGCCTTTAAGTATTGCTGCCTGCAAAGGCAAGCATTAAAGTGCCCCCATTATGCTTTTTCAGATATTACCTTTCATGTAGTGTGTAATATAGCTGTTTGTGAATGTAAAAGGTCTGAAAAGGTTAAAAAAGATCAAAATGCACAACAAATGGACTTACTGTCTCCTAAAAGAAAGAACTGATTCTGAACTGCCTGAAACGAGTCGCCAGTAATTCCAGTCTTTCTTCCTGCTCGAACAACGTCTGTTTGACCCACCCTCAAGCACTGTAGTTGTAGTTGAGGCCTGGAAGACCTGGAAGTTTGGTTCAGGTTGTTGACATGTCGAGAAGACGCTGTTTTCAGCTCTGCAAAAACAAATCCACTTTGCATGCACTTCCACACTTGAATTGATACAGTAAAACCGACGCCATCGTTACTGTTTGTATCACTGTGTATACAAGTGCTGAGGAAGCCTCTGGAGATGAAATTCAGATATGGAAATGGCCATTTCATTTTCCAACTTGTGCTTTGTTAGACCAATCAGAGCAGAGTTGGCTCTTGGAAAGGATAGGTTTAGAGAAATCGGATCCTGAATTGAACTGTTTCAGACACTGTGAGAGTGAAAAGAGGTGATGTTGCAAAGTATATTGAGAAAATTTGTGTTTTTTGACCTTGGATGGATGTAAACCTGTTGTAGGAGACAAACTAGGAATATTTAAAGTAGCATAATAGTATTTGTGGAAATTCTATGTACCTGTTCTCTATCCTCTCTTTAACTTTGATCTTTCAGATCGTGGTCACCATCTGTTTCAGATCCTGCCATAAACGCCGTTCTGTCCGGTCTTTAGACTCAGATACTGAGTCTTTGCTAGGTGACTCTTCTGCCAAGGGTCAGCTGTGCAACAACAATGTTGAATGCTGCAGGAAGAAGCCTCTCAGCAAGAGGCTTTCAGCAAGAGGCATCTCTCCTAAAGGGACCGACATGGGACTCTACATGGATGTCAACATACAGCCAATGAGGAAGGTTTGCACTAGTTTTTTCATTTTGGTAAAGTCGTTATATGGTGTTTTGAATAGTCTATAAGGTATGTTAATGATTAACTACAAGTCATGACTGGTGCCTCGCCAGGTTTGTTTAAAGGAGGTGACCATCTCACGGGACGGCTCATCAGAGAGTCTTCCCCTGAAGAGGACTGTCAGGGTGGTGCGGGTTGATGAACCGTGTTCATATGGCACCTCGACTGATTCATCCTCTCTCGGCTCTGAACTAGAGGTTAGAACCTCATTCTTTTTTCTATTCAGAGGGATCCATACCTCTATTGAACAGTGTGTTGTAGTTGAAGGCTGCAGTACTGCTCTCTGAGGGTAGATGGTAGCAGAGTTTTGCTGAAGGAAGGTGACTTGAAACATGGAAAATATGAAAAGTAAAAAAACTGTTTATTGAGTGTCTTGATAGACTTTCAAAAGGATTTATCTACAGTCTTTATTGAACATAACGCTTGCACACTTTACAATCTAATCACTCAATATAACATCTCAATTTAAATTGTACCTGCAACCATATTGCTGAAAATGTTGTTGTTGCATTCTAGTACTTTCTTGCCTCTCTAAGTCGCTTTTGAGAATGCCAAGTGATTGAGGATGTCATTTAATCTAAAACAAAGGCAAATCGCCCTGGGCGAAAACAATTGAACTTTGTTTTATTCACTAAACAGGAAAAAGCTAAGCATGTGAACCTCCTCAGACACAGTGTGCGATAAAGGACAACCCAGAGTTCAGACCATGACATCTTTCTTGATGTCAAACGCTGTATTCCAGTGATAAATGTAAGATTTCCGACAGCTCTTACTGTAGGTTAAGCCTTTAATTTCTGAGCCAACAGCATCAGTCACCATCAGGCGAAATTGTAATAACAGGTTATATAAAGACTTATAACTAGCTGTGAGAGTTGAATAAATAATTAAATGGATCTAAAAAGTGTCTGAATGAGAAATGATTGTGGGCATATGTGGGCACATTTCTGACAAATCAAAATGTGACATTCTTGCAATTCCATTCCATTGAGTCACTTACTGTAAGCAGCTGTGAAAGAGAAAGCTGGGCTTGGTGTTCCAGAAGTTCATGTTGTTGCTTGATTGTTCTGCTGTTAAAGATCTATAATAAAGGAACAGGGCAGGACCTCTCTGCATCGGAAGTGGTACAAAATGCTTGTTCAGTCTACTGGAGATATGGCCCGCGACTGCTATTTTAAGAGCGGGTCTGTCGCCCGCCCCATGCATGGAGAACAGTGGACCTGCTGAGGGGTTTTCTGAACCCTGTTCTCTGAGGAGGGGCTGTTTGTTTCTGTGTGTATGAGTAACTAAACACTCACGTCAGCTTTTCATGCCTTAAAGGAGAACTCCATTTTTTTGTACATTTGGAGTGCTGTCAATACAGAGAACAACGACAAAAATCGGTGTTGCCTACACCGTGTTATCCTCTTTTTAAAATTTGCACCCTGTTGACTTCAATGGGGCAAGTTTTAAACCTGCTTTTAGCCTCTTAACATCCTTGATGTGTCATTACAAGTGCCCAGCCATGTTAGATGATTCCTTCAGAGTGAACACGAGTGAATCTGACTGCAGTAGATGTGAAAGATATTAATAAAAATGATGTTATTTCAGCCAGCGCACATACCTGTATTTTCTATAGTAATCGATTGTCGAGTTCACATGCATAGGTTTCGTTACCTATGATCACGCGCGTGAACTCGACAATCGATTACTGTGGACTTAGACCGAAAACAGGAAGAAAATACAGGTATGTGCGCTGGCTGAAATAACATAATTTTTATTAATATCTTTCACATCTACTGCAGTCAGATTCACCGTGATCACTCTGAAGGAATCATCTAACATGGCTGGGCACTTGTAATGACACATCAAGGATGTTAAGAGGCTAAAAGCAGGTTTAAAACTTGCCCCATTGAAGTCAACAGGGTGCAAATTTTAAAAAGAGGATAACACGGTGTAGGCAATAGAACCCTGCACGGGCCTCAAATTTAGGCCCGAGCCCGGCCCTGGCCCGAGACGCTCAGGCCCTAGCCCGACCCGTGTCCGACAGCTCATCAGAATTATCAGCCCGAGTCCGACCCGAGCCCTTTTTTTTTTTTTTTTTTTTTTTCATTACACAGCGGCAGCCTGCCCTATTTGCAGCCATTAAAATAGCTCAGTTTTGTTAGTTATGTTTCTTTGTTAGTTATGTAAATTAATGTTTCTTTTCATTTCTTTATTAGGTTAATTTAGACAAATGTTTGGAGCATTTTTTTTTTAAATGACGACCAAGCAAACCGATCGAGCCGACAGCAAGTAAAACATGTTTGATCAATTGAGCCTCTCAAATCAATGCTATAATACTTTACTTGTCTACAATAAAATCAATAGATATAAAAAACTTCAAGCATATCACACAGACAGTTAGTTTAATAAATGTTTATTTATTAAACCACAGTGAGTCAAAAAATTTTTTTTGAAATACTGAGGCAGGCTCAGGCTGCTCGCAACAGCGCTTGCAAACGAAATGAGCAATAGCCTATAAACAAATTAAATTAAATAAATTAAAGACAAACTTGCAGATTATCTTACCTCAAAAATGCACCACAGAACATGGCCATTCTTTTTTTCCAGTGGTTTCCAACAGTTAAACGAAAACAAAGTCCAATCAAACGAAAAACATCAGAGGTTTCCAACAGTTAAACGAAAATAAAGTCCAATCAAACGAAAAGTTAGAACAGTCTCTAACAGAGCATAGTGGAGAAAAAGAATAGCTAAGCATCCACAGTGGAAGGTTTTAACCCAGTCCTCCTTTCTTCTATCACGAATTCTTCTCACGCATGCGATTTTTCTCTTAATATTCTCCATTATTTGCACATGAGGTGAATCGTGGGTCGCGCTGACGGGAAAGCTTCTGTGTGCGTGCGTGAGACAGACTGTCATGTCAGTCATATGTCAGTGTAATTTTAAGATTAGCTGATGGCTATAATGGCCAGTATTTAAAACACGTTTTAAGTGCAGGGCATGTCCAGTTCCCGCGCGCGAGCAGAGAGATTCGCGCTCGGCACATTATATTCCGTGTGCGAGCAGAGAGATTCGCGCTCGCGCATTATATTAATGTAGCCTACTTTCACGCTACAATAATGCGCTCTCGACATTTGACAGGAAAAAAACGCCATAAGTTATGAGGTTATGAAATGTCTTTCTATGTTTGTTTTTCTATCGTCAACGTCAACTTCTCATATTTTTTTTTTAATTAATGTCTAAAAATATAAAAAGCAGGATAACCCAAAAAAGGCCCGAGGCCCGGCCCGCATTTTAACTATGACGTGAAAATTGGCCCGAAGCCCGGCCCTAGGGGCGTAAAAAAGTCGGGGCCCGTCGGGCTCGGGCTGAAATGCAGGGCTCTAGTAGGCAACACCGATTTTTGTCGCTGTTCTCTGTATTGACAGCACTCCAAATGTACAAAAAAATGAGCTCAATGTTAAAATTGACCGGAGTTCTCCTTTAAAGGAATAGTTTAGCCCAAAATAAAAATGGTTATCATTTACTCACCCATATCTCGTTCCACACCCAAATGAGTTTGTTGGTTCTGCAGAACACAAAAGTAGATTTATTTATTTTATATATGTTTTTAATTTTTAATGCATTTATTTTAATTAATTATTCATTAAATGTATTTATTTATTTAAATTATTTATTAAACTAATTATTTATTAAATGCATTTAATGAATTTATTTATTAAATGTATTCATTAAATGCATTTATTTAATGAATTTATTACATTTATTCATTAAATGTATTTATTTATTAATTTTTTTTTTTTTTTTTTTTTTTTGCTTGAAAGTTTGTATCATTGTTAATTGGCTCTTAATGTGCCATTACTCTAATATTTAATAATTCTTATCATTCTTATTCTAATTCTTTTATAAACCATTTTTGTGTTTTCTTTGATTTATGCAGTGGGACTTTGAAGAAACAAAAACGCAGTGGAACCAGGTAGAGGAAGCTCCTGAAGATCTTCAGAAATCAGAGGCGTTCCCTCTCCAGGAGTGGCCAGTGGGTTCGATTTCGGAGTCTTCCGGCAGACCTGGCACTCGTATTTGCATCTGCAACCGCGCACCGCTAGTGGAGAAGTTGGCATCCAAATAATTTTAAAACTGAACCCTGTGCCACTAAGTTGAATGATCATGCATTAATTATATAACGTGATTTGAGTGTAAGTTTAATAAAGCAGTGTAAAACTGGATGTCATGTTCATTTACAGTGCTAAGCCATCATTTACATCAGGTTTTATATGTAACTCGTGTGATCAGGCACATTTTTGAGAAGACTGACGGTGTCTCAAACCTCAGAGCTGGTCTGACCAGTTGCAGTACCAGCTTTAGAAGGCTGATCTACCCTTGTATCCTTTCCTCGTGGCAAACTAAGGCTCTCGGCACTTCCCTGTCATTCAAGCTGATGGCTTTTTCCATTGTCGTCCCCTTTCCTCTCCAGAGCCACGTCGCTGATTAATGGGATGGCTCTGAAAGCCTTATCGGACCTGTCGTTTGCATAGACGATACAGAACACTGACAAATGAAGGGAGGTGTCACATTGACTGCCCTAATAAAAACAATATCACCGTTTTGCAGGCTTGCCAGGTTGAGAGGTCACTTCCTTTATTTTGATAGTTTCTGTTGGTTTATTTGAGCTGGACTGGACATGACCCAACAGCCCGAGATAAGGCGTAGACGAGACCATGAGTGTATTCAGCGTCCCCGCTGGTACCAGACTCGGCCTGCCTTGGCTTGCGTCTTTGCCTCCCATGCTCTTTGTATCTCAGTCAGTCGGGTTTAACAGATTGGCATTCAGGAGACTTCCTCAAAGCATGATAGCAAGACAATGTGTTGATTAGAGTATGTCAAGCTCATGAGGACGGTTCTTGTCCTGGTGGCTTTGCGTTGGGGATGTGAATAATGCGTAGGCTCACACAGAATCTGTGGAACTCTGCAGAAATTTCCAACAAACTGAAATGCCTGTCATTCACTAAGTTCAATTAATTCTGTGTCTTTTGCATATTTGTTCACTAAATAACTTGTTGTTCATTGAATAAAAATAGGGGTCCAATGTTATTATACAGTGGGGCTGCAGTTTTCTAGTATAATAGTTTTATTCAGATTTTGAATTTGTTATTTTAATTTTAGTTCAATATATAGTAATTTTTTGTCTATTTTAATATTACTATTTAGGTTTTATTTATTTTTATTTTATAGTTTTTATTTATTTCCAGTTAGTAATTTATTCAACTTAAACTTATTTCAGTTATTTGCAAAGGTAACATTTCCAATTTGAATTGAAGTTTTTCACATATATTTTATGTTATTTCAGCTTTAGAATTAACATGTACATGGTTCTGTGCATGACAATCCTCAGACTGGTTGCAATGTGCTCTTTGACACAGATGTTGACATTGCTGAGCCATCATTTCACAGAGCGTCTGACGCAACATGCCGTGGATGATGCGCCTCTGATGTCACTGAGCTCTGGCTGGGCGTCCGCGAGCGGCCTGCCTGAGGCGCTTGAGTTTGTACTTAATCCTCTACCCCCCTTGAACTTGGAGAAATAAAAGCAAACTGGCCGCTTTGTTTAAATAGGTGGAATTCTGTTTGCACATCTGACTCGAAGCACGGATTAGAACATCTGAAGCTGCAGGATTGGCATGTACGTCATCTTGAACTCAGTACACTCTTAAAAATAAAGGTTCCGAAAGGGATAGAAGAACCATTTTAGCATCCCTTAACTAACATTAATGATAAAGATATAGTTTTGTTCTAAGAATGGCAGTCCACACCACAACTATAGCGATAATGGCACAGAAAACTATATCATTGGAATCAATGATTTTTTTCCAGCTGATGAATGATTAAAAACATTGCCAGCCAATCAGAATCCATCCTGCTTTAAAGAGCTCAAAACTGCTGCCGTGCGTGCTTACAATAAACAGAACTTGCCAATATTGTCCGCTGGTGTGGGCGCTAATATAGCCGACGTTCTTGGTGTGAATGACGATGGTCTCAAGAGGGCAGAATGTGGTGACGAGTTTATTTTAAAGGGGTGGTATAATGCCCTTTTCACAAGATGTAAAATAAGTCTTTGATGTCCCCAGACAATGTATGTGAAGTTTTAGCTCAAAATACCCTACAGATATTTTTATATAGCATGTTAAAATTGTCACTTTTTGAGGGTGAGCAAAAACGCAGTTTTTGTCTGTTTCTTTAAATGCAAATTAGCTACTGCTCCCAGCACAGAGGGCGGAGCTTCAACAGCTTGCACTCACACAGACATGGACTGAAAATTTCAAAAAACTTTTAGCCTTTTATGTTCAAACCAGAGTCAGACAATGATGGAGAGACTCAAGAAGAAGTGAAAACATGTAGAAGCAACAGCACATTTCTGAATGGTTAGTTGATGAATTAATATAGATTATGTGTAGTTATTTTCTAGTCATTGATTAGCATGTTCTGTCATGATAATCTATAAATCGCGTTCCCGGGGGCGGGGTTTATGTAAATTCTAGGGTTTGTGATGTCACTAACCCGGGAGGACGCTTGTGTAGTCCCTACCAGCCGTTTGTTGTAGTCCTTAAAAAGCAAATATCTCCCTTTGCTCTGAACTTTGAGCGTTGTAACTGCAGATGTTGTTTATGCTCAAACAGCAACATTACACACTAGCTAAAGTTAGAAAAGTGAAATAATAATCAACCACCCCTTTAATTCAGGCATTTCTGATACTTTTTACTGGAGAAGACTGAATGTGTTATTAGGCCTATGCTGTAGGCTGTTCATCCATTTCCTGTGTGCTTTTGAATGGATAGTGTCTTTTTTTAAGGCTTGTGGTTTTAACACAACCCACAAACCCCCAAGATCTCCAACAACATCATGTCAGAAACATATTGAACATGGGGCTATATCAGATGCTTGGTGTGCTTCATTTATTCAGTCACTTATAACAAGTGGCTGTCACATAACTTCCTCTTAATGTAATTCATATAAGAGCAGTTAGTGGTTTCGACTTCGACTTTTAAAACAGCAGGTCTGAAAGGTTAGTGACCTTTGAACGGATAGCAACTCATTGTGTTATGTAATACAACCCCTGAGTAAAACAATACAGCATATTATATCATTACATGATTTCAGTTTTTCTCTGCTCACCACGTGCACTTTTCACATGTTACACATTATATTGATTTTAAAGCAGATAATGTAACTATTGTGGATGATCATGCTAGGGAGTACAAGAGGAAAGGCCATCCATCTAATGTTGCTATCTGAAAATAGTAAAGATCTCACTGTTTATCAGTACATATGGGGTGTTAATGCAGTATAGCATGTATGATAAGATAAATCTCCCTCTCTCACTTTCTCTCTCTCTCTCACTTTCTCTCTCTCTCTCTCCCAGCACCAATAAGGACAGGCTCAGGGCAGTCACATAGCTCTGTGGTGATGTCATATCCTGAATGTCACCGCGAACCCACTAGAGATTCTTGAAACATTCGCTTTGCTTTCAAATCAACTCTCAAATGAACAGTTCATTATATTGAGAAAGAAAAAAATTCACAATGCATCTCCTTCTCTCTCATCATCCCACAACATTCTGAAGATAATCTTTATAATCATAATATAATAGAAGAGACTGGGGCAAGTTGTCACATGATTAATATTTTAACAGTAAACTTCTATTTGAAATTAAATTTCTGCATTGTGAAATACCTCTAAGTATTAAAACATTAAAGTACATGTACCTCCAATACCCCTAAATTTAAAACAATTATACAAAATATGTAAAAGATTATATAAAACCATTGTTTAGTCCAATAATATTGTGATTAATACATTGTATAAGTTTATAACATTTAAAAAGTGTAATTTAAGCTATTTAACAACATAATAGAGACTTTTTAGTAACTTGTCTGTGAATTTGTGATTTTACTAAAATAATTATGATATGTATTAATATTAAAACACTTTTACTTTGTGTTTGAATAAGATACTATTTCCTACAATTATAATTACATATTAATAATGTTTTTCTCACAATATTTTTAGGATAATTCAGCTGCAGCAAACCAAGTGGCACATGTCCACAAAGCAAAATCCCTACATATCTTCCATCTAATAAAAGTCTCACAACAGCATCTCAGTGCATACTATTTAGTGCATACCAAGGCATTTTTTTTATTAATATATGCGTATCCTAAATGAAATGTTCCTTCATACACATATATGCCACTTCACCTATCCAACATGTTGAATAATATAAGATTCTTTACCATTTCATGGGGTCTCTGGCCCACCTGACGCAGTTCCACACGGTGACCTCATATCCTTCACATCACTTCCTGTACATGCTGAGAGGCTGATCTGTGGATTCTGGCACATTTACACACACTCATCTGCTCTGCTGACAGTAGTACATTCGAGCCGAGCCCCGCGTCTCTTTGTCCGCGATCATAGCGCTCTCATGATGACCCAAAGGTGATCCTCAGTCCCGGTGGTTCTGGGTGAGTGCGATTTAAAACACACACTCATACATACGACCGCGCGCGCGCGCGCTCACTCGCACACAAACACATGCACCGTTCATTGATGTGTCAGTATGAAGTCATGGCTGCCTGTATTCTTTCTTCCTCGTGTTACTTCGATCACTTTATGGGTTATATTTTATTATTAAATGATTGGAAATCAACTAGGTCGTGTTTTACAACGATGTAGTGATGAATATACTGTTTTATATGGATCCTATTAGTCCGTAAGTAACACTGTTGTGATCTGTAGTAACGTTATATGTGTGCTTTGAATTTGACTACGTTTCAGGGGATTCATCTAGCGGCGTGATTTAAAGGGATAGTTCACCGAAAAATGAATCACCAATTATTTACTCAGTCACGTTCTACTATAACTGTATGCCATTGTTTCTTTAAATGATAAACTAAGATGGTAGGCAGAATGTGAGGTACTGGCAGCCTCAGTCACCATTCACTTTAATTGCATCGTTTTGCCGAACAGTACAATGAAAGTGAATGGGGACTAAAATGGCATTCTGACATCCTCTTTCATCATAAATGTCATTTAAATTAAATAATTTTCTTGTTTTTCTTTATTTTTTGGTGTAAATTATTTAAGTAATACAATTCATGATCCATTTGAGGTTCATGAAACCGAGTAGTAGAAATTTTGTGCTGGCTAAGCTGTATGGGTTGGTTTGTCTCTCTCTTATGGTGAGCTATTTGGAAATGTGTCTTGAGCACCAAATCAGCTTGTTTTCTGAAGGATCATGTGACATTGAATACTGGAGTAATGACTGGTGAAAATTAAGCTTTGACATCACGTTTAAACGTCATTTAAAAATACATTAAAATATAAAAGTGATTTTAAATTGTAATAATATTTAACAATTACTGTTTTTACTCTATTTTATTAATGAAATAAATGATGCATTGATGAGTATAAGAGACTTATTTTTAAAAAACATAGTCATATCGACCCCAAACCTTTGAACGGTAGTGTTTGTATATAATTTAACCTAAGCTAATGTTCAGGCCCTTTGTTTTCTTGAGCTGCGCTGTTGATGTTTCTGCCTAGTTGATGTTTGGCATCTTCATTTTAATCTTTTTAATTTTTAACTTTTGTTAAACCTACAGGATTTGTAGGTTTTGTACCTTGACTCAAAGGGCAGTTGTCATCACTTCCCTTGTTTTACGTAATTTTCCGAAGGCTTCTTAGGATTTCTTGATTGGCTAACTTCATTTTTGGCCCTCTCTGTATCTTCAGCTATTAAGCTTCGGGTGATCTGATCACAAGTGTTCAGCTTAGACACATTGCAATGTACACCTGTTATTAACATACTTTTCAACACAAAGGTTTTTCCTGCATTGGAAATATTTTAGCGGCCACCAAAAAAGAATCTGTGTCCCAAGATTTATTTGATCATTTAATGTGACGTTCTGCAGTACCGGTACCTGCTAATAGTTGGCTGCTTTAAAACGCTCCATGTTTTCAATGGCATCTGTAAAAAGCTGCATAAATCTCCTAAATCTCTTATGATTTTCCACAGCTCATGTTTTGTGGTGTTTTGTCTATTGACATTTTCTTAGAAAGATGCTTTTGCAGTGTTTCGTCAGCAGAACAATCCAAAAGCACATTGGATAACAGTACAACCCACTGAAGAGATGCATGTCTATTCCTCACAGCCTCGGTTTCATTCCCGTTAAAAATCAAACACGATACTGCTGTGAATAAGGTCTGTAGATGGAAAAATAATAATCTGGTACTTTATGGCAAATTATCTGTGCATCAAGATAATGCAAAATAATAGACCTGCCACTTTTTCTATTTAATGAGTAAAGTAACTTTGTTGTTCACTTTTCAAATCAGTCACTCAGTGACTTTTACATTTAAGTTGACCGATTTAAAAAAAAAAAAAAAATAGTTCTAAGCAAGTTGTTTTGTGATCTGTCCTCCTGACAGTGGTTGTTTTTTATTTCACAAATAAATAGGATGTGATTAGTTTATATTACAAACTGTTTCTTTGCATTCTCCGCCATCACCGAAGACCATTTTTGACCCAGGAAAAACCGTGTATACGTCTATGTCAGTCATTTTCTGTGTCTTGATCTAAGCATGAGCATGTTTCAAGCTATAAGTTGTTGTAGTTGAGTTGCTGTATTAGTTGAACTTTGGATTTGCTTCAAATAACCAGTCTCTGCATGTTGTTATCATACTGAAGAAGTTCTGTTAAGTCTTGTTCATGTGCTTGCAATGGCATTTCCCAATTTTTATGATCAGATAATGCAGTTCTTAACCCTTGTTTAAGCACGGTGGAGGACTGACAGGTCAGAAGGCGAATCTCAAAATGTTTGCTTAGTGAAAAAATATCTGCTTAGTCTGGTGGATTGAAGGTATCAGTGTTTTGGGTACAAAATGAGTCTGTTCTGTTTAAAGTTTGTTTTTGTTTTTTGATGATATTAATACTTGTATTCAGCAAGCATGCATTAAATTAATTAAATGTAAAAGTAAAGACCTTGTCACAAAATATTTCTATTTCAAATAAATGCTGTTCTTTTGAACTTTCTATTCATCAAAGAATCCTGGGAAAAAATCACTGTTTCCACAAAAAAAAATTAAGCAGCACAAACTGTTTTCAACATTGATTATAATAATAGGAAATGTTTCTTGAGCAGCAAATCAGCATATTAGATTGATAATGTCTTTATAAGGTCCCATTAGTTAGTTAACATTAGTTAATGTGTTAACTAACAATGAACAATACATTTGTTACTGTACACTGTAAAAAATAAATATGATCAATAAGTTATGACAACATTTGTTTTTACATTGCTTTAACTCATCAAAATAAGTTAAGCAATTTTCAACGTTTAAGTTGTTCAAGATTCAACCTTTTTAAGTCAGTTTAATGTAATTTAAGTTGGAATGACTTAAACATTAAGTTGATTGTACTTAAATTGACGGCAGCAACTTTTTTATTAATTAATCCTTGTTAATGTTAGTTCAGGTCCATTAAATTAACAGGTACAAGTTCTTATATTAATAATATATTAGTACAGTTTGAAATTAACATTGACTAGGATTAATAACTGCTTTAGAAGTAGTGTTAACAAATGAAACCTTATCGTAAAGCGTTACCAAAAATTCTTACAGACCATAAACTTTTGAATAGTAGTGTTGGAGATAAAAATGTGATTTAGCTGGTGTTACTTAAAATTAGTTTGATAAATATCAAAAGAGAGAAATCATCTCCATTTACTTTGCCAGAGAATTTGTCAAACAGGATAAAAAGTTGTTTTTGCAGAGGTCAAGTGTTGGGTCTCGCTGGTCAGACATTGATGTATGTAGTTAAGATGAGGTTTATAAGAGGCAGGAGGGTTCACAACAGCTCTTAAACATTGCAACACTTTTATGGAGTGTAAATATTATGATTTTCATGGCTCAAAAAAGCATTTTACTTTGGTGAATCAAAGAGATAAATTTAGCGTATGACTAAAAATGGATCACTGATATATCTTTGACCTGGACTAACTGGAATTTACAAATTTTTCTGTGCGGTTTCGCTCTCATGTACCGAAGCGCTTTGAGGTGATGCCGAGATTACTCACAGAATACTTTTAGCAGACGCGCTCTAAGACAACAGCGTATGACAGAAAGTCTGCCAGTGTTGAATCAGAGCCGACGTGTGACATATCGTGACATGGTGCAAGTCTCTTGTGCAGCTTTCCGAGTGTTTGCTTTCAGAATCCTCGACGGCGGTGGAATGGACAAGATCTTTCCAGCCGTCCGTACGCGGTTTACCTACGGCAAGTCCCAGAAAACCCACTCTGTTCATGGGAGGTGCGATAAAAGACACCGGATTAAAATAGTAACTAATGTAGAATTTGGGACCAAAGTGTGAATCAAAAACCACAGATTACACCAAAAGAGTCTTCAAGAGAAACTAGAAGTTTTCAGCCAGTAAGCATTTTGGCTGTTTGTTATATATATGTATATATTTTTTTTGGACAAAATTAAAACTTGTATTCAGCAAGCGTGCACTGCATTCAATTAATCAAACGTAAAAGTAAAGACATTGTTTCCACACAAAAATTAAGCAGCACGAACTGTTTTCAACATTGATTATAATAATAGGAAATGTTTCTTGAGCAGCAAATCAGCATATTAGATTGATAATGTCTTTATAAGTCCCCATTAGTTAGTTAACATTAGTTAATGTGTTAACTAACAATAAACAATACATTTGTTATTGTACACTAAACAAAAAAAAGATCAATAAGTTATTTATTAATATTATTTTATTAGAAAAGATATTTTGAATTGTGCTAATATTTCAAATAAAATCAAATAAATGCAACTCAGATGGGTACTGTTGCTTAAGGTTTGATTAATAATAATATTATTAATAGTTATATAATAGTTGGATTAATACTACTACTAATAATAATAATTTGAATGCGATTAAAAGGAACTGGATTAAAACAGTAACTAATGTAGAATTTGGGACCAAAGTGTGAACAAAATTATAATTATTATTATTATTATGAATCAAACTTTTATTTAATTTTTTTATAATTTCTTTTATTTTTAAATTCATAATGAATCAATTAGCAAACAGGTGTGCGTGGGAAAAAAAGACCAAATAAGTAGGTCATATCTACAAAAAACAAGGAACGTTATCATGACCTTCATCAGGCATACAAAAAAAAATTTGATAGTCATTTGCAAGTACTGATATTAGTGTGTGCGGGAGTTCCTTGTTTCTTGTAAATTCATAATGAATAAAATTTCATTCAAAGACCTTGTTTAACCTCATTATGCTTACGTATTGATAAAGGTCGTTTACCGCACCTAAAACCTGAAGGAACAAACTTTTATGAAGGGTAATTTACTCTAGGCTGCAGTACTTTGAAACTGGCAGCATTATATATCATATCATAATGTAATCTCTCGACGGTCTACAGGTTTTTCTTTCCCAAGAGGCATCGACTATGGGAGTTGCTAATCCAAGACCATGTGGTCCCCTTTTCCGTTTGATCTTTTGGCTTTATTTCTGCCCACCACCTTTTTTTTGTCACGACCGCTTCTTTCTCAATTGACACCTCCTCCATACTCAAGTCTCTTTTTCCCTCCCGTCTTGCCATCATCTTCAGCTATAAGTCAACCATAGTACGATAAAGACCGATATCTTGCATGAAAGGTTCTCGGAATGAGTTTTGATTACAACGTTTGAATGGATTTATCAACTATAGGCTCTTAACTGGATAATTGCTAAAGGAGAAGATAAGAACCTTTCTGGTAGGCTATGCTCGGGTTTATCTTGCAGTGATATTGGCTGTAAACTGTAAATATCATAACGTGATAAAGTTTTTCTTGGTTAGACACTAAAGTGTATCAAAATCAGATGCGTTTGTTGAACTGCTCATTTGCACCTTGTTAAACAGGATCACAGCAGTTGGATAACGATCTGTGAGAATTTCTCATGGGCAAGAGCTTTAAAATGTAAGGAGGTTGTCCTTTTTTTCTTTCTTTCTTTCTTTCTTTCTTTCACTACTTTGATCATACTTTCTTGACCCGAGTTATTGACCGCAATCGGATTAGAGGATTTTTCTGCGCTGTCCTTGACTACAGAAGAATCGCTTCAAAAATGCATGAGAAAAGCACACATTTGTTTTTCTCTGAATCCCGAATGATGGCAAGAAATGTGCCCATGAATTAGTGAAGCGCTCGTCCAGCTAAGAGTCAAGCAGCTTTGCCCTGTTGGTGTTTGAGATTCAGATGTTTTTAGAGTTGGCTGAGCTTTTTCAGTAAGCTTCTTAGAGGACTTTGAAGCATATTTCCTATTAATTATGTTGAATATTAAAGCTAACATTTAATGTACAAGTTGAATAACAAATAAGTAAATTGAGGACCTGAAAGAAACATTTGAGGAACAAGATTATTCTGTAAAAGCCAGATCCCCCTTTTCCTGTGTTTTCTGCCCAAATACCATAGTAACTACTGTTGAGTAATTTTTTAAAATATTTTTTTATACAGGTTCTGTAAATTCATAATGAGAATGGGTTCTCCATCAAACTTTCAGAATTGTTTTTCCCAAAACATTTTAGGACTTTGACAGCTACTGTAAGTTACCACACTATTTTAAAAATGAGAAAGTTATTATTATTTCTTTTTTTTTTTTGGTGGAAACTTAAACCTCTCGAAAAATGTACTATGGGAAAATCAAGTTTATTGGCCTTGGTAAAATTGTGATATTCTTTTAAGTACTTTGCAAAACCAAGGAAATGACATTTTATTATGACTATTGCTGTAATCAATTATTCAGTACCATGATATATACTGTATATAGGCCTATACGTAGTGTCATCGCTTTACTATGGTACTACCACAGTATCTCAGGGTTTTTAAATCCAATTTTTAAGGGTTTTATTGGTTGTTTTGGTTCAAAGTCCATCCACAAAACAACCTCAATATTCTTACATTTAAAATTATGTCCGTTATTGACCTTGGTTAAATTGTTATATTCTTTTATATTATGTTATCTGAAATACTTTGGAGTACTAGATGATATTTTTATCATTCAGTACCACAATATGTATTTGGTGTCATCGCTTTACTATGGTACAGCCACAATATCTGTGGGTTTTTAAATCATATTTTTAAGGGTTTTATAGGTTGTTTTGGTTCAAGGTCCAAAATTGACATCCGTCATCCACAAAGCTCAATCTCAATAATCTTATTATAAAATGTCCATAATGGTGTGGTTTTATATATGATGTTGAAGACAGTCTGATGAGAAAAGTGAGGGATTATGTTTCTTTTTTTATTCAGCTTGTGTGTTTTGTTGGACTTTGTGAGAAACTTGTGAAATCAATACTGTCCTCGTGGATCAAATCAACTTACCAGCTCGTTTTATAAAGTCTGATTTGAATTTGTGTTCATGTAACTTTTATTTTTTTCCTCACCGTTATCTAATTTTCTCCTGCTCTTTTATCTTTATGACTTTAGAATAAATCATGCAACAAAACACGCCTTTATTGTGACACATTAACCCAACGGTTAACTCCATTGTTGAAGGCCATCTAATTATTAAACCCTTACTGTCTATCTTACTTCTTATCAGCGAATATACCATGAGACTTTTCCGTCATTGTTCGAAAGGATTTTCCTCCTTAACTTTTGAACACTGTGATACTGGAGTCATGCTGTCCTAAAGAGGAGTAGAGTTAAGGTCAAAGCGATGGTGACCCAATGCAGCGGGAAACAAAACAGGCTGTGATTAAGAAAGAATGAAGAAAGCGCATTAAACCCAAAACTTGACAGCAACTCAATACTTTGTCCTCCGAAGGCTTCCATGAATTATCGTGAGGGCCGTCAGTAGGTCATTCCATATTGTTAGCTGTTATCTTCGACTGGGATTTCACTTCTGGAAAGCGTTTGACTGCTGAAACGGCTTGTTTTGATGTACGCCCCAGAGAGCGTTCTTGTGAAACTGGCTGTAAATGGAGCTACCTGCACAATACTGACTCAGCGGATGCAGCTCTCTCCGAAAACTTTGAAAAACAATCAGTAAGGATATCAGACAGCTGAAGACATCCATGCATGCAAGATGAGCTTGTCAGACAGGCTTTGTGAAATCTAGCTGTCAGACTTTCTTAACTGAGCCATTCTGTATGATTTGCTGTTTGGTTTCCAATCACTTTCACTGTTGAGGCAAAGACAACAATGTTTTTTTGGTAGCGCATTGAGGGATTTATTCGGTAAATGTGTTTCCATTGTAGTTTGTGCGTGTCTTCTTATTGGATAAAAAATGTGTCCCTCTCAATTGAGCGCATTTTTTGAATGATTGGCATTTCCATCCATTTTTTTTTTAATGCAATATCCCAAAATGCACATAAAAATAGGTGGATGGAAACATAGCTATTGACGCAATTTTGATTTAATTGAGTAATTTCCCCCTCCTTAATTTGTGTCCAGGCTAAATAAATGAATATATATAATAACATTTGTGCTCAGAATCAATAAATGACTAAATATTTATTTATTTGCATCCAAAATTAATAAATATTTATTTGTGCTTTTAATTTTTTTTTTTACACTTTATTAATAAGTGTACTGTAAGTCACTTTGCATAAAAGCATCAGCTAAATGATAAATTAGTAAGTTATGCAAAAGGCTATCCAACCAATCAGGTGAAGTGTAGCAGTGGAGCTCCAACTCCCTCAGCACAGGATGGCATGGTAACCTCTCTGAGCTTTATTTTATTCGGTCTTTGTGCAAATATAGATTCAGATGTTTTGAATAACACACTTTTGGAATATAAATTTCCAATGGGCTTTATGCTGCGCTGTGTGTTGTGAGTTGTGGCTTATTTATATTTAAGTTCTCAGTTTACCAGCCAGACACCGTTTGTTTTATTAATGTACAGAGCTCTTTTTTTATGTAATTTCTTCAGTGTCTGTGTTTCCACGTTTAAATCCAAGAAACCGCTTTGAAACGCTGTTCACTTTAATGTTTTCTCTCACTGCGAGCTGCTTATAAAGACTCTGTAAATCTTTGAAAATGTTCTTCACATGTCTGATTTGAGAGAGCTGCAGAACGCTTCCATTAAAAGACTGAAGGCTGTGTGATTCATGGACTTTAATTAAGATTTCCTCTTTTGTTTCCTCTCAGGAGTCCACGTCTGCGAGAGCGTACAAAAGAGAGGCCTCTTTATAGGTGAAAGGATTGCCCAGGGCCACAGCGCTCAGAATCTGAAGGTAAGGGAATGTGGATGTGCACAAAATCATTTAGCTTTATTCCTGCAGTTCCCTTACACCTTGTCCTAATCAGATGCGATAAGATTCCTGCGATAAGCAAGGAACAAGCAATTTGCGACTACAAGACATTACACAATCAATCAAAAATCACAGCCAATCAGAAGAGTGTGTGGGCGGAGCCTCTCTGCAAGCGCGCTGCACTCGTAACAAAATGGATTAGTACATATTCAAAATCATAAATATTACACAATTTTAATATTATTAAAGGGGGGGTGAAATGCTCATTTTCATTCAATCTCCTGTTAATCTTGAGTACCTATAGAGTAATATTGCATCCTTCATATCTCCAAAAAGTCTTTTGTTTTATTAAATTTGTAACAGAAAGATAGGCTGTACCGAGTCTTTCCGGAAAAAACCGAGCGGCTGGGGGCGGGCCGTGTGGGCGAAGCTTAGCTGTGCTAATGCGCCAAGCTAGTGACAACACACAGAGACATTTGTTCAACAAACAGTTTTACTCACCGTCCGGTTCCAACGCACGACCGTGAACCTTTATCATTGTGACTGCTCGATCCTTAAGCATTAGACGATCTGCAAATCCATGGATCTGGGCTTTGTTTATAAAACAATCATCGTCGAAATGCAGGGAACAACAGTCTTACACAACTCCGTTTATGCTCAGGAAAACAAACTCCATCCACGGGTTCCTTAACGCTGGGTTCTTTGGGAATCTGTGCAGGGTTGTCTTGCCCTGGCAATCAAAAACACACTTCTTTGGTGACATTGACTTCCCAAAAGCCGGGCAGGGCGCTTTGATGGCGAACTGCTTTCACTCTCTTGCTCTGGTCTACGAGTGCGCGCGCGGCCGCGATCTTACCGGAGAAATGCCCTTAGGACCCATATAAGGAAATTCCGTTACATCTGACGTCACACATACCCATACTCGAAAAAAACTTTCCGAAACTTGTGACAAACCGGAAGGAGTATTTTTGGAACAAAAATACTCCTTCAAACGTACAACTTAGTTTTTGAAACTTTGTCCATGTTTAGCATGGGAATCCAACTCTTTACCAGTGTAAAAAACTCAGTATGCATGAAATAGCATTTCACCCCCCCTTTAAAACTTCATACTGAGTGACTGAAACAATCTTTGTTTCTTTCCTAATTTATTTTCAAGATCCGAGGTGAGTTATTCATTGTCGCTTTCAGTATGGCCACACAAACTCACATTAGATGCTTTTAACATTAAATAAAGCACATAAATAGTACCTGAGCTTATTATTGTCATATGTTGTTGTTCCAACCATGACGTTGCAGAAATGGAAACCATTTCTAAAATAGAATCGTTGGATATCGCCAGCGCAGCTTCATCAATCTGGTGCACTTTGAGAGTTCAAAATTAAAAGCTCCAACCCATATTCAGTGTGCAAACTCTGATTATCATTGGAAAGATGTATTTTATTGCGTGTTGCAATGTCATGTTGCGTCTGGTTAGGACATGGTGTTAGAAAGAATTCACCTTCCTTTGATTACATTTCTGCTACTCTTTTCCTATAGGCTACAACAAAAGCATATGATAGTAACCAGGAGCTGTCATGGTCCAAAAAAGACAAAAGCGGCCCTTAGAAGTATTCAGAATGACTAGTGTATTATATTTAAGTCTTCTGATGGCCTTAAGGTCAAGATAACAGCTGTCAACAGTCTTAAAGGAATAGTTCACTTCAAAATGAAAATTCTGTCATTAAGTCACCGTCAAGTTGTTCCTAACCTGTTTGGATTTCTTACTTCTGAGATATTTTGAAGAATGTCGGTAACCAGACAGTTGATGGACCCCATTTATGACATTGAAGTGAACTATTTCTGCACTGAGTTGTAGAACTTTTTGGAGTAAACTTAGAAATGGGAGTTCACACCTAGAATGATAAATTTAAAGGTAACTTTAATGATGGCTATATTATTGTCCACACCAGCGCACAATAACAATCTGTTTATTGTAACCACGCGCTGCACATTTGTTGTCTGCCACTTTAAATGCTCAAGGTCTTTAAAGCAGGATGGATTCTGTGTTTATTGTTCATCAGCTTGAAAAAAAGTGATTCCAATGATATCGTTCATCTGAGCTGTTGTGGTTTTGACTATGTGGTGTGCTATTGGTTTTGATTTATAATAATTTCTAAGACTCTTTGTCTTTATCATCCTTGGTGTGATCGGACCTAAATGTTCAGTGAGTGACAATTTTGAGGTGTAATGGAAACAAAATTACACAATTCAGTGATGTTGGATAATGTCTGAAGACTAAGTCTTTATCAAAGCTACTGAAAGGTACATTGTGTTTTGACTAACAAGTTGCTACATACTGTTGCATGGTGAGGCTTGTGTGGTTATGAAATCGTTACTGATTTGTATACATTGTGAAAAAATTGTTCCTTCATTTTGTCAAGCAAACAAAAAATTGTTGAACCACAAGAACTTACAATGCCAAGTTTGGTGATGAGGATCCAACTAACAGGCTGTAGAAACTCTAACCTTTTCACTTAGACAAACTAAGAAAGTACTACATTACTATTTTTTTTATAATGCTCAGCATAGCTTAAAAACAAAGATCACTGAACTTGGACCCACAGGTTAAAACATTATTTTTGAGTTTGTAGAACTTATTATATTATGTTTGATAAAAGCACAGGCCAATTTTAAGTGATGTTTCAACAATTTTTTGATAAGTTGAGTTTACTCAAAAAAGTTTTTTGGGGTTTCTCAACCTCAGATTTTTTTATAGTGTATGTAGTGAATAGAGATGTTATATATTGTAATCTGCTGAGAGTAGAGATTTGTTTGAGTATTGCTCAATATTGACGTTTTTTGAGCCATGTATCGGATCAGCAAAAAAAAAAAAAAAAAAAAAAAAAAAAAAAAAATATATATATATATATATATATATATATATATATATATATATGGGAGGGGGGTGTAACTTTGCTTTTCATTTCATTTATTACTTAAAGCTCACATTAAGTTCTTCGATACTACATCAAAAACTACTAGCCTATCTGATAAAGTTCAAACATTATTAAAAACAAGTGAGCAGTCATTAATAAAATAAGAACAAATACACAAATTACAAGCAGAGATGAATACTAAATAACAGTTACAAAGTCTAACAGTAGTAGCCTATTCAGGTACAGAAATGAATAATTAAGCCTAAATGTAAAACAACATTTTTTAACACTATTTGTTCACTGTAGAAATTAAATATAGTCTCATCTTTGTTAAAGCTGCATTTTGTTGTTTTATTTTTAACATTAATGACACTGAATTTTAGGAGTGTGCTGTCACTTTAAGACAGACTGCATGGTCCAAAAAAACAGACACACATCAGGTTTCTCAACTGTTCACTTATGACATAATCGAGAAAACTTGCGGAGACGGGTATTTAGATATCATTTTGTTTGTCTGTTCAAGGGCAAGTGCATGCGAAAGAGAAATCAATTCGGTGTCCGAGCGCTGTCTGAAACGCGCCCCCCCCCCTCTCTCGCTCTCGCTCTCTCTCTCTGCGCGCGCCCCAATTTTTGCCTCTTCTTCCTCGTTTAAAATTGTTTGTGTAAATTGGCAAGACAAAGCAAGTCCAAATTATAAACTTTCACTCTATGATGGTTAAATTTAGCAGTTAATCCGAGAATCACATGCGTGCTGAACCGTGGGGCCTGGTCCATACGGATCAACTGCGATCTGTTCCAGCCCTAGTTTTAAGCCAGTTATGTATATCTTTTGCTGTAGTGTTTCAGTTGGAAATATCAGTTTACATTTTCAAACATTCATTCTGCCATTAATTGTAATAATCCAGTGAAATTTTTGTACTGTCTGACAACAGCCAGTGCTCCACACAGAGATCTGATCTCACCATCATCGAGTCCGTCTTTGATTACATGAAGAAACAGAAAAAACTGAGACACTAAATCCAGAAGAACTGTGGCAACGTCTCCAAGACACCTTACTCACTTACTCCAGCTCTGGCTCTTGCTGATATTAATTGGTTTTAAGATAGTCTTTTTGTGACTGAAAGATTGTCTGGAAAAAGTGTCTGCTAAATAACTGCTTGTGTACTTTTCAAGACACATTGACGTGGGTTGAGTAAATAGGCCTGTCAGGTTTATGATTGCGGTGTTTCCTTGTATTCATCGTACAGTCTGCTCGAGAGGAAGGAAGAAAAAAAGTGCAGCATGTTGGATTCACGATTTGCGTCTAAATTGTAGCTGAGAGCAGAATGTGACCACATAGCAGCTGCTCTAGAATGGTAGGAAGGGCTCGGTCCTGAGTTGGGTTTCCCCTTTCCGTGGTGTGTTGTACGGGTGCGGGGGACTGATAAGATCAGGGAGCAGTGACACCCGTCTGTCTAACACACACTCACACACTTTCCCTGTTTTCTGCCATGCTGCCTCCCTGCTGCCCTATTGTTGAGGTGACCACACCAGCATGGCACTGGTTTCCTCCCTGGTGTCCCTTCTAAGCAGGTTTCAAAACCTAGTGAGCTGCCTTCTAAAGGCCCCCATACACTCACAGCAAAGTTTTTTTTCAAGATACACTAACTGACTATTGCTCATATTTTTGCCCTTATTTGCAGCCTAGGCCCTGTTTACACCTAGCCTGGTCCCTTGTACATTTCATTTGTACAGAGAGTCTGGCCACTCTCCATTGACAAGCGTTAACTTCCTTGAAGGCGGGTACTCTGTTGAAGTTTAAAACTATTGGATCTGCCCAGAGCCACTCTGGATCTGCCATAACCAATCGCTAACGTTTGGTCGTGACGTATGTCTACAACTCAAACTAGCGCACCTCAACGTCATCGTTCTCAGCCACTCCCTCTGTTCTCTGATTGGAACGCCAAAAAATTGTCCGGAGAAAACCCAAGAATATACCACAAACCCAGACGAAGTACTGAAGGAAAATTAAAATTAAGCGAAAGTACGTAGGAGGGCGGAGCCAGGCTAGTTTACACCTGGTATTAAGATGCGTTTCGGGTTGATCGGATCACAAGTAGATGAGGGAGACATACCTGTTTACACCAGGTGTTTTAACCTGTCTCTTTTGTCCACTTTTCAACCCCTTCTGTCCTGATTTCTTTGAGGGGAGGGTCTATTGGCGGGTCTATATAATCCAATGGACAAAATCAGCTTGTGCAATTTACATATGAACCTGCTTAAAGACAACAGAAAAACAAATGGAGAGCAGTAGCTTTCGTTTCTGCTCTGACAGCCGTAAGACCACTCCGAACTATGTGAGTGCGTGTTAGAAATGAGGAAAGGTTAGAGTGATTTTTGTCTTCAAACCAAACTTAAGTTTTAACCAATTGGGTCTTCAGCCAACAAAGTTTATATCCTGTCTGGTTAGCGCAGAGAAGGTGGTCTTTTGTGGCTGTTCGAACACATTCGACCACATGAGCGTTTACACTACTAAAGCAATCCGGTCGAATGTGTTTGACTACCTCTGGAAGTGGTAAAAAGTGGACAAGCACAAAACATCTACCCTCACTGCGTCTACCCACCCAAGACCGCATCCAAATGCGCTTTCTGTTGTGACTCAGCACAAGAAGTCGTTACAACAACTACTGCGGTCATCTCCTGCACATCCATGCTTTTCATCTGTCATGCATCTTCTAGCAATGAGGTGCGTTTTTTCTTTGTGAGTTTGTTGTGTTCGAAACGATTTAAAAGTCTTGGAGTGTATTATGCTCAGTGTATGATGCCCAGTTTTTCTCGAACCATTTTCAAAGTCATCAAGTGTACGATGCCTAGCGTTTTAAAATCTGTTCAGATTCCAGCCTTTAGGGGTAAAAAGAACTTTGAAATACCTTGTCCGCGGAATAGTGTTAGCGAACATCCCGACACTGCTGAGATGGTCCTCACTGCAGAACACGAAATCCAGGATGTAATCACCTTACATATACCTAAACCTACCCATCTCCACCCCCTGATCCCTAAACCCACCCCTAAACCTACCAATCCCCACCCCTTAGATCTGGATCCAACTCCGCCCCCACCACTTCCGGGTCCTAATGCTCTTATCAGATGCCAAAAGCAAACAACAAACGGTACTACTATACACACACATTGTGATGTAATACTAACAAAAAATCCTAACCTTTATCTCCATACTGAAATCCCTAATGGCCAGTCAGTTTTTTAAAGCTTAGCTTAAATGTGTGAAACAAGTAGAAGCTTGGACACGGAAACAGTATTCCATATGTCATGACAAACAGATAGCATTGTGCAAGTCATAATTATTTATATACCATTTTATACGATATATTCTCAGTGTCGCTTTCAATTAGAATTACTACTTCAGTTTCTACTATAAAGCGGCTCTCCAGTGTGTTCATGTTTTTTCTGACTTCGACTGACACATGGAGGATTTGGAGGATACATGTTCTTAATTCAAAATAATTCCACAATGCATGTTTAATTTATTTTTTTATTTTAATTTTAGGGTGAAATACTTGGACATGTTCTTGACAAGCTTTATGGGATTCACCCATACAAAAGATAATGGTGAATAAATATATAGTGTAAATGGTAGGACTAGGTTATAATACTTTTATAACATTGCCAACTTTAATTGCCAAGACTTTGTTTGGCTGGTGGTTTGTAATGAGAATGTGGATTGGCCAGTTTTTCTAATGATTGTGAGAGCTGGAAAGAGCCACTTGAATGATTGACACCAGTGTTTTTCGCCGATCCCCAACTCCTTCCTCAGCAAACAGCTTCGGTTACACACACATGCACAAGGACGCTGTACATTCCTGTCACTCTTCAAGACAACTGCAATCGCACAGTCATGAAATTCAACCATTAATCTCTTTCATCCTCAATGTTTTTTTTGTTTGAGCACTGAACTTAATCTGTTCCACAGCTTCACTCCACGTATAGAAAGTGTTGCATCTAAGGTCCAAAATGGACGCCCAGTAAGAACCAGTTTCAGTTGGGTGGTTACTTTGTGGTTTGATTTTGATTTGTAAGAATAATAGTTTGACCTTCGCTGATGTAAATAACCCAGGGATTAAAGTTCTCCATCGCTACAACGGATTTCTGTTAATTGCAGCAAGTATACGACGGATTTCCGTCAATTGCAGTGTTCTCGCATGTCCTTATGTCTTAAATTCACTTTTCATCATTTTAAGGCTGTTAAAATGCGTACATTTCTTAAATAGTGTAATAAATGTCTTAATTTCAGTTTGAATTGGTCTTAAATTAAGGAAAGATGAGGTGTATTCACTCTGCTGAGGGGGATGTGATCAAGTATTCTACATGTTTAATAAATATAATTACACAAAAATGTCCAAATGTAGTGAACAAGCCGATAGAGAGAAATTCACATTTTACATTTACATTACAGATTACATAGGAGAGTAGTCAGTTTCTATTAGTTGAGCTTTTTATATCCGCCTCCATTTCCTGAATATATTGTGTGCTATATTTCTCATTTATTAAATCTAGGCAATTGGTTGATGAAACATCGATTAAAATGAACAAAACGAAATTTATTTTAAAGAAAGGCTTTATACAAAACAAAACTTAATGAAGTGTTCAAAATCATGTCTGACCCACTCCATATGTCTCCCGAATCCCGATATATTGTGCATCTAATGATCCTATCTTGCTCGTGCCCAGGGCCGTACCCACCATTGAGGTCCCCGAGGTCAGGACCTCGGTAATTTTTCGAAGTGCATACAATGAAGGTTGTGAAATAATTGCCTAATGTTAACTCAACTTTGCTTTGGTGCTGCAATGATATTGCATATCGCCACGATAACCGACTTCATCTGAGCTGCTTTAGTGGCCGTTCACATATTTGCGCTCTCACGTTCGATATTTTAAAGTAGATGCGTGAAAAGTGCGCCCAAATAGAGAGCGACGCCGTCGCAACGCTCGCTTGTTTTCCCAGGCAAGGTGAAAAAAATCAAATCAAAGTAGGCTCTAGGGCTTTATGTCCCACAAACCCCCATAGCAGGATCACTAAGGACCTCGGTATTTATAAAATCCTGCGTACGGCCCTGCTCATGCTGTTCACTTTTCATATAATCAACATAGACAAAATTTTAAAATAACATTTATATTATTTATTTATAATGGCTAGGTTAAAAACTGATTTTATATTATGTATAGTGTGATATTAGCTCACTTTTTAGCAAAAGCTCTGTTGGCTTTTATTATTTGAGAAATAAAAACTTGTGTTAAAGTTATGCAAATGGTTAATTATTTGTATGACTACATAACAAAGAGTCAAGTCTTGTAAAAGCATTAGATTGAAAACATTGAAATTTCATAAAGTGTGTAAATAATAGAAACGCAGTTCAAAATGACCTTTCTTTAAATGCAGATGTTCTTTGAGTATTTCATTTGTGAAGGTAAAGCATGTACTCACTACACTCCTAATTACAAGAAGAAACTGTTCTTAAACTGGGTGTGTGACAGGCTGTGGAATGGGGTTTGGCCGAGGAAATATTTTCAGTCAAAATACTTTTTTTTTTTTTTTTGCTTTAACCCTTGAACAGTAAACACTTTGAAAAGTCAAAATGTAAAAAGTCTGCAGAAAACATCACAACTTGGATGTCTTTGAAAAAAAAAAGTCCTCTGTGGAGAATATTCACAGGATGTCTGAATCATGTTTATTACTATTTGCTTTAAATCTATAATTGTGTGACATAATTCTCAAAATAAGGCGCAAACATAAAAATATGAGCAGGGTTGGTTCTAATGTGAAACTAAGGTGAAAGAAAATACTTAAAAATATCTAAATAGCAAATTCATCTACCATTTGTAGGTAAAATTACATTTTGGACCCTGTGCCTATAAATCTCATTCTGTTTAGAGGGAAATTTTTAATTTGTGTTTGATTGTCAAATTGCCGACTGGTTTGACAGCTGTTGTCTTGCTCTCAGACTCTCAGCATGGTTCTCAGCTGTAGTGCTCAGGATCGTGACTCACAGGAAGTTCTTCTCCGAGTGTTTGTGTTTACGTGTGCGCATGATTGTGTGTCATCTCAGGTCAGCTGGTTGTCAATACAAACCAATGGTATAACAGCTGTTGTTGGGCCTCACACAATCCTTACTGCACTACGCACACACTTAGCGTGTGATCTCTGCGTGTGTGTGCAGGAGCGCAGCAGTCATCCAGCCAGGACTGAAGATCAGGATGGAGAAGGAAGACCTGAAGATTGTCAACAGGGGTTTGGAGGATGAGATGGTATGTATTATTTTTGTTTCTCCTTCCTTTTTATGCTTTTTTTCCCCTCTTATATACAGTAGCTCATTGATTGTCTTTCTGTGCAGGAGTTGAGCGGGTATCGGCTGTGCCGATGGAAGCTGGTTCTGGTGGGTTTAGGTGGTCTCTGTACAGGCGGTTTTCTTTTCCTGCTGCTCTATTGGATGCCTGAATGGTGTGTGAAGGCCACCTGCACACGGACTGCTGTCAGAGACGCAGAAGTCGCCCTCTTACGAAGCACTGTATGTCTTAAACCTCTACAAAACTTTACAAAACCTTACATATTATTATCGTTTTGAATCTGGATTGTATCTGGAAATTCTTAGAGATTCTAGATTGCATTTATCTAAAATATTTATTGTAATACATACTATAAATGTTATTAAATATTACAATATTATTTTATTAATAAGACAGGAATGCCCTTAAAGAAATAAACAATAAATAATTATGAATATTAAACCTAGAGACATTTATTGACTTATTAATCCAGGGCTTGAATTTCGGCGCGGGATTGCGGGTATTGCGCATAATTTTAATCATTCCCGCAGGTCTCCCACTTATAATGCGGGAAATTCCCGCAAACATTGATTCACTTTAGCATGTAGGTTGTATTGGTAAATTAATCCACACAGATTATAAAATCAAATCAGTCATTTTAAAACTGTCTGCGAGACGCAATTTCACAAACAGTGTGAGTGATTCAGCGGTGCTGCGTCTTCTATCTCTCGTCTCTCAAAATGGGTTGCACAAGGCAATTGTTAAGCGCGCTGCAGGCGGCGATAATACACACTCGCGTTTCGAGAGTCGGGATAGACGGAATTGTCACTTGCATAATCGGGCCAGCATTGCATCATGTGTAACTACAGTCTGCCATTTGCACGTCTTTTTAAGTCTTACCAGTTTAAACATTCACGTGATTTTAAACTATTCGGTAGCCTACTTGCGCGCTGTCTGAGAGATTTTTTTTTATTTCTCTGCACACATACATAGAGTAAAGCCGCCTCACAAACAGCTCGCGGGTAACATTAACAAAAGTTGTTTTTCGTCGATTATATCGCTTTAACAGTCAAAAAAATGTGAAAATTCTGTAAATTTTCGGTCTTGGTGAGTATCCTCTAAACACAGTCGGTTATGTCTTAAATAAGCATAAATCGCACGTGACCGTATAATGAAAACCGGATCCGTGCACTAGCTCTTAAAGGGACAGCAGCCATATGTGTCTGTCATTAATTTGGTTGTCAAAACAACAAAACATAGCTTTCATTTTAAGGAATCAGGATTAATAGCCTATGTATTTAATATAGTCAGGACTAAAATACTACCCAGTGTTATTTTACATTTGATTACTTTATTCAGTCTCTGTAGTATTTCTGAATACTAGTGTTAGACCTAAGCAAAAACTTTTCTCTTTATTGGTATCTTTATTCTATTGTATTTATTTGTGCTACTTTTTTCAATTTAATTCAAAGATTGAAATCAAGCTTCCTTGTGTTGTGTAAATTCTTAAGAACAAAATTACCCCATTGTAAAAATGCAATGAGTGAACATACATTTCAAGGCGAGATGTAATTAAAAAAAAAAAAAATTCTAAACTTCCCCCCTCAAATTAAAACACCCCCCCCCCCCCCCCATAAGATTCACATAAGGGGGGATTTCCCTCCCATTTTCCTAAATGAAATTCAGGCCCTGTAATCTTAGTTGTTGTTTCAACATTTACTAATACATTATTAAAATCAAAAGTTGTATTGTTTAACATTAACATACCTTAAACTAACATGAACAAACAATTAACAGTTTTATTTTTATTTAGCTAATGCTAACAAAGATGAATAAATACTGTAACAAATGTATTGCTCATTGTTAGTTTGTTAGTTAATGCATTAATGTTAACAGATAAGACCTTTTTGTAAAGTGTTACCGCTTTATCTGTGCACGTGCCTTTAGGCAGAGGAGTTTATGAACACTAAATATTTCAAATACTTCAACTTGATAGTCTTTAACATAATTCTGAATTACAGAATGCTTCAGACGTCATGTTCTTCAGTGGTAGATAATACTTAACTCTGAGTCAGCTAAATATTCATAATTCTAGTTCGTCAGTGTGCTGTATGTCTGTGTTGTAAAATGAACTTGGCAATCAAGTACATCACTTGTTAAAGTGAAACATCATTCACACATTTTTTACTAAAATGACTTTGGATTTCTTTAATGTAATGCCACATTCCTTTTTTTATTCTTAGGCTTTGAGAAGTTGCCTGTAAATGTTTTTTTTTTTTTATGTTCATTAAGATTACAGTTTGTTTTAGTTGTTGCCATGTGTGTTTGGGTATAATCTGTTTGTTTGTCCATAGGATGAGTTTAAGCGCTGGTTTCGAGCGAGGGTTCGGATCATTTTGGCCCCTGGGAAGAACCCTTACGACAACCTGGCCTCTCAGACCGCCTCCCCTCAGGCCAATGACCACGCCCACAACCCCTCTGACTCCGCCCCTGAGAAAATCACCAGGAATCAAGGGGACCAGCATGTGCAGGTATTATATGCACAAACAAAATCTGTCTTATCCTTCCTACACAAATTCTAGTTTTTACAAACTAAACGATATAGTTAAGCTTCATTGGTGACTGAATAAGTGTCTTTTCTTTTTGTATTACAGATACGTTATTTTACCCTCCACAGCACTAAGTACTTTTGGAGCGACACCATACACAACTTTGAAGTATTGAAGTAAGGAAGCATGTCTGATTATAGCTCCTGAATCTTTAATGGGTAGCTCAGCCAAAAATGAAAATCCTGTCATCATTTACTCACCCAAATTGTTCCAAACCCATAAGACTTTCATTCATCATCTGAAACACAAATTGATATTTTTAATTAAATCTGGGAGATTTCTCTCCTTCTATTGAAAGTCTATTCAGATGCCAGGGTGGGGGGGGGGGGTATCTTACATTCTGATTAATATCTGTATAGCACAGCCAGTCATATGTTTGTATACATTTGGTCCAACATGTGCTGTAGAAAATGCTACATGGTTTAATAGAAATTCAATAAAAATTGTTAAATGAAAGTCTATTCAGATGCTTCAATACGTTTATAAAGAGATCGTAATAGAAATCCATAAGGATCGAGTGTTAAGGATCGCTTTTCCAACATCGATCAGCAAACAATGTTTACAGGATTCAAATTTGGTCACAGAAGCTCAAGCAAATTCGCTTGACTTGCGAGAACCAATGAGGTTCATTCTCGTGTTACGCAGCATGTTTAAGCTTCCGCAAGAACCAATGAGGTTTGTTCCTGCAAGCAAGTACGGTTGAGCTTCTGTTTATTTCCGCTGGCGCTGATCAATTCATATGTGAATAAAAGCCTAAATTAAATCTGTTCATCATATAAAATGAAGTCTCTTCATAAGACTTGTACTAAACTGCTCAATTCATATGGATTACTTTTACAATCTCTTTATGAGCTTTTTGGTGAATAGACTTTCAATGGAGGGAGAGAAATCTCTTAGATTTAATTAAAAAATATCTTTATTTGTGTTCCGAGGATGAACGAAAGACGGAATGACATGAGGCTGAGTACTTGACAGAATTCTCAATATTGTGTGAACTATCCCTTTAAGATTAGTGAAAATGTTACTCTGTGAATCCTTGATACTGTTGTTAAAACTATTGTCTCCTCTGCTCTGCAGAGGCCTGGAGGATCTGAGCATGACCTGCTCATCCGTTCACTCAAAGCACAGTGTCGGACTCAACAAAAACCAGCAGGAGTACAGGTGAAACCTTTGGCTGAATTTGACATTTTTGGAGGTAAAGGCTCAGCAAAAAGGTTGTCCTGTCAAGGTCACCAATGTTGGCCAACATAGATGAGGTTTTGTCGAAATTACCAAAGTAATTGGGATGGACTTGGAAGCATCATTTTAGATGGATGGAAACATTATAAACAAATCACAAAACGCCATTATTTTCTAGCAACAGTGTTTAAAAATCCACTGTTTTGTATACTATTTTGGTAAAACTTCACAATAAGGTCTCATTTGTTAACATTGGTTAATGCAACTAATGATACATGAACTAATAATGATCAAAATATTGATTAAACTTTATTTTAAGGTGTCCTTGTTACATTTTAATAATGCAATTAAGTACTGAGTAATATTAATTTAAAATATGTACTTTAGGGTAGTTTGGTTTCAGGTTAGTTGCTTGTAATTATGCATATTGTACTGTTATTACTATAGTAAGTACATGTAACATTTAACATGGACACTGTAAAATAAAGTGTTAACATATTTTATTACAGCATTTATTAACCCTTGTTAATGTTTGTTAATAAAAATGTTTCAATTCGTGTTAGTTCGCAGTGCATTAACTAATGTTAATAGGTACTTTTGATCTGAAAAAGTATTAGTAAATTCTGAGATTATTGTAAAGTGTTACCAATATTTCTAAAATATTTTCAAATATATTTCCACACATAAAAAGTAGGGCTGTCAAACGATTAATCGCGATTAATCGCATCCAAAATAAAAGTTTGTGTTTACATAATATATATGTATGTATGGAGTATAATTATTTTCTATATATAAATACACACACATGCATATATATTTAAGAAAAATGTGTTATTTATATATAAAATATTTATATATAATATAAATTATATATAATATAAATATATATACACTGTATATACATGCAAATATTTCTTAAATATATACGTGCATGTGTGTGTATTTATATATAGAAAATAATTATACACCGTACACACATATATTATGTAAAAACAAACTTTTATTTTGGATGCAATTAATCGCGATTAATCGTTTGACAGCCCTAATAAAAAGATGTCACTAATAATGAAATGTTTTGTGGTGAGGCCATCCTAATTATTGAGCCCTGAACTGGATTGCACTGACTGTACAAATCTCACTTAGTCCTTTTCTTCTCTATTTTAGGAGATTTTTTTTCGGACTAAATGAAATAGACGTGAAAGTGCCTTCTCTTTTCAAGCTGCTAATTAAGGAGGTACGAGTGACATATGAAACTGACCCAAGCCGGAGAACGGCATGACACAGCACTGCTGACTCTGCTGTTGAGAATATGTCTTCTCGGGAAATAAGTGAAATGAAACTTCTCCATCTCTTTTTCAGGTCCTCAATCCTTTCTACATCTTCCAGCTCTTCAGTGTTATCCTGTGGTGTACCGACGAATATTATTACTACGCAATGGCCATAGTCCTCATGTCTGTCATATCAATAGCTACCTCTCTCTACACTATTAAAAAGGTAAGCAGGCTTGTTAAACTGTTTGCAACAGCATTTAAATATAAATATTTTATTTCCGTAATGATGTATTTTGAGTGGAACGGAATAGGGAGTGAGTGACATAGGGCAGAACTTGATTTAAAATTTTGTAATAATACAAAATTCACCAATAATAAGTCAGTAATTATTTTCACGTTTTGGCCATTAACTAAAAAAATCTAATGGATCATTAGAAATCTATGCTATACAAAATAATTATTTTGTATATATTTATAAATAAATAAAATATTTATATAATATTTTTATATAAAATCTTTACATGCTGTTTTGTATCATTTATTTATATATATATATATATATATATGTATATATATATATATATATATATATATATATATATATATATATATATATATATATATATATATATATATATATATATATATATATATATAACTTAACTTAACATATATATATATGTTAAGTTATATTTATATATATATATATAAACTTAACTTAACATATATATATATATATATATATGTATGTGTGTGTGTGTGTATATGTATATATAAAATTGTATTATAATGTCATTTTATTAAAGACAAAAATGCCTGAATAAAAAAGAAATGATGTTTTGGCCTGTATTAGTCTAGAATTTTAATATTGACCATTATAGGTTATTTTATTTTTTTCAAGTTTATTTATATAGCGCTTTTCACAATACAGATTGTATCAAAGCAGCTTCACATTATTAAATTAAAATAATACATCAATGTTTGTTTCTAGTGGAAAACGTCCACGTTTGGTAATGCTGATCAATAGTATTGTTGATTGATTAATTAAATTAAATATCCAAAATATTAAAATATAATATTTTGTATAATGTGCAACATAATTATTGTACTCTATACATACAATAAATGTTGTACTCTATACTATTTTAAATTTAATTTTATTAAATATTTAAATACTATTAAAAAACAAACAAACACTGATATGCCCCTAAAAATAAGTAAATAAACTAATACTAATTTAAATATTTCATTTTTCATTTTCATTAAAGACAAAAATTCCCCAATAAACAAACAAACAAACAAAAATTTGTCATTTTATTTTACAAAGCTTTTACATTTTTAAGATCTGTTTTATGTAGAATATCAAGCACTGACGAATCATGCATATTAAAACTATAGACATTTATTGTAATGTAACATTAATGTAACAATTTGATTACTCTAATATACGAGTATGAAGTTGGATTTTAGAGATATCAAGCTTAGCTGTTAGTCATAGGGCGTATCCAAGGTTAGAGTTGATGCTAATTTTCTGATTGCGTAACTGAGATATGCTAACAGTTAATGTGTGCCTATTAGATTTACTGTGCTGCCTGCACACGCAAATGTTTATTTGTTCTTCACAGGAACATTTTCTTTTGTTTTACAGCAATATGTAATGCTACACGACATGGTGGCAACACACAGTACTGTTCGAGTTACGGTCTACAGGGGCGAAAACGGTACGGCTCAGAGTGAAGAAAATGCTTTTTCAGTATATTTGTAATGATGTACACTGCTGCAGGCCTGGGTTACCTGCTTCAGGGAGTCTGATGTAGTGGCCAAAGTCACGATGACTCAGCACTGTGCAAGGAAGCATGGGTAATAAGTGATCTGCTGAGACAGACTGGTTTTATTTCACTGCTCGCTCTTCCCCACCCTCCCTCCCTCCCTCTCTTTGGCTTCTGTTTTTGCTGTACAGAAACGGAGGAAGCCCTGTCCACAGACTTGGTCCCTGGTGATGTCATCGTCATCCCCAGCAACGGGATCATCATGCCCTGTGACGCCGTGCTCATCTGTGGAACCTGCATTGTTAATGAGAGCATGCTCACAGGTGATTGGCTGCATCCAACTGTGATGTCATAACAACCGAGCCCACTAGAGAGGGGCAATATAGCTTAAATTTGATGTATATAAACTAACTATAAACCAAATTTGCTACTGAAGTTTACATTGGAGACGCTATTAAACATCTGTATATAAATGATATGGTAACACTTTACAATAAGTTTCCATTAGATAACTTTAGTTAATGCATTAATTAACAATGAGCAATACATTAATTGTATTTATTATTCTGTTATTGTAAGTTAATACATTTACAACTGTCCATTGTTAGTTCATGATGGCTAAGATCCATTAAATAATATTAACAGATTTATCTTTTGATTTTAAAATGTGTTCGTAATTGTTGAAATGACATTAACATTAGCATAAATGAATTAATGCTCTAGAAGTATTTTTAATTGTTAGTTCATGTTAACTAAAATGGGTATCTAATGTTAACAAATCTAACCTTATTGAAGTTTTATTAAAATTGTAATAAATGTTTGAATTAAAATAATAATAATGTTGTTGTGATTAGGATTAAGTTAATAAATGTTAAGAATTTCCAGTAAAAGTTTGATGATAATATGAGCATCATCCTAATCAACTTTAAATAGTGTTACAGATTTCATTTTATCTTCTGTTTATTATTAATCGCTAATATTATCATTTGTAACAGTTATTTCTTAATTGATCATACCGTTTATTATGTGAGTAAAATAAAGTATGGGTAAAACTATTTTACAGTGTCATTGTTACATGTACTTACCATAGTAATAACAGTAAATTATGCATAATTACATGCAACTAACCCTAAACCAAACCTAATCCTAACCCTATAGTAAGTACATGTTAATTAATATCAGTGCTTAAATATATAATAACACTGGAACAATGACGCCTTAAAATAAAGTATGTTTATTTCCATGTTCTCCTCTCAGGTGAGAGTGTTCCGGTCACCAAGACGGATCTTCCGAACCCTCAGCAGAACAAGAAGGGTGGGGATGGTGACATGATCTACGGCACGGAGGAGCACAAGAGACATACGCTCTTCTGCGGCACGAACGTCATACAGACCCGCTACTACACGGGAGAAATGGTTAAAGCTGTGGTAGTGCGGACAGGTTAGAAGCCAGAATTACTGCAATGTATCGTGGGATATATCTGATGCTGCCTTGCATTTGGTACCTTAGTAGACAGCATAATTGTGCTGCCTATCTGATGCTTAAAATGCAGTTTCTTTTTCTCTTCTAGGTTTCAGCACTGCTAAAGGGCAGCTCATCCGGTCTATCCTGTACCCCAAACCCACAGACTTTAAGCTGTACCGGGACGCCTACCTGTTCCTGCTGTGCCTGGTGGCTGTTGCCAGCATCGTCTTTGTCTATTCTTTAGTCATGAAAATCATAAATCAGGTTTGTATCCATCTTTACTGTCTTAAAAAGAGCAGCGTCACGTTGTTGTGATGTCAGTCCCTCTTAGTTGTAGGATATATAACAGAATTTGTGTAAATAGGATGCAGCTTTGAGCATAATTTTAAATGATGTAAATGCTAGAAAAATTTGATTATGATGTGTACTCTGCAGGAACCAGTAAAGGAAATCATAGTCAAGTCTCTGGACATTATTACCATCACGGTGCCGCCTGCGCTGCCGGCAGCCATGACAGCGGGCATCGTCTATGCTCAGCGGCGTCTCAAGAAAGTGGGGATATTCTCCATCAGCCCTCAAAGAATTAACATCTGTGGGCAGCTGAACCTGGTGTGCTTTGACAAGGTAAATGTGGGAAACTGAAGTCCTTTTTGGGTTTGGTGAAACCTGAAATAGTGGAAAATTAAATAAAAGTCAGATATTCTGGATGATTTTTAAAAACAACTCTTCTTTAACACACTCATTACCATTTAATCGGGTTATTTTTTATAAAACTAGGGTTAATTCAAGTAAATTAGGGTGACATTTTGGCACCTCAGTGCCTAATAATAAACTGTGTTCCTTAATTCACAGTATGTTTTTTACAATACACACCGTGCAGCGTTACAGAAACTGCATGTTTCTATATTACAGAGTGATCTGTTATCAGAGGTGACTGTCAAAGTAATGTCCATATTTCAAAAAATGTACAGTTCTAAGATAATACAAATCCTGCAGTTAGCTAATATCATGTATTCATTTAAGGAAGAAACAGTGAGCTCATTAAGTAATTATTACAAGCTGTGGACATAATGAGTAAAAATACCCAGTTTAATTATTAATTTTATAAATTATTATTCTTATACTTAATAGTTATCTAATAATTTAATATTTATTTAATAATTTCATTCAAGTTTACTATTAATAACAAAAAAATTGTTTAATAAACTCTTACTCTTTATATTATTATTACTACTACTACTGGTAATTTCAATTTGCAATAAGGTCTCATTTGTTAACATTATTTAATAAATTACTAACTAACAATGAGCAATGCATTTGTTACAGTATTTATTAATCTTTTTTAACGTTAGTTTATAAAAACAGCTGTTCATTGTTCATGTTTGTTCGCTGTGCAGATTAACTAATGTTATAAATGGTAAAGTATTACCATTTAAACTATTATTTATGTATTAGTGCTATTGATATCAATAATATCAACATTAATAATATCAATACAATAATGATAATAATAATAATAAGAAGAAGAAATCAAGGCTTGCTTTTTAGACATTTAAAATATTGTATTATTCTGTATAATTTCAGACAGGCACCCTCACAGAAGATGGTCTGGACATGTGGGGAATTCAACGAACAGAAGATGGCAGGTAAGATAAACTAGATAAACCAGAACATTCTCAGTTGTTTTTTAAATGAACATGGAGGAACCTTTAATTGTCTTTTTTTGACCAAAGAATCTCTCTTCCCTAAACTTCCCTAGATTCCACCATTCAGAAGAAAAAGCTGATGATAAGAGTTTAGTAACAACCAAGTTTGTCTCCTGCATGGCCACCTGTCACTCCCTCACTAAGATTGAGGGCCAGCTCTCTGGAGATCCACTCGACCTCAAGATGTTCGAGGCCACAGGCTGGGTCAGTGTCTGCTGTGACAGGAGAACAGATTGTTTTGTCCTCATTCAAGTTTTGAAACAAGTTGTACTTGTTTTTAATTTGGGTGTCACTCTGTCTATCTATGGTCTTCAGATCTTGGTGGAAGCCACAGAGGAGGAGACGGCTCAACACGACCGCATTGAACTCACTTATGTAAAACCGCCAAATCAGCTTCTGCCGCCACCAGTTATATCACCTGAACAGGACATGGTGAGCATTTAAAAATCTCATTTATTCCTGTGATGGCAAAGCTGAATTTTTGGCTGTCATTACTCAAGTCTTCAGTGTCACAAGAAACTCAAAGGTTTTCACGGCAACCCGTCAAAATAAAAGTTTGGTTTAATGTCAAGAAATTGTGACAGAAATATATATATTACTGTTGTTTAGCTACGTCTCAAAAAAATATAGTTAATATTCATTTATTATTATTAGTGTTTGTATTATTACAATTAATATTGTTGAATAGAACCCATCACAATTGTTCTTTCATGTTTTAAATTTAACAGAAAAGCTCTTCATTTGATTGCCAGAAAAATGTAAAGAATTTTAACCCAGAATATTTTTGGAGAAAAAAAAAAAAATTAACAGAAATGAACAAAAAAAAGTTTAATAAATTGTTGTTTTTAAGAATTAAATTAATTAGACATTCTTTTTGATTATTTACGTTGAATTAAACCATTAAAATGGAATCCAGAAAAATGAAAACGGTAAAAACGGAATTTAAAAAAAAAATTAAACTGATTTCATAGGGCCCTAGCTCTGACACGTTTGATCAATTTATTGCGTCCTTGCTGATTTTATATATATATATATATATATATATATATATATATATATATATATATATAAAATCTTTCTGACCCCAAGTTTTGCCCATGAAGCTAGATATAATTAATGTTTTACACATGTTTGGTGAGCATTTCTCTGCTTATTATAATCTAAAGAATTTGTTTAAAAATATCAGTGTATTTAAAACATTGTTCTGATCTCTTGTGGTTTCCTTTCAGGAACTGTCAGAACTCTATGAGCTCTCGGTATGTACAAAGGCCATTATTTTATGAATTTATGAATTTCATTATGAACGAATATGGTTGTGTACATGCTTTCTGTCGTTTCTCGTGCAGGCGTCCTATATGATCGGTATTGTGCGGCAGTTCTCCTTCTCCTCCGCCCTGCAAAGAATGAGCGTGGTCGTTCGTCAGATTGGAGAGAGACGCATGGATGCGTATCTGAAAGGAGCACCGGAGGTTGTGGCAAGCCTGTGTAAGAAAGAATCAGGTGAGTGGAAGTTCCGCCCATTATTATCATCTTTTTCTGAATTTAAAATCAACATTGGAATTTTTTTTTTTTTTTTTCCACAACGCACCACAGTACCAGAGGATTTTGCAGAGGTTCTGGAGGACTACACCAAACAGGGTTTTCGGGTCATCGCGCTGGCACACAGACGACTAGAATCCAAACTTACATTTCACAAAGTGCAGAACATTAACAGGTAAAGTTTAAACTTCATTAATCTCTTTACTAAGGTCTTTTATAAAATTATTTGCATTGTTATGCTGTGACTTTTATCATGTTGTGCCACTATGTGTTTAATGCCAAGTTGTGTTTGGTTTCTCTTTTACAGGGATCAAATTGAGAAAAATATGGATTTTCTGGGTTTGATTATCATGCAGAACAAGCTGAAAACAGAAACTCCAGGGGTTCTGGAAGATCTACGACGTGCCAACATACGCACCGTTATGGTCACAGGTAAACAAGACTTTTTCCTGGCTTGCAACTGTGTAATTTCAGGAAAAACTGGGAGTTTAATACAGTTCCTGAATATTATTTTCAAAAGGTCATTTTAAAAATGCTTATTCACATACATTTTATAGAATACCGTTCAAAAGTTCGGACTCTTGAAAAGTCTTTAATGCTCGCCAAGGCTGAACTTATTTGATCAAAAACACAGTGAAAGCAGTGATATTGTAAAATATTATTACATTTTAAAATAATTGTTTCCATTTTAAAATGTATTTTTTTTCCTGTGATGGCAAAGCTGAATTTTCAGGACCATTACTCCAGTATTCAGTAACACACGTTTCTTGATTTGATGCTCGAGAAACATTTCTTATAATTATCAATGTTGAAAACAGTTAATATTGATAATATTTTTTTGGAAACGGTCATACATTTTTTTTTTCAGGATTCTTTAAAGAATTCAAAAGAACAGCATTTATCTGAAATAGAAATCTTTTATAACATTATAAATGTCTTTATTGTCATTTTTTGCTGAATAAAAGTATTTCTGACGCCAAACTTTTGAACGGTAATGTACATGTGCTACCCATGAAGCTAGATATAATAAATGTTTTGTCGCAGTTCTGCTTGGGGCCTTTCTGACAGGATATTCTGGTTCAGTTACTTTCTGTTTACCTTATTTGTGTTAGTTTGAAGTGTTTGAAGATGGCAGGGCGTTTAGAATGATCGGCCGTGGTCAGACAGACAGGAGTCTGGGAGCTTTGAAGCTTAATTCATTAGGTATTCCTGGAATCTGGTCTAATAAGGTTCTCAGCTCTCCAGATTACCAGCCAAGCGGTCCAAAGTTCAGACGAGGCTGAATGCAGCATTGTGAGCGTAAGCAGATTGAGTTTGTACATGACCCACGCTTACAATCATGAGGAACACTGGGTCATTGCCAGATATCAGCCATCATCACTGTTCACTTACAAAAAAGTACCATTATAATGGATGTGTACCAAGGTCCAAGAGAATGGGGTTTAAAAATGACACCTTTAGTGTATTGCTTTTAGTAAGGGTCTCTTTCTTATTTTCTTCATCTTTTCCTCTCTTGCGCAGGTGACAACATGCTGACGGCCATCTCTGTGGCACGAGACTGCGGCATGATTCAGCCGCAAGACCGAGTCATTATTGCCGACGCTCTGCCCCCTAAAGACGGCCAGGCTGCCAAGATCAACTGGCACTACGCCGACAAACCCGGCAAATCCTCGAACAAGCCCACCAAACTAGAGGTCAGTGTGCCGTCTACTGGCCAGAACCTGTCACTGCTGTCACAACAATGTTACATGTGAAGCTCTATCATCAGCTTTTTTTTTTCAGCTTGTCCTTTAGTAAAATCACTTTTACAGTAGGCCACTTACAATGAAAGTACTCAAGGCCATACAATATACATACCAAAAACCTTTGGTAAATGAAGTCTGCATGAAACAGAAGTCTTTTCTTCAGTATGGTTATATATATGTGAGAATTGATTTTGTCCATTGGTAATTGATTGGATGGTTGTGGTTTGCTATTGCTGTGATGTCATGTGAGTGACAGGTGGCCCCGCCTTTGTGCCAGTAAACGTGTCATCAGAGAAGAGAAGAGATGCTACAAGAGGGAGGGGGAGTTATTTTGATGAAAGATTTTGAGGGCACACGAGTTTAAATATAATTATTGCGCACAGATTAATTATTTGTGGAAAATGCTGCAGTACAAGAATTGTCCATTCTGATTTAATGGTGACTTTAAAAACCAAAAATGTTATCAATAAAGCTTTAGCTTCAGCATCTCTCTGTACTTGTGTTCTCTGATGGCAGGAGATGGAAATTATTATGGAAGATGGGAATTCTGAGACGAGACCACAGGAACATTATCACTTTGCCATGAGCGGAAAATCTTTTGCTGTTATTATTGAGCATTTCCAGGACCTGCTACAGAAGGTTGGCTGAAAGCATATTTGCTTTTTATACCATATTTACATGTGTGTCGTAATATTATATATGATATCTATGAATTTTATTGTTGTTGTTGTAGCTTGTGCTTCATGGAACAGTATTTGCAAGGATGGCTCCTGACCAGAAGACTCAGCTTGTTGAAACACTGGAAAGTGTAGAGTGAGTATTAAAAAAACACACACACACACACACACACACACACACACACAGGCTATGTGATGATGTGGGGCTATTTTAATTCCAAAGGCCAAGGGAACTTTATCAGGATGCATAGTATCCTAAAAAAAAAAAAAAAAAAAAAATTAAAAATAAAAATCTGCCTGCCTCTATGGGAATTTAACATAGGGGTGTACTCACTTATGCACCATGTATTTTAAGGAAGAACATTTATTTATTTACGATACATTATTCATTCACAAAGAAAATTGGTGTCCTTAAAGGTTGGATTTTTCCTAATTTTTTAAATTAAGGCATTAAGTTCAATTTCCAAAATATGATTTTTTTATTCCTCTTTTTAGTCAACTTTAGCATGGGTGTATTCACTTATGCATAGCACTGTGTATATATATATATATATATGAAGCATTGATAATAAGAAATCAGAATATTAGAATGATTTCTGAAGGATTATGTGACACTGAAGACTGGAGTAATGATTCTGAAAATTCAGCTTTGCTGTCACAGGAATAAATTACATTTTAAAATATATATTTAAATAGAAAAACATTTTTAAATTGTATTAATATTTCACATTATAACTATTTTACTGTATTTTTGAAATAAACTTTGGTGAGCATAAGAAGCATAACTTCTTTTAAAAACATTTTAAAACACTTGCGGTAACACTTTAGTTTAGTGTCCAATTATCACTATCAACTAGTTGCTTATTAGCATGCATATTACTAGGATATTTATCAGTACTTATAAAGCACATATTAATGCCTTATTCTGCATGACCATATTCTACATCCCTTAAAGGTATAGTGGAGGATCTTTCCAAATTTTAGATAAGACCCACCCTCTCCACTTTTTGAGTAAGTTTGATTGATTCACCAGAATGATTGACAATTAGGAGGACCAATAGTATAGGTGATCCACCCAGAAGTAAAAAAATCCTCCACTATACCTTTAATCCTACCCAATACCTAAACTTAACTACCTAAAAATCTTGCTAAACTTTTTCTTTTTTCTGCTCTCTGCTGCAGTTATTTTGTAGGAATGTGTGGAGATGGAGCGAACGACTGTGGGGTGAGAGACTTTAAAAATCTGTTGTAAAACCTTTTCAATGGTGTGTCTTTTACACCTGTCATATGTTCTGAAAGTGTGATGTGTAGCTGCTGACGTCTGTCTGTTTGTTGCTCAGGCACTGAAGAGAGCTCATGCTGGGATCTCCCTGTCAGAGCTGGAGGCTTCAGTGGCGTCTCCCTTCACCTCCACAACTCCCAGCATCACCTGCGTGCCCAATCTGATCAGGTCTCCTTACTGCACCACAGCACGGCTCTGTTTTAATGCAGCCCTATAATGAGAAATCAAAACTTTCAGTATCTTTTGAAACAGTTCATTGTTCTACAACACGCTGTAAGTTTCAGAACTCAAAACATCTTCAGTCCAAAAACTGCATATATTTTAACTGCAAAAATTTGGCTTCTGACCTCAGAAACCCAAAAATGCATGACGTTTTGCATTATACATCAACGGTACCTTTGATTATGGTAGCACAATGAATAAAAATGAATTTAATAAATGCTGCTCCACACAAACGTATCTCTGCATGTGCTTTGAGTTTGGGTCTGGAATGAGAACTTGAAGCGCTTATAAAGCAGCTGTTGTTAACAAAAGGGCAATTAAAGGGCTTCCTGGAATTAAAATAGCCATACATATTTGTATTGTAATTTTACAGTTGTGTTGTAAAATGAAATGATTATAATTAAAATTTTCCTGGATTATTTATTATTACAATGGTAATATTACTTATAATTTATCATTATTAATATTGTATGACACATTTTTGGCTAAATTGTGCTGACCTACAAACAAGCACAGCAAACCTAGAGCTTTTTTAGTCATTTTTAGTCAATTTTGAATTAATTAATTTATTTATTTTCACTAAATTCATAAGGAGGATGGAGAACAGGCATAGGAAAACACAGAAGAGCCAAAAAAAGAGTAGAAATAAAATAACTCTTTTGGGTTTGATTTAACTTTTTAATAATTTTGTATTACAGTTTTTTGTCTTGAAGGTGCAGCAAGTGATTTCTGAGAAACACTGTTGATATTTGAAATCGACATCCAAACAAACACACCCCTATCCGAATGAAACACCCTCTCCCTTCATTGCTCCGCCCCCAAAATAATAAACACGCTGTGTGACACAGGCAACGGCTAGCTGGCGCATCAGACAGCTCGTGCAAATATACAGCGATACAGATACAGCATATCTTGGTTCAGTGAAACAGCAAAAAAAAACAATGCTACTCGCATATCGAGCAGAAGCAAAGCAACCTGAGAGGCTCTCTGATGTCTCTCCAACGCTGGAAAGCTTTTCTAATACTGTACTGTACTGTATTTTATTTTATTTTTCTAAACTGTTTTAATTATTCTTATTTCTTTTTATTATTTTAATTTCTTCTATGTAAAGCACTTTGAATTGCCATTGTGTATGAAATGTGCTATATAAATAAACTTGCCTTGCCTTGCCTTGCCTTGCCTTGCCTAATATTAACGCGGGTCCTAGCTCTTGCCTGATCATAACCCTTCTTTTTCCATTAATATTTCCTCTTTGGTAATATCCCAGCCATCTCTCTTTCTACAGTCTTTCTGCAAATGCCCCTCTTGCTCACTCTCTCTCCTCCCCATCATGAGCGGATACGCCCCCTACTTCTGATTGGCTTAACGAGTGTTTTGTGGTCAGTGCATTGGTCCAATCCACTTTGTTTTTTCTCCTATTTACACAACCAGTACTATGAACAAACACTTATTTTTCAGCACACACAAAACAGAAATCTATCAAATATTCACAAAACTGTTTGTTTGGTTGTTGATTTCAATTTCCAACATCGTTTCTCAGAAATCACTTACTGAACCTTAAATGAACCACAATGAGTTGATGAGGGTGCCTGTTTTGGCCTTCAACATTGTAGACCGTTTTACCCAATGATAAATGTTCTTTGTACAAAATGTCTTGTTTGCTGAGTCTCACTTGTTGTTTCTCCACAGGGAGGGACGGGCGGCTCTCATCACCTCCTTCTGTGTGTTTAAGTTCATGGCTCTGTACAGTATTATTCAGTGCCTCAGTGTCGCCCTTCTCTACTCCGTAAGTTCCCCTGTCATGATTTCAACCACAACAATTGACTGAACTGATCTTTGACTGCATCCGAAATCGCATACCTCCTCACTAATAGTAGGCTGAAAACAGTATGTGACAAAAGAAGTATGTCCGAATTCAGAGTAATCATAAAAGAGTTGGCAAATTTACCCGGATGACCTACAACTTCTAGCGAGATTCTGAAGTGTGCATATGATGGGCTCTTTACTATCCCATGAGGCCACGGGAGAGGATTTATGAATGGTTGCTGGTAGGTCGCATAACAGTGACAACATAGCGAATGTAGTACGTCCAGATTACATTCATACTACACACAGTCATACTATATAGAACATCATTTTTTAGAGGTTGTGAAGTACTTGTTCAAAATAAGTACCTACTCAAGAGAGTATGCTATTTCGGACGCAGCCTTTAACTTGGTTTTCTGTGCTTGAAGACAGATTGTGAGTAACCAAAGATCATTAGTTCTCGCTGAGATTGCTTATACAACCCTGATCCATTAATAATGCATTTCAGATTCGCAGTAACCTGGGCGACTTCCAGTTTCTCTTCATCGACATAGCCATCATTCTTCTTATTGTCTTCACCAGTGAGTGTCATCTGTAATGTCTTTCTTGTTCAGCTCAAATTTATCTTAGCATTGCCTGTTGTTTTAGCCTGTTCTATCTTTTTAGTTTTTATGAATTATGCAGTAACGCAAACTAGTCTTTGTAATACGGATTAGTGGATTCTGATCATCTGGTTTGAAACTTTTTAACCTCCACAATGCATTTCTCACTGCATTTAACTCACCAAATGTGAAATAATAGAGGTACACAGAAAATGAAATTAGGAAATAATATAGGACTGTTCTGTATAGTATCCATTATGATTACATTGCATAAGATCAGGGAAATAAATAGAGTAATTAGCCAATTTGGATTTTATGTGGTCAGTAAGCATTTAGATTTAACTTTAAGAGTTTGAGCTTATGGAAATCGAGGTGCATTATTAATTCATTGTAAGCAGCGAAGTACACAAATCAAGTACTTGAATAAAAGTACAGATACCCTAAAATAGTACTGTAGTAAAAGTAGTTGAGTAAAACTACAAAAGTAGATTTTTAATGTACTCCAGTATTAAAAGTATACAGCTCTGATTGATGAACCATGTTTATTATTTATTCTAGTCATTATCAGCAATAATAAGAAAGGGTTACACTTTATTTTAAGGTGTCTGTGTTACACTGTAATTTACATTTTAAGTACTGAGTAATAATAATTAACTACATGTCATGTACTCACTATAGGGTTAGTTCCATGTAATTAAGTACAATTTGTAGTAATTACTATAGTAGCTACTTGTAACGTGTAACAAAGACACTGTAAAATAAAGTGTTACCTAAGAAAGTTTAGTGCAGACATTTGATTTATTGTTCTGCAAATAAACCAGCATTTTATTAAAATGTTTTGTAATACTACTTATATTTACAGCTGACAGTCATGACGTAAATATGATTTTCATCTACAATAATAAATATAAAAATCTAGCATTAAGTAACTTTCTTTTCATGGAATTCAAGCTATTACATTATCCCAGTTCCCAATTCGTTTTGTCCCGATTATTGAATCAGTGAGCTGTTTGACTCAAGAATCGAATCAGTCCGATTCGTGAATGAATCTTTCAGTTAAATTTGTGAACGGGTTCATTGGAAAAAATCGCCATGTTCACTTTGAAATAAATGAGAAACGATATGTTTTTATGAAATGTAGTGGAGTAAAAAGTATGATATTATGCTTTGGAATCAAGTAGTAGAAGTTTCCTAACAAAAAATAAAAAAATACTCTGATAAAGTACAGATTCTTGAAAAATGTACTAGTAAAACTACTTAATTACTGTCCACCACTGATTGTAAGTACATTATTGATTCTTTTTGCTGTAATTTCTTTCTTTTTCGCTTTCCCCACCCACTCCTAGTGAGTTTGAACTCCGCATGGAAGGAGCTCGTCGCCCGAAGACCTCCCTCCGGTCTCGTCTCAGTTCCTCTCCTCTGCTCAGTTCTGACCCAGATTCTCATTTGCCTGGGTTTCCAGATCATGAGCTTTCTCTTGATCCAAAAATTCGACTGGTACTCCAAGCCAGAGTGAGTATGCTGCGCTGCCTCCAATGCAGAACAACTGATGTTTTTTGCCCTAACCTTATAGTTGCATTAAAAACAATCTTATGATCTGACTGCAGCTCGAGGTCATTGTTTTTTTGTTTTTTTTGCTTGTTCTGTAATTTACAGTATCTACAACTGCTCTGCTCCTCATCACATGGCTAACTCCTCCGAGCCCAAAGAAGAAAATATCATGAACGATGTGAATACCACACTCTTCTTCGTCTCCTCGTTTCAGTACCTCATTGTTGCCGTTGTTTTCTCCAAAGGAAAACCTTTTCGCCAGCCCAGCTACAAGAACTGTAAGGATGAACCTTTTTCGACTTAATGCATTCACAGTGCAGTGTAACTATTTTGAAATCATTGTTTTGATATTTATAATTGCATGTTTTTATATTCTTTTTCTCCCAATTGTATGCATATATTATTTTAAAGAAGTTTGAGTACATTTTGAAATTTTTTAATTTAATAGTATTGAATTTGAGTTGATTTGCAGAGGAAAGGTAAATCTAGTTCTCAGTTACTGTTCATTGACTGTGTTTCTGGTTATCTGTTTTGTTTCTTTTAGGGCCCTTTGTTCTTTCTGCTTTAATTCTCACCATTTTCCTGTTTTTCGTCATGTTTGTCCCAATCTCTGGAATCTATCAATTTTTGGAGGTATGGTTGTTGCTTAATTAATTCCTTTAGATAATATATGTCCTATTGTTTGAATAATTATTCAATTATTTCAATACCTTTCACACTTTAATTATTTATTAATAACTTTAATATATTTTAAAATGTGATTTATAAAAGCGTCATTCATTACTCCAGTCTTCAGTGTCACATGATACTTCAGAAATAATTCTAATATGCTGATTTGCTGCTCAGGAAACATTTCTTATTATTATCAATGTTGAAGACAGTTGTGCTGCTTCATATTTTTGTGAAAACCATGCATTTATTTGAAATAGAAATATTTTGTAACATTATAAATGCCTTTAATGTTACATTGGATCAATTGAATGCACCTTTCCTGAATAAAAGTACTGTATTCATTTCTTTCAAAATAAATGTTTACTGATCTTCATGTTTTAAGATGTTCTCTACATTGTCTCCATTCTCCTCAGCTTGTGTGTGTTCCTTTGAGCTGGCGTGTGGCTATGGTGTTAATCGTGCTGGGCAACACCTTAGTGAGTGTGTTCATCGAGGTAAGTGGGAACATCAGACTCTTACATCTCCCACATTATTTGTTGTGGATATTTACATATGAAAAGAAATTGCATTTCAATGTAATTCTATTGCTAATTCTTATACAGTATTTAGGGAAGATGGAGTTGACCCTTAAGCCAAGGTCAATAACACACTGCTCTTGCTGTAACCTAATTAAAACCCTCAATTGTACTTGATGGCATATACACTGCTACAGAAAAATACAAAAATAGGGTTGGGAATCAAGAGCTGGTTCTTATTCAGAACTGGTTCCATTTTTATATTAACATGAAAAAAATAATTTAGTTAAAGTACTAAATATACATGTAAACACAAGTTCTTATATATAAATATACACTGCCCGGCCAAAAGAAAAAAAGTCGCTGTTTGGATTTAAATGGGCAAATGCTTAAGAGTCTATGATTGGGTTATTATTGCAGTGATTATTATGTTTCTAGCATGTTATATGTTTGGAGTGTGTAGCTTTTCATTTCTTGAACAACCATGTAGGAAGACACATCATAGCCATATTCCTGGATTACAATGTCAAGATTCATCAGTCTCACTTTACTTTAAATAACATCACAACATATATTTCCATCAAGAGTTGCATCAATTTGTGTTCAAGATCTTGTATTGACAATGCAAGAGTCCAGCACTCTGTAAAGACTTTCAGTTAATTTAAGGTCTGGACTCAGAGGTGCCAATTCATGTGTAAAAATGATTCTTCATACTCCCTTCCCTCCCAACCATTCTTTCACAATTTGAGCCTGATGAATCTTGACATTGTCATCCTGGAGTATGGCTATGATGTGTCTTCCTACATGATTGTTTAAGAAATGAAAAGCTACACACTCCATCAATAAGAACTGTTTCCAAACATATTACATGCTAGAAACATAATAATCACGGCAATGGTGATCCAATCATGGACTCTTAAGCATTTTCCTATTTAAATCCAAACTGACTTTTTTTGGGGGCAGGGCAGTATTTTATTTTTTTCTATAGTCAGAACAAATTACTCTTTAAAAACATCAGTTCTTTTCAGTGAATATTGAGCCAAAAGAGCTTCTAACTCATTCATCTAAAATAACTTGATCATGGAAGTATTTGGGACAATTTGCAATTCATTTGATTAATAAGAATTTCAAGTAATTAAATAAATAAATAAATACAAAATATATATATTAAGTAGGGCTGTCAAAAGATTAATCGCGATTAATCACATTCAAAATAAAATTTTGTTTTTAATAATATATGTGTGTGTACTGTGTATAATTAAATTTGTATATATAAATACACACACATGCATGTATATATTTAAGAAAAATGTGTTATTTATATATATAAAAAAATATATTTATATATAATATAAACTATATAAATATATATACAGTATATGTATGCAAATATTTCTTAAATATATACATGCATGTGTGTGTATTTATATATAGAAAATAATTATACACAGTACACACACATATATTATGTAAACACAAACTTTTATTTTGGATGCGATTAATCGCGATTAATCTTTTGACAGCCCTAATATTAAGGCAATTATAATAGTATTAGGATCAGTAATTTGGTGCTTCCTGAAAAGCACTAAAAGAATCATTAATGAATTGGAGCGATTCCCATCCCTATACAAAAGTAAATTTCATCTGCTCTGCTGAGGCTGATTCACAGGATAAGGAAACAGAAGTTATATTTTGAGCTATACAGCCAGCCAGGCCATGAATTGTACAGCGTGTCTGATTCCATCAGCAGCTCCTGCCTCTGAATGAAAGAAAAGGTCAAATTACTATTGTCAAACTTTGAGCAAACTCCTCACGCTTATTAAGAAATGCCAGCAATCATCGTAGTGGCATATAGCGGCTGTTTGCTTCGCCTCTAGATCCCGCCGTCTTCCTGGTGCGGACTACAGGTCACGCTCCTTCTCAGACATTCTCCCTTACCTGTCAATCATAGAGTACTAGACTCCAGCAGCCAATCACTGGGACCCGATCCTGTGATCTCGCTTGATGTTCATTGCCAATAAACTGATTATTTTTAGGGCAGAATAAAATAATTCTCTTGCATCCCTTTATTTCTCTTTTAACTAACACACAATCCAAAAAAAACAAAAAAACACTGCCCTTTCAAAAAGAAATGTATTTAGTTTTGCTCTTGACAAGGAAACAGCAGAAACAATTGATGACCATAAATCTTTTGCTAGCCATGTGATCCGTAGCTCTCTTCATTCTTTCCGCCCTACTGCGATATTCTTTAGACCGTCGTGCTTGACGTCATCTTATGGAAGCATGTGTTCAGCAGAGACAAGCAGGGAAGCTATGGCGTCTCCCCTGCAGGCCCGACACCACAGGTTGGGAAAAATCTGACACTTCTGTTCACCGTTGCCTTTTCACTTCCTGGTGTCCACTCTGCCCTATTTCCCACTCTCACTCTTTTCCCACTCTCACTCTTTTCCCTCTCTCTCTCTTTCCCTCTCACTCAACACCCTCTCTTTCCCTCTCACTCAACACCCTGTTTTAACGTTTGGCCTTGCATGCGGCAACATGATTTTTTCTGAACGCTCTCTAGTGCCCCCTGTGGGGACTCTTGTTTTGTCATGCTCCGGGGCTTACGATTACCCCTCCTCCCCCTCCCCCCATTTTCCTCTAGTGCTCCTTCTGTAGTGGCAATTACTGCATACGTGTGTAAGCTATGCGTCTTTTTAAACCGTGTTTGGAATGACGGTGCAGGTATGTGCCAAACAGAGCAATGTTTAACGTCTAACATAATGAATTGCAAAACTTGCACTAAAGTTCTGATACAGTGAGGAAAATAAGTATTTGAACACCCTGCTATTTTGTAAGTTCTCCCACTTGGAAATCATGGAGGGGTCTGAAATTGTCATCGTAGGTGCATGTCCACTGTGAGAGACATAATCTAAAAAAAAAATCCAGAAATCACAATATATGATTTTTTTAACTATTTATTTGTATGATACAGCTGCAAATAAGTATTTGAACACCTGTCTATCAGCTAGAATTCTGACCCTCAAAGACCTGTTAGTCTGCCTTTAAAATGTCCACCTCCACTCCATTTATTATCCTAAATTAGATGCACCTGTTTGAGGTCGTTAGCTGCATAAAGACACCTGTCCACCCCATACAATCAGTAAGAATCCAACTACTAACATGGCCAAGACCAAAGAGCTGTCCAAAGACACTAGAGACAAAATTGTACACCTCCACAAGGCTGGAAAGGGCTACGGGGAAATTGCCAAGCAGCTTGGTGAAAAAAAGGTCCACTGTTGGAGCAATCATTAGAAAATGGAAGAAGCTAAACATGACTGTCAATCTCCCTCGGACTGGGGCTCCATGCAAGATCTCACCTCGTGGGGTCTCAATGATCCTAAGAAAGGTGAGAAATCAGCCCAGAACTACACAGGAGGAGCTGGTCAATGACCTGAAAAGAGCTGGGACCACCGTTTCCAAGGTTACTGTTGGTAATACACTAAGACGTCATGGTTTGAAATCATGCATGGCACGGAAGGTTCCCCTGCTTAAACCAGCACATGTCAAGGCCCGTCTTAAGTTTGCCAATGACCATTTGGATGATCCAGAGGAGTCATGGGAGAAAGTCATGTGGTCAGATGAGACCAAAATAGAACTTTTTGGTCATAATTCCACTAAACGGAGAAGAATGATGAGTACCATCCCAAGAACACCATCCCTACTGTGAAGCATGGGGGTGGTAGCATCATGCTTTGGGGGTGTTTTTCTGCACATGGGACAGGGCGACTGCACTGTATTAAGGAGAGGATGACCGGGGCCATGTATTGTGAGATTTTGGGGAACAACCTCCTTCCCTCAGTTAGAGCATTGAAGATGGGTCGAGGCTGGGTCTTCCAACATGACAATGACCCGAAGCACACAGCCAGGATAACCAAGGAGTGGCTCTGTAAGAAGCATATCAAGGTTCTGGCGTGGCCTAGCCAGTCTCCAGACCTAAACCCAATAGAGAATCTTTGGAGGGAGCTCAAACTCCGTGTTTCTCAGCGACAGCCCAGAAACCTGACTGATCTAGAGAAGATCTGTGTGGAGGAGTGGGCCAAAATCCCTCCTGCAGTGTGTGCAAACCTGGGGAAAAACTACAGGAAACGTTTGACCTCTGTAATTGCAAACAAAGGCTACTGTACCAAATAGATTTTCTCAGGTGTTCAAATACTTATTTGCAGCTGTATCATACAAATAAATAGTTAAAAAATCATACATTGTGATTTCTGGATTTTTTTTTTTTTTTTTAGATTATGTCTCTCACAGTGGACATGCACCTACGATGACAATTTCAGACCCCTCCATGATTTCTAAGTGGGAGAACTTGCAAAATAGCAGGGTGTTCAAATACTTATTTTCCTCACTGTATATTGTGTTTTGTGTGTTTATAAAGCATCTGGTTTGGTTAAAGGAATATTCTGGGTTGTTTGCAACTTAATGTCTGTGGAAAGCAGTTTTTCTACTTCTGGTTTTGCTTAAGTAATTTATAGTTTGCAGTGCCATGTTAACTAGTCCTTGATGAAAAAAAAACTACCAGGTTAACTTTTTTAGACTACACTACTGTTCAAAAGTTTGGGGTGAGTAAGATGTTTTTTGTTTTTTAGTTATTAAAGAAATTAATACTGTTCAGTAAGGATGCTTTAAATAGCTTTAAAATATATAATAAAAAATATATATATATAAAAAAATACTGTTCTTTTGAACATTCTATTCATCAAAGAATCCTGAAAAAAAAAATTACCATCGTTTCCACTAAAATATTAAGCAGGACAGCTGTTTTCAACATTGGTAATAATAATAAGAAATGTTTATTGAGTAGCAAATCAGCATATTAGAATGAAGGATCAGGTGACAATGACAATATTGCTGTTTTTACTGTATTTTTTCTTTTAAATGCAGTCTTGGTGAGCATAAGAGACTTGTTGTAAAAACATTTTTAAAATCGTACAATCCCAAACTTTAGAACGGTAGTGTAGTTAAGTTGTCGTAGTATTCAAGGCATGAGCTGGTGGAGAGTAACAGCTCAATTGCACTCAAAGATACATGCATGAAAACAGCATGTTTTTGCTTCCACTCAAAAATTGGTATTTACAACATGTTATAATAAATGATCTGTGAGGTATTTTGAGCTGAAACTTCAGACTCATTCTGGGGACACCTGAGACTTACATTACATCTTGTAAAAAGGGGCATAATAGGTCCTGTTTAAAGTGTAAATAACTCTGAATATTCCTTTAAATGAATGCTCTGGGTTCAGAACGAGTCTGTGGCCTGCTGTCGATGATCACAGACAAATAATTTATACGTGCATCATCCTTTTAAATTGGGACTATTTTTGTTGGTGGATGAACTTCAAGTTACCAATTTGTTTGATGTACTCATGCAGACATGGAGTAGTGTTATTTTAGTATTATATTTAGTATTTTAGTATTACATACTTTTTACTCATAATTATTTCTGTTTAAGTCATTTTAGTTTTTTTGAACATTTCTCTAGATCAAAGGGTTCAAAAGTTATAACCATTTCAGTGTTGAATTTTTGAACTGGTGGTGGCGCTATGGAGTTGGTCCTAGAGACAAAAAAATTGCTACATTTACTATTCATGGCCATCACTACAAGTGTGCCAAATTTCATCATTTTCCTATGTACGGTTCATAGGGCTGCCATAGACTTCCACTGGGAATAATAATAATAATTATTATTTTAAGCTTGTCTAAACTTAAAAATTTTCAGCTTAATTTCAGTTACTGAAAACAGTTTTAGTTAAGAATAATAACACTGATACTGAGAAATGAACCAGGTTGACTTTTTTTTTTTTTTTTTTTTTAGCTTGTCAATAAGTTATAGTAATATATAATAATAGATTGCAAATAACCTGGAATATTCTTTTAAAGGAATGTCCCGGGTTTAAAAGGAGCTCTATTGACAGTATCTGTGGCTTGCCTTCGATTTAAAAAAATAATCATAATTTTGAGCCCTTAGATTGTTAAAACAAGCAAATATTGTCGACAGTAAGTCAATGAAGCAACTCTTCAGAAGGGGTTTGAAGATGAAATGATTTTGTTAAAGCACTTATTTTAATGCTTCTTCACCAAAATATGTCAACAGATGGATGAACTGCAGTTTATGCTTTACTAATATGATTCCTGTGGATTTTTCTCTGTGCGCATATTGTATAAAATGAGTGGGCTCAGAAATGTTATATATCTTTACACGCATTAGGTTAGTGAGTGGTTTTGTCTTACTACTTCCATTTTAACTCTATAATGAGTAAGTCTTTTAAAACTGATCCTTTATCACAATGCATTGTCCTTCCCCATATACTTACTATTTGTATTTTGCATTGAAAGCACATTACATTGATGACAAGTCAAAGTTATTTTCTGTGGTAACTGACAGCATGCCATGGATTTGAACCCGGAACATTCTTTTTAATACCATTTGAGCTTAGCTAAAGCAAAAATGTATATTTCATTGGAATTTTGGTATTAATTTGGATGAGAATAACAATTCATTACCCTTGCATGTGCTCAGAGGCATGACATACTCTACAGACAGACCAAAGGCTCTGACATTGTTTCTGCAGATGAATATGAATATCTCATTTCATTTTGTTGTAGTTTACAGCGATTCCAATACAGGTTTGAATTCTGTATTTTGAAGAAAAGGATAAAAACCGACTTCTTATCTTCACCTTCCCCTGTGTTCCTCTCTGGCCGATGTGTGTGTGTGTGTGTGTGTGTCTATAGGAAGGAATAGACCTGTATGGAACTAAATGCCTCTCCTGGCTTTGCTGCCGACGGAGAAAAGTGCCCAAGGCTCGGTACATGCACCTGGCCCAAGAGCTGAGCGTGGATCCCGACTGGCCTCCCAAACCTAAGAGCACTACTGAAGCCAAACCCGGCCCTCATCCGGACGACTGCTCCTACCAGATCGAGGCTGTTTCCTAGCATTTCCACCCGCTCACACTCCATATTGCACATCCAAACCACCAGGGAGTTCCCTAAACACTGTCAAATTTAACGATTTTGTTCGAACCGATACGAAAAAAGACACCAAAAACAAAACCCTGCAACGGAGAGTTTTTAATAACACTTCGAAGATATTTCGAGGTTCTGTTCTCCCATTTGATTTTTTGTTTGTTTGTTTGTTTCTGCTGCACAATATGTTTTTTTAAAATGGGCGGGGTTCACAGGCTGGGAACTGTGTAAGCCCCGCCCACTCAGGCGTGCGGTTTGTCAGCACGTCACCGATATCCCCTTAAGGCATCATGTAGACCGCAAAGTCATTGAACTCATTACCAAATGTGGCTCTTTAGATCACCGTCAGACACCATGGTCCTGGTGGCTCTCCTACAGATATCAAGGAGGCTCTTCACTGGATTTCAAGCATCGTCCTGTTACTGTAGTCTGTAGTGCATCATCTCTACAGGCTCTGCGGCAGGGGCTGCATGCTAACGCTTTGGAAACCGTCGCTGCATGCGGAACAAACCAAACTCTAGTGGCTCACAGAATCCAAGATCCAGCTTCGTTTTCAGCCAGCTCGTTTTAAAAAAAAATATATCGACGTAGATATATAATTATACTTGATCTTTACTTTTCATATCTCTTCCCATGGAAGAATCGAGGTGGGATTCACTTGTGGAAGGCCAAATTTGTAAAAGTTTGCGTTTTGTTCACTTTTCCTGGCGCAGCATTTGCGATTGGTTTTGATTTGATCCATCCTGAAACTGAAGTCAAGTCCTGATTTAACTAAAAAGCCGGCATCACAGTTTTTGCAACGAAACGTTACTGGGAATTGCATTGGGGATCAACAGGAAAGAGGCAAGGGGTGTACATCGAGAAATATAGGGCACATGATAGTACAAATGATAGTTTTAAACTGGATTCCTTTAAGTTGTGTATCTGACAATTGTATGTTCAAATTTTGCGATCCAAATCAAAAGCAGGTTGCTGATAAAATCATTCTCAATTGGCCAGTTAACAGTATTACTTGTGCATGACTTATTAACGGTTTTGCTGCTAATCTAGGAAACAAAACAACATTTTTCATCCTTAACGATCATTAGAAGGTTCGAAATCTGTTGCAGATGATCCCTCCCCCTCTTCCAGATGTGATGTATTTGCATAATTTATACAATGCAGTTGAACTATTCTCAAATTGCAGATTTGCATCTTTTGGTATTATTTGTTTTTTGAAGAAAAAACAAAACAAAAACCGCTTTTTCGTATAATAATTTTACATGTGGCGTTCCATGAAAAGAACCACTAAGCAATATCAGGTGATCACCGTTGTTTTTTCATTACACTGACAGTTTGTATTGTTGCTCATCTGAAAATCCAAACCATTTATAGTGTATTTTGAAGAGTTTTGGTCAGTCATTTCACTGAGTTAAGTTTCATGCCTTTTTAGTTTTTTTGTTTTTTTTTGGCAACTTTTCATGTTATCAAAAAAGTCTCAAATGGGAAATGATTAATAGTATTATTATGTACTATTAAAAATGGAAAATATCATTTGCTTGTCTTTTGGACAGCACTTAATTTAATAATGAATTACTATGTGACGTAACAGAATTTGTAAACATATTAAAGATACATGTTCTACATGAACCTTGGAATGAAATGTTGTTTGAATACGAAGGAACAAGATGTGCAAACATTGAAGTTCGAACAGTAATCCAACAATCTAATCACGGATTTTCCTACGTTTGCGTTTATTTATTGTTTGGTTTTCAAGTACATGTTGATTTGTTTTGCTGTATATGGGGCATTTTTAATTCAGTTTAATCTGAAAAAGGGCTGAATCTGTCTGTCTTGTTATTGCTCCATTTCTGCTATACTTTGGTACTGTTTGATGTTTGAAATGGTATTGATCATCTGCCATATTTGCAATGTGTTCTTTTCAACCGTATGTCCAATGTCGTATCTGTATGTTTGTTAATATCATAAACGCGTGTTTGCTGGGCATTCCTTGAGCGAGGCAACAACAAATCACCTTGCTGTTATTGACCTGGGTGACACGATCAATTATATGATGTATAAGTTTTAAAAACATCTCAAAGCATCTACTCGCACCATCTACTGAGCCCGGATAGTTAAACAGACATGCCTATTTTTTTTTATTTTTTTTTTTTTTTTTTTAAACATGTATGTCCTTAACAAATGTGAATGCAATGCTTTTGGGATTGGGGAATGTTAAATTATTTTCTTTTTTTAATTATTGGTATTGTTAATTCTGAAGTTTTTTTTTATTTTTTATTTAAATTGTTTAGTTTGTCTTGATCTGAACTGTGTGGTGTGGCAATCATTTTCTCTTCCTCTAGGAGGCAGTAGGTTGCTGCTAGGACTTGGAGAACATCATCACAATAACAAACCTGCACCTTATGCACATTTTGTCGGTTTTGTTCACTTTTATACATGCAGATGAAAACTGAAAGGGATAGTTCATCCAAAAATGAAAATTCCGTCATACACTATTTTATCTTATATGTTTCTATGTTCTGTTGAACTCAAAAGAGGATGTTTTGAAGAATTTGGGTAACCAAACAGTTGCTGGTCTCCATAGTATGGGCGGGAAAAATTCAATGGAAGTTTATGGGGACCAGCAACTTGGTTGAGCAAATTATGACAGAAATTTTATTTTAGGATGAACTATCCCTTTAAGTTCCATAGCAATCATATATGTGCTGAAAAAAATGTGTTTTTCAAAACTGGTTCACGTCATCTTTGTCATATCTGCAGTTCTCTAGCATACAAACGCACAGGAAAAAAAGAGTGTTTGATTACTGGAGGTCATTAAATACAGTTACTCTTTGCTTTTGCATAATTAATTTTGTACCGTATGTCGTATTCATTTTTGTGTGAGAACGAAGGTGTTATCAAACATGAGCAAAAGTTCAGCCACTGGTTCTGTTAAGGCTGGAGTGGTTAATTTCCTCAGGGAAATGTGTGTATTTGTAATGATTAATGCTGAATAAATACATATGGGAAAAGTCACGTGGGTCAGTGTTCTTGGTGACGGTCAGTATATATTCTCCCGCCACGTTTTATATTTTAATATGTATTTTTTATTTTATTTGCTTTAATAAATAGTGTGAGTTTGTCTTTGCTATTTTCCTCCACCACTTGCTGCTCTGTAAAAAATGGCACAAAGAGAAAATTCATATCGTTCATTGCTATCAGCATGTTGGCTGTAAAATGGGGTGTGGGAATCTTTCAGATGTTTAGCTGCCTTATTTTCTATTTGAATATAATAAAATGTAATTTATTCCAGTGATACAAAGTTGAATCATTACTCTAGTCTTAGGTGTCACGTGATCCTTCATAAATAATTTTAATATGCTAATTCGATTCATGCGATTTCTTGTTGACAATAGTTTTGCTGCTTAATGTTTTTTCAGGATTCTTTGATGAATGGTAAGTTCAAAAGAAGATTTTTTTTTTTTTTGTAAATCTTTGATCAATTGAATGTGTCCTTGCTAAATAAAAGTATCAATCTCCGAAAATCATACACCAAACTTTTGAAACGATAGTGCAAGTAAAAAGTAACAAAATATTCAAGTTACGAATTAGCGAAATCTAATATGGAAAGTGACAGTATGAGGTTCTATGTCTGCGATTTCACTTCATTTGTTCACTTTTTTTGCCTTTTAGCTGTTGAAAATACCTGTAGACCGAATAGAACAGGGAGCTGCTTGGGACACAATTTTCAATTAGCGTGATCAAACCTTTAATAATGTCACCCACACCAGGGTTTTCCTCTGTTTTCAACCAAACTTCCATAATTCCATCATTTTTGACACATAACTGCTTGTGTTTCTTGGATCATGTGGTGGTTTACTTGTGTTTGCACAGAATGTTGTAGGCTTAACCGAACTTCAGCCCCATTAAAATTACAACACCCTTTGACCTGAAGCTCTGTCTCTGAGATATCGATGTGTTTATTTTTTAAGGTCAGGCCTGGTCAGGCCTGGTCGGGCTCTAAGTGATGTTATATGACTGTTTGGGGGTTCCACACGAACATATGCGAAAGCAAAAATCAGCTCTTATATAAAGTTGTTACAATCCCTGAAGCATTCTCTCGATGAAATTGATTGATTGGATTATAAATAAACGCCAAAAAGGACACCCGAACACAAAAGCTAAATGCGCTTAATTAATTTGGTGTCATTACATTTGACCATTTAATACAGTTTTGAAAATGAGGGTTGCATTTAAATGTTCTTCATTTTGATATTGTGCTTGTGACGTGTTGGCTTGTCTGGTTTTCAAACTGTATTTGCTGTTTGCGTTTAGATCATTTTTCTCTATAGTTTCTACACAGTTAAACCCATGACCTTGTCGTGACATGCCCCCTTACCATCAGATGCCATTGGCTGTTACTGTTAAATTTTAAGAGAGTAGGGACACACGGACTTTTAAATATTTACCTGTCATACACGTAGGCTATATTAATATTCCAAATGCAAGGACACTTTGACCATGAGACAAACAAGCACATAATCAAATTGCAGAACATTTAAATAATCCTCATTTTGACTCTGGACAACAAATTAAATGGTCAACAAGCACGGCTTATTCCTTTTTTCTTTTATTTTTTTATCCATAATCAAACCCTCTAAGTCTAATCTTACATGGGAGGTTTTTGGGGATCATAACAAGATTGGCAGATCATAATCAAGGACCGGGACAATCCATTTCTTTTAAATAGAATAAAATATATAAACGTATTTATTTAAGTAAAAAAGCATTGTCACATGATTCAATTAGTAATTATAGAAGTCTAAATTTTAGTATCATTGAGATACTGTTATAGTTTTTATTCATATTTTGAATTAGTTTTTATAATTTTATAACTTTTTATAATTTATCATGTTAAAGATTTAGTAATTTTAGTTTTTTAGCTTTGTAATTTTTTTATGTCTATATAGTAAAATTTTATTTCATTTAGTTTAACGATGTTAAAACAATAACATCGTTAACACTTAAAACAATACAAAGTTAAAGTTTTTTATATTTTGTTTTATTTTATTTCAGTTTACGTTTATTTTTAATTAACTAGTAACCCTGGTCTAAAAAAAAAAAAAATCCAAAACAATCGCATTGTAAACTGTAGACACAAACACACACTCACATGCCTTGCATCCTGCTTGGATAGGCAGGGTTTGACAATCCAGCATTTGATTGGACACTTCAAACCTTTAAATGCTTCACTTTGCAATGAAACACCCAGAACCTTGTGATAACCTTGTGATAACGCTGATAAGATCAATTCCTGTTGGACATTTTGAGGAAAAACATGAGTGGATGTCCGTTTTTTGAAAGAAAGCATCAGTGGGTTTTATATTGTTTTAGAATTTGTTTTTTAACTAAATGTTTTTTTTATTTTATATCAAAATCAAATGAAATGCAATGTTATCAACATAAAATGCAATCTCAAAATTTTTCATCTCAAAATTAGATTGTTTACCAGTAAAGCAGAGGAAGAGGATGAATCCCAAAAGGGCACCAACAAAGCCACTAAAGGAGGAATCATCTATGGAGAATACCTACAGGTAATTAACTTAAAGTCATCAACCTTTATCGACATCTGATCCAAATATGAATTATTCATATCTAACATTTCAGTCTATTTTGCAGTAAATGATTGCAGCAAGAAAAGCTGATGTGCATTAAGGTGTAATAATGTCAGTCTGTTTGCTGTTAGCTTGACAAGGTGCTGGACGCTCAAGTCTTGCAGAGTGAACTGAAAGGCAACAAAATCCATGATGAGCATCTCTTCATCATTACCCACCAGGGTAATCTATTTATATGTATTCATAACCTATGAAAACCATATGAGCATTAAAAAATATTTCGTATTCTAAGGTTCCATTTTCACAGATCCTGACTGCATTATCCTGCTTTCTCCTTTAGCTTACGAGTTGTGGTTTAAGCAGATATTGTGGGAGCTCGATTCAGTCCGGGACCTATTCATAAAAAACCATGTGAGTTAAACTAAGTGAATATTGAGTAAAATAAGTGTAACTTTTAAAGAGAAGAGTTGACTTTACCTCAAGCATTTTGACTTTATTTAGATGCATTTTTTGTGATAAAATGAAAAATTATGAAATGTGGATGTCGCCCACTGCAGGTTCGGGATGAGAGAAACATGCTGAAGGTGGTGAGCAGGATCCACAGGGTCACCATGATCTTCAAACTGCTGGTGGAACAGTTTGCTGTCCTGGAGACCATGACTGCCCTGGACTTCTTTGACTTTAGGTAACAGCCTCAGTCAATCTCATAACTCATAAAAGCTCAGGTTCTCTCAGCTCAAACAACCATAAACAACTGGCCTCAATTGTTCAAAGAATTTGTGTAATAAGTTGTGAAATTTCTATCGACCCTAGAACATTGTGTTCTATCCACCCTAGAACATTGTGTTCTATCCACCCTAGAACATATACTTCCACGAGTGAGCTTGCTGCAGGTAATTTGTGAATGAATCAGACTATGTTGTGTACGTAGGGAGTATCTGTCCCCAGCCTCGGGGTTCCAGAGTCTTCAGTTCCGTCTTCTGGAGGGTAAGATTGGTGTGGCGGATCATTTAAGAGTCCCCTACAACCGTCGACACTACAGAGATAACTTCCACGAACATGAGAGTGAGACACTGCTGAGTTCAGAGCAGGAACCCTCTCTCCTTCAGCTGGTGGAGGTAAAATCTCTCATCTTCAGGTTTAGAAGAAATAGAAATTTTGCCACTATTGTTTTTCCGTAATTAGAATGCTATGTCAAAGTTATATGTTATTATGTGTTTTGTAGCAATGGCTGGAGAGGACTCCTGGACTTGAAAGTGATGGGTTTAATTTCTGGGGGAAACTCCAAGCCAACATCGAAGAGGGTCTCAAGATGGAGAAGCAGAAACTGGAAGTTCGTTCTGCTCTCATTTCTAATCACAATGATTTTTTTCCAGTCATGTTACTGAGCTTAAGGTTGACATTGCTTTCACTGATAGAAACTGGAAGATTCTGAGGTAAAGCAGGAGCTTCTAGAGGATCGAAACAAACAGTCTGAGGTCTTCACTGCCCTATTTGACCCTAAACGCCATGAGCATCTTTTAAGCAAAGGTGAGGACCGGCCCACAATGCTTTGCCACTAACCGCTAAGGTAGACTAATAAGTAGGGTTGCGAGTAACTAAAACTATGGACTCTTTTTACAGACTGTGAACACACAGTTATCAACATCGCAAGTCTAGTAAAGTTTTTCATAGTTTTTAAAAAACAAAACGTGAGGTAGCAAATTAGCTCAATATTAATAATAAACTTGTTATAATTAATTATAAATATTTGGATCAGTTAATTAAATTAACTTGATGTAGCTGAATTCATTTTACAATCCAATTAATCTGTTCGTCCAGCGAGCACTCAGTATTGATCGTCTATCATTATTTTTGTGGACAATCAAAACCCACATGAATTTGCACGGTTTTATTTGACTAAATCACGAACACATAACTAATCTAAACAAACACATACACGCAATCACGCAAATATGGGTAAAAAGTTAAAGGAACACGCCGACTTTTTGGGACTTTAGCTTATTCACCGTATCCCACAGAGTTAGATAAGTCCATACATACCCTTTTCATCTCCGTGCGTGCCGTAACTCCGCTAGCCTAGCTTAGCACAAAGACTGGAGGTAAAAAGCACCAGCTAGCATACTGCTCCCAATAAGTGACCAAATAACGCCAACATTTTCCTATTTACATGGTGTGATTTGTAGAGTCACAGCGTGTACAAATAACAAGGTCACGGTTAGACCTGGTTATCTCGCTGGCACCTTAGCTTGTTTTATGGTTGGCTGAGGGTGTTTGCTGGATTATTCAGTAAATATAATGAATAATTGTGTGTCTGTTTGGTCATTTCGGGCGGAAAATAGCACTTGTGCTACAACCTGGCACAATGCATCTCTCCTTGTTTTGATACAAGGTAAATGTTAATTTGTGCATTGTCCCTGTTTAAATAAAATGAAACAAAAAAAAGAAAAAAGAATCCACTACAGTGATAGGCCTACACTATACTTTGTTATATTACCTTGGCAGTTAATGAAAAAAAAAAAAAAAAATGAACACTGCTGCGATTTTAATCTTTTTCCAAAAGGTGAACGTCGACTTTCTTACAAGGCCCTTCAAGGAGCTCTAATGATCAATTTCTATAGGTAAGCATTTCATGTAATATCCGCTAAATTCATGTAAATATTATTTTTATTCATTATACAATGGAGACAGACCGTAATTTTTTCCCCTTCCAGGGAAGAGCCTCGCTTCCAGGTTCCCTTCCAGCTCCTGACTGCGCTGATGGAGATCGATATGCTTATGACCAAGTGGAGATGTAAGCCTTTGATTCTGAGCTCTCAATCAGAAATCCACAGCCATGTCCCACATTTAACACAAAACTTTTTCTCTAGATAACCATGTCTGTATGGTGCACAGAATGATTGGTAGTAAGGCAGGTACAGGTGGATCTTCAGGATACCATTACCTGCGCTCGACTGTCAGGTGTGTGTCTCATTTTTATTTTTCTGTGCCAGTCTGAAACACTAAACTTCCTGTGGTGTTTTGGTCATCATCTTACTCATGGTGGCATGATTACAGCTCATTTACACAGTGGTTCTTAAGGGGTGCATCTCAATCAAATGTCTAAACAGCATACTAAAATAATGTTGTTATTTAATACCAGCGGTAACATACTACGTTGATGTTACTGATTATGTAGATAAAGTGATTTGGTGACCAAAAATGTTTGAGAACCGCTCCATGGAAGCTTGTTTCCGCCACAGAATAAAAAATAAAAAAGGTGAAAAAATCTCACAATTCTGATTTTTTTTCTCTCGCGCAAATGCGTTTATATCACGCAATACTGTGAATAAAAAGTCAGAATTGTGCAATGTAAAGTCGCAATTGCATGTTGTAAACTCGTAATTCTGAGAAAAAAGTCAGTCTTTTTTTCCCCTCAGAACTGTAATTTATAACTCGTAATTGTGAGTTTATATCGCAAAATTCTGAGAAAAGATGTCAATTGCGAGAAAAAAGGTCAAAAAGAGATTACATCTCACAATTGTGAGAAAAAAAGTTGGAATTGTGAGATAAAAAGTCTCAATCATCTTTTAAATTGTTTTATTCTGTGGCAGAAACAAGCTTCCATATTTTTACACGTGTTTGAAGATGATAAAAGGATTTTATTGGCATTTTAATGCATTTATGGGAGTTTCACACAGGGATAAACAGTAACACTTTAACCTCAGAAAAGTGCTTAAAAATATAAATGTTTGCCATAAATCAATGATGCCTCGTTCTCTCATCTTTCAGTGACCGTTACAAAGTGTTTGTGGATTTGTTCAACCTGGCATCATTCCTGGTACCTCGTGCCTGGGTGCCCAAACTGAACCCAAACATCCATAAGTTCCCCTACATGGCCGAGTGTTACGACAGCTCCTACAATTCATGCAGCGGTGAGGATTCAGATTAGAAAGATCAGACTTGTTTGTCCAGGCTGATGAAATGAAATAATGTCCAAGAACTCGGGAATAATGCCAAGTACTCTGTATTGATCAGCTAAAGTCTGTACTTTTTGCTCCATTTACGTAATTGACTAGATATCGAAAAACTTGAAACTTCTCTCCATATGTTATAGGCTAGATAAAGGAAGTTTAATGATGAAGTAATTGTGTATATACAAACAAATCAAGAAATCTTGTACATACTATTTATATTTAAAACATTTATGTAAAAAATGTCTTTTGTACCTATAAAAGGATATTTTTGAATGCGGCTCATTGATTTCACACACACACACACACACACACACACACACACACACACACACACACACACACACACACACACACACACACACACACACACACACACCCTCACACACACACACTCACACACACACAAAAAAAATGTCTGGTTTACTATCTTTGTGGGGACTCTCCATAGACTTAATGGTTTTTATACTGTACAAACTTTATCTGCTATCTCCTTACACTAACCCAACCCCTAAACCTACCCATCACAGAGAACTTTCTGCATTTTTACATTTCTAAAAAAAACTTGTTTAACAACAATTTAGGTCCCCACTGTGACACGAGTCCCCATGAGTGTGCATTCAGGTTGAAGTCCCCACCGGGATAGAAAAACATGAACACACACTCACACTCTCACTCTCACACACTCTCTCTCACACTCACACACTCACTCTCACACACTCTCACATACTCTCTCTCACACACTCTCTCACACACTCTCTCTCTCACTCTCACACACTCTCTCACACTCACTCTCTCACACTTTCTCACACACTCACACACATTCTCACACTCTCTCACACTCTTTCACACACTCACTCTCTCTCACACACACTCTCTCTCACACACTGTCACACACTCGCTCACACTCTCACACACTCTCTCTCATAATCTCTTTCACACTCACTCTCACACACTCTCTTTCACACTCACTCACTCTCTTTCACACTCACTCTCACACACTCTTTCACACTCACTCTCACACACACTCTCACATAGGTAGTGGTGGGCAGATCGAGGCTTCGTGAAGCAATGAAACAGTTGAACCAAATGTGCCATGTTGTTTCGAGGCTTCGAATCAATCCGACACCCGTCTCAACGGTGACACCTAGTGGTCACTTGCAGGTGTTGATCTGAAACAACCTTGATGAGCCATTAAAAAATGTGTTGTTTTTTTATTATTGTATTTTTCTAATATGTGAAGCTTGTAACCTATAGGCTCCTCACTGTGCATAATGCTAGTTTGGTTCTGCAAAATGAATATTAATAAAAGAAATCAAGCCACAATTTTTAGAGATTTTTATTCAAAAATATTAATTTCTCTGCTGTGGAAGGACTTAGCCTACTTCTTTTTTTTTACAGATAATTTCTCCAGCCTTTGAAAAAATCCTCTCACAAGGGACACTTGTTGCAGGCATGCAAAGATATTTTTTAGCTAGGACATACAAATGAGGAAAGATTGCTGCTCTCTCGTTCCAGTAAGTTAGGGGATCATGAGTTCTGGGCAAATACGCATCGTTGATGTATTTTTTCACTTCCACTGTGGCATCAGCTGTAGCATTGTGTGTCTCATATGTAGACCTATAAAATGTATATTCACACAATATTATATTATATTATATTATATTCACATTGAAGCTATTTTTAACATGATTGGCAGTTGTGATTGGACATTAGGTTGTAGGGCAAAGGGCTATGGACTTTCTAAACAGTGTCCCAAAAGTTTGTAATTATATTTCAATTATAATTATATTTCAAACAATGCATAACTTGCTGAGATGTCAGTAGCAGACGTATACAGGGGGAATGCCATCCTCTGCACCTGCAAAATGGCAGGATGAGTGCTCCTCAAATGGCGCATCATGGATGATGTATTGTTGCAGTAGGCTAGCTGACGATCACAATACACACATCTCACTTTATTTGGGGTTTCTAAACGGAAATACTCCCACACCACAGATGTACGGCATCTCTTCTGGGGAGCCTCCATTTTATCTATCTATCCAAATCTATCTATCTATGTATCTATATGAATCTATCTATGTAGGCCTATCTAGATATGTATCTATAATCTATCTATGTATCTAGATAGGCTATGTATCTAGATATGTACCTAGTATCTAGATATAATATATATGTATGTATCTATATATATTTCTATAATCTAGCTGTCTATATATATTTATATCTATGTATCTATTAATGTGTCACTATGTATGTATACTCTGTCTGTCTCTAGACTATCAGTCAATGTGTTGTGTAAATTTAAATGTAAGCCTAAATAGCCTGTAACTAATCAAATCGCACTGTCACTATATCATCAAAAATCTGCTATCTCAAAATCAAACTCCTCTCACAAGAACCCACGAGGTCAATATGCGTTGATTTCACTTTTATACAGATTCTGTTCCCGACCCTGTCAATCAAACGCTGATTCGGCGGACCACACCTGATTAAACACTTAGTGAAACACTTCGAGGCTTCGTTTGGCCTTAGTCACGTGATATGGGTGTTTTGAATCACGCTTCGGATCAGTGTTTCGAAACATCTGCGCTTCGGGATCTCGCAAAGCTTCGGAAGACTGTTTCGCGTCAGCCATCCCTACACATAGGGAGTGCATTAGATAGGGTGCACACTAGATATGGAGTACACTAGATAAGGAGTACACTAGATAGGGAGTGCACTAGATAGGGTGCACACTAGATAGAAGGTGCACACTCTATAGGGAGTGCACTAGGTTCTGGAACAGAGCCGCTGTTAAACTGATTTACTACACACTCAATTCTCTGTGTGTCGACTAATAAATTAAGTGACTGTCTTCATCAAGCGCTGCTAATCAGGTTCGGTCGTTTACCTAGAACACACACACAGAACAGAAGATGTGAACTAACACACACACACACACACACACACACACACACACACACACACACAGTAATTTCCCCAGTGCTGTCTGTGGACTGTCTTTGTTATCTGGAAGACAGACAGACGATTATGAGCTGCAGACAGGATCATCTGTCTCACACACACACACACACACACACACACACACACACACAACGCACACGCACACGCAGGCACGCACACTCTCTCACACTCACTCACACACACACACACACACACACACACACACACACACACACACACACACACACACACACACACACACTCACTCACTCTCAGTCTGACTCTCACACACACTCTCACTCTCACACATACTCTCACACACACTCTCACAAACACTCTCACTTTCACACTCTCTCTCTCACACACTCTCACACAACTCTTTCTCACACTCTCTCACACACTCACACACTCTCTCACACAATCTCTCACACACTCTCTCTCACATCATTCACACACTCTCTCTCACACACTCTTTCACTCTCTCTCTCTCACACTCTCTCTCTCACACACTTTCACACACTCTCACACTCACACACTCTATCACACACTCTCTCTCACACTCTTTCACACACTCCCTCTCACACTCCCTCACACTCTCACACACTCTCTCACACACTCTCACACACTCTCTCACACTCTCTTTCACACTCTTTCACACACTCCCTCACACACTCTCACACTCTCACACACTCTCTCACACACTCACACTCTCACACACTATCACACACTATAGTGTGCACACTAGATAGGGAGTGCACTAGATAGTGTGCACACTAGATAGGGAGTGCACTAGATAGGGAGTGCACTAGATATTAAGTGCACTAGATAGTGTGCACACTAGATATTAAGTACACTAGATAGTGTGCACACTAGATAGGGAGTGCACTAGATAGGGAGTGCACTAGATAGTGTGCACACTAGATAGGGAGTGTAATATATATATAGTGTGCACACTAGATAGGGAGTGCACTAGGTTCTGGAACAGAGCCGCTGTTAAACTGATTTACTACACACTCAATTCTCTGTGTGTCGACTAATAAATTAAGTGACTGCCTTCATCAAGCGCTGCTAATCAGGTTTCGGTCATTTACCCAGAACACACACACTCTCTCTCACACACACGCAGGCACGCACACTCTCTCACACTCACTCACACACACTCACACACTCTCTCACACACACGTACACGCAGGCACGCACACTCTCTCACACTCACTCACACACACTCTCTCTCACACTCTCTCACACACTCTCTCTCACACTATCACACACTCTCACACTCACTCACACACACTCACTCACACACACTCACACACACACACACACTCACTCTGACTCTCACACACACTCTCACCCACACTCTCTCATCCACACTCTCTCACACACACTCTCTCACACATTCTATCACACACTCTCTCTCACACTCTCTCTCACACACTCTCACACACTCTCTCTCACACTCTCTCTCTCTCTCTCACACACACTCTCAAACACTCTCTTTCACACACACTCTCACACACTCTCTCACACACTCTCACATAGGGAGTGCACTAGATAAAAAATTTGTCCTACCCCTAAACCTAACCCCACCTATAACTTACCCCTAAAATCAGAGGGAAATGATAGGTGAATTACACCGATGTCGAAGCACCTTGCTGTGAATCTAAACTTGACATAAACTCTAAACTTGTCCCTAAAATTTGATTGGTTGATTGGAATGTTGTTCAAGGATCAACAACGATGTTCCAGGAACATGATGATGTACTTGGTGAAATCACATTCCCCAAATCGGTCCTAAAATTTATTCAGAACTCTTCAAATATGACCAAATTGATATTTCTACTGAACTGTCTTAAAACGAACGAGGCACAATCAATTAGTTGACTATTTGTTTTTGTACATCACATGTCGCCTTTAGTAGCCTAGGCTATTCATTCACAAACTCTTTCAAGATCATTCAGTTACCCTGTAGTACACTTTGTCTCTACACATACAGCTTGTGTGAGTTGTGTGGCCATACAATATGTAGGAGGGAAACAACGTGAGTTCTGTTAAAAAATTAACTGCACTGTCCACAATCAGATGTACAGAGGGCATGAACCTGCTGCTGATGGAGTGTTTTCATAGAAAATATCAGAAGTGCACAGTCACTGGGTCTGATGGAAAGAGCGAAGGTTAAGAACTCAAGTTTGCAGTATAGGTGACAATAAATTCCCACTATAAATGTAGCATACTATATACTATCTTTTATAGAATGCTATACATTTGTAGTGCACATAATTATCTTATTGTAGGCCTATATATTTTACTTATTTAGAAAGGGCTTTTCCTGCGACATAATTACCAGTTTCAATTCATAGATAGATAGATAGATAGATAGATAGATAGATAGATAGATAGATAGATAGATAGATAGATAGATAGATAGATAGATAGATAGATAGATAGATAGATAGATAGTTGTCCACTAGAGGGCAGAATGCATCCAACAACAGTAAATGGAGAGTTATAAACTTTGTTATAAACTTTGGTAAAAGAAAAAAGAAAACTCATTTATAAATGACGCAGGGAAAAACGCATTTAAAATAGGTTTATAATATTTAACCAAAAAAAGATACATTTTAGTATTATCATATGACATCCCCTTCAACCAATAAAATTAAAATGTATGTGCCATGTGCTTGACATTTTTGGCAACAACGAAGTGAAGGAGACATTGGAACATATTAAGTCACATGCTGTCAATGCTGTCAAGGCAATGTATATAATTGTACATCCAAATGTTTTTAATAATTTTAATGCACTTTTTGTAAAACTGAATAACTCAAAGATCTGTGTGTTGTTTCAAAAATGTCAATGTCCCTTTTTATTGGATACATATTTTCTGTTTAGCTGGCACTATTGTTCATTACTGGCAGGCAGTATAATACCTGTTAGGTTGACGTTAGTAAGTTTTATAGAAGACAGAGAGGGAAAGCTGTACCTTTTCCAGAAAGTATTGATGATAGTGACAGCAGTGCATCAGAAAATAAGGTCCAGTCCAGAAAATAAGAGATGAAGAAGTTGAAGATCAAGGAGGATAGAAGCAGTGAGGGTGATGAAGAATATAGCCTAAGTCATAGATTGTTGTTGAAGTCAGGCATTTTGGTACATTATCCTATGCCAGTTTGGAAGGTTTCCACAGGCCTACTTAGCCTACTGGGCGGAGGCATGCTTTCACTGGGTTGGACTTCAGCTCAGGAAATCGGTCTCATTTTAGAGATCCAATTAGTCCTCCATTGTCCCCCTCCTCCAAGTATTTCCTGCAGTTATCTCCAATCAGAAGCTGTCGACATCAGAGCTTGACCACTGAGGGAAAGAGAAACATACACACAGAACCCAGAGGGGAGCGATAGTGTTAAGAAAACTTGCTATTTGCCAATATAATTCTTCATAAATGTTGCTTTTCCTGTCAAAATGTTTCTGAGGGAGCTGGTCTCGGGATGTTAACATTAATCTGGCATCATGTGTTGTATTCATTGTAAATATTGGCAGTCCAGTGTCTTCTCTTGATACGCTGAAGTGATTGCACAACATTTCTGTGTCTCATTTGAAGTCTCAATACATGCTGCTTTATTAATGCAGCCCCTCTTTGACCAAATATTTTTTTGGTCAACATTGTGCTCTTATATCCCAGCATTTTGGAAGCAAAGTTTGGCTTCTCCATCTGGTTGGCAGACTGCACTTTAAGATTATGATCACTGCGTTCGCGGCTTTTTCAGGTCTATGTTTAATCAGCTGCGCGAGACCTTGATGACTGCTCCAAATTGATCCTCAGAGATGTATTTGTAGAGTGATAGGCTCTTGATAGATAGATAGATAGATAGATAGATAGATAAGAGATGAAGAAGTTGAAGATCAAGGAGGATAGAAGCAGTGAGGGTGATGAAGAATATAGCCTAAGTCATAGATTGTTGTTGAAGTCAGGCATTTTGGTACATTATATGCCAATTTGGAAGGTGCGATCCACAGGCCTACTTAGCCTATTGGGCGGAGGCTGAGAGTGAGACATACTTTCACTGGGTTGGACTCATTTTAGAGATCCAATTAGTCCTCCATTGTCCCCCTCCTCCAAGTATTTCCTGCAGTTATCTCCAATCAGAAGCTGTCGACATCAGAGCTTGACCACTGAGGGAAAGAGAAACATACACACAGAACCCAGAGGGGAGCGATAGTGTTAAGAAAACTTGCTATTTGCCAACATAATTCTTCATAAATGTTGCTTTTCCTGTCAAAATGTTTCTGAGGGAGCTGGTTTCAGGATGTTATCATTAATCTGGCATCATGTGTTGTATTCATTGTAAATATTGGCCGTCCAGTGTCTTCTCTGGAGACGCTGAAGTGATTGCACTTCAATGCATGCTGCTTTTTTAATGCAGCCCCTCTTTGATCAAATATTTTTTTCAGTCAACATTGTGCTCTTATATCCCAGCGTTTTGGAAGCAAAGTTTGGCCACTGCATTAAATTTCTCCATCTGGTTGGCAGACTGCACTTTAAGATTATGATCACTGCGTTCGCGGCTTTTTCAGGTCAATGTTTAATTAGCTGCGCGAGACCTTGATGACTGCTCCAAATTGATCCTCAGAGATGTATTTGTAGAGTGATAGGCTCTTGATAGATAGATAGATAGATAGATAGATAGATAGATAGATAGATAGATAGATAGATAGACAGACGATGCTTCAGTTGTCCACTAGAGGGCAGAATGCATCCAACAACAGTAAATGGAGAGGTTGTTCTAGCCAGGGCAGCGTCATGTGACAATGTAGAAACATTTTAATCTCAGTGTCATCTTCTGTTATAAACTTTGGTAAAAGAAAAAAGAAAACTAATTTATAAACTGCTTTTTTTATTGGATACATATTTTCTGTTTATCTGGCGCTATTGTTCATTACTGGCAAGCAGTATTATAACCTTTTTACCTGTTAGGTTGACGTTAGTAAGTTTTATAGAAGACAGAGAGGGAAAGCTGTACCTTTTCCAGAAAGTATTGATGATAGTGACAGCAGTGCATCAGAAAATAAGGTCCAGTCCAGAAAATAAGAGATGAAGAAGTTGAAGATCAAGGAGGATAGAAGCAGTGAGGGTGATGAAGAATATAGCCTATAAGTCATAGATTGTTGTTGAAGTCAGGCATTTTGGTACATTATCCTATGCCAGTTTGGAAGGTGCGATCCACAGGCCTACTTAGCCTACTGGGCGGAGGCTGAGAGTGAGACATACTTTCACTGGGTTGGACTCATTTTAGAGATCCAATTAGTCCTCCATTGTCCCCCTCCTCCAAGTATTTCCTGCAGTTATCTCCAATCAGAAGCTGTCGACACCAGAGCTTGACCACTGAGGGAAAGAGAAACATACACACAGAACCCAGAGGGGAGCGATAGTGTTAAGAAAACTTGCTATTTGCCAACATAATTCTTCATAAATGTTGCTTTTCCTGTCAAAATGTTTCTGAGGGAGCTGGTTTCAGGATGTTATCATTAATCTGGCATCATGTGTTGTATTCATTGTAAATATTGGCCGTCCAGTGTCTTCTCTGGAGACGCTGAAGTGATTGCACTTCAATGCATGCTGCTTTTTTAATGCAGCCCCTCTTTGATCAAATATTTTTTCAGTCAACATTGTGCTCTTATATCCCAGCGTTTTGGAAGCAAAGTTTGGCCACTGCATTAAATTTCTCCATCTGGTTGGCAGACTGCACTTTAAGATTATGATCACTGCGTTCGCGGCTTTTTCAGGTCAATGTTTAATTAGCTGCGCGAGACCTTGATGACTGCTCCAAATTGATCCTCAGAGATGTATTAGTAGAGTGATAGGCTCTTGTGGTGAGAATGTTTCCTCAGTGTTTTACTATCTCTCTCTCTCTTTCAGTCCCATTACACCCTCAGGAGGTGATTTAATTAAGTGCTGCTTCATCTAAGCACTGTTCATTTTTCCATGACACACTTGTGAAGGCATTATACCTTACCGTGTTGGATGATCACTCACAGATTGGGCACGGGAAAACAGCTGCTTTCTAAGATCCCATTCACAATGTTACCATATTTTACTTTCTCTTTTAATAAGACAGGCCTGGTGGATTCACAGACAGGGCATAGATTAAGCCAGGATTAGGCCTTGTTCAATTAGGGCATTTAAGTAGCTTTCATAAACGTGCCTTAGATATGTCAGTGCAAGTTACTTTAAGTTAAAACAGCTCAAACATGCATTTTAGTCTGTGAAACCGGGTGATAAAATACCAAAATGACAATGCTCACAATCTATTCTCCTCCAACCCACTAATATTAATGCGGGGACACAAACGAAATAATAGGCTGACTAATAGCATTCAATGTGCACATTCCTCTGTTTTGTTGTGTTGCATCACACTTTGGCATATTTTGCACTGATCATTATTATCAATTCACTTACGATGGGATAATATATATGCTTTACAAATATATGTTTTATTTTTTGAATGCAGATCATGCAAATCTTTATATAGGCTACTGTAGGTAAGTCAAATTTATTTATATAGCACTTTTCACAACTGACATGGTTTCAGAGCAGTTTCCGCATTGGTGTTTTTGTACTGATGTGTTTTTCAGACTTTACAGCGCTGTAATTGGGTGACTGCCTCGTTCTGTCTCATGATCACATGATTTGGAAAAACTGAGAATGGTTTCGTAATGTTTTTTGCTGAAGGATAAAACAGGGGAAAGACACTAGTGTGCATCTGTGCAGTCTGAGAACAGTTTGTTTTCTCATTAACATGGCCACATATCACCTGAGTTAACCTATCGTTACCCCAAGAACATGATAAACGTCTGCAAAACCACGTGACAACATCTGTTCACCATCACAAAGTCTTGAATCGCTAGAGGAAATGGGGGAGAATTATTCTTGTGCAATATAAATAATGATCTTATCCACATAGATTACTTTGGATTATTGCATAACGAGACTCCTTCATCATTCTGTTTCATGCACATGCTGTAAAAGTTTCCATAATTCTAATGAAATTAACATCTGTATTCAAATGTGCTTGCAGCAGTTCTCATGATCTTATGATATCATCCCATGGAAATCTCGCAGGCTTTCCTATTTGGACACAGATCTGGTCAGGAAGGCCAGGGTATTCATTTGGTGAAAAGTTGGGATTTTTCCCAAAGCCCAGACAAAATCCTTCACTGATGAATTATTCAAACGGAAGGTCAAAACACATGGATTATTGTCTTTTGCAGATCAATGCCTTCGTCTGTCTCTCCCTTACTATAGACAAAAACCTCCCAGAATTCCAGTCCATCTCACCATAGCTGGAAAAATGATGTCATATGCATAGATAACATAAAGTGCGATAAAAAAAGTATGTCCCTAAAGGCACATTAACCCAAATATTGGAATGCTGTGAAAATATCATAATTCACAAAAATCGAACCTTTCATTGGAGTAAAAGAATTGAAAGTGGGGGAAATCACATTATAAAATTAATGCTTTTCTCCAAAAGACGCTGGCCATAATTATTGGCTCCCTGTTATTAAATACTTTTTCCAACCTCCTTTTGCCAAGAAAACAGATCTGAGTCTTCTCTTATAATGCCTGATGAGTTTGGAGAACAACTGACAAGAGATCCGAGACCATTCCTCCATACAGAATCTCTCCAGATCCTTCAGATTCAAAAGTTAATGTTGGTGCTTCTTCTGTTCAGTTCAGCCCACTCATTTTCTATAGGGTTCAGTTTAGGGGACTGGGACGGTTATGGCAGAAGCTTCATTTTGTGCTCAGTTGCCCATTTTTGTGTTGATTTTGATGTTTGTTTTGGACTTGGAAGGATTTTTTTTATCTGTTGGTATTTGCTAGAATCCATAATACCATGTATCTGAACAAGATGTCCAGGACCTCCAGCAAAAAAATATGCCCACAACATATATAAGATCCAGCAGTATATTTAACCGTAGACATGGGGTACTTTTTATCCCTGTTTGCACCAAACACATCTGGTGGGTTTGCAGCCAAAAATCCCTTTTTTTGTTTCATCTGACCATAGAATCCGGTCCCTTTTGAAGTCATGTCTGACAACTGAATATGCTGGAGTTTATTTTTGGAGGAGCGAGAAGTATTTTTCTTGAAACCCTCCCAAACAACATGTGGTTGTGTAGGAGTTGTTTGATCATTTTTTTTTTAGGCTTTCTGACCCCCCAAGACTCAAGTAATCTCTGCAATTCTCCATTTGTGATCCTTGGAGAGTCTTTGGCCGCTCAAACTTTCATCCTCACCGTCCATTAAGACAATATAGACACATGTCCTCTTCCTGGCAGATTCGTAACATCTTTAGTTGATTGGAACTTCTTAATTATTGCCCTGATGGTCAAAATGGGAATGTTCAATTCTTTAGCTATACAGCCACTTTCTATTTTGTGATGCTCAACAATCTTTTGCTGCACATCAGAACTATATTCTTTGGTTTTACTCATCGTGATGGATGATTAAGGGAATTTGGCCTTTGTGTTTCCTCATATTTAAACTCCCGTGAAACAAGAAGTCATAGCTAAACAATGTTCCTAGTCACCCTGGTGTGCTAAATAAAGGTAAATATTAATGGGAATATACTTCAGAGATATTTTACTCGTAAAAAATTGTAGGGGTGCCAATAATTGTGGCCAACGTGTTTTTGAGAAAAACATTTATTTCATAATGTGATTTCCTCCCACTTTCAATTTTTACTTCAATGAAAGGTTCGACTTTTGCAAATTTTTTGAATGAAAGATCAACAGGATAAACAATGCAGATTTATTTTAGCCATTTTTGATCATATTTACCAGGGGTGCCATTAATTCTGACCACCACTGTATATATATATATATATATGTATTTTTTTACTTTCCATATAAGAATCCTTTAATTAAAAAAATTATATAATGAATGAATGTTTTTTGAGCAGCAAATCAGAATATTAAAATAATTTCTGAAGGATCATGTGACACTGAAGACTGGAGTAATGATGCTGAAAATTCAGCTTTGAATCGCAGGAATAAATTACATTTTAAATGACATTAACAGATTGAAGTTATTTTAAAAATATGTTTAAATTATAGTTATTGAAAATTCCTTGAATATTTGAAGAATATAACTGGTTTTACTGCATTTTGTATAAAATAAATGCCGTTTTTGTGATGGTATATTGGTGATGGTATATATATAGGCTATATATACCATCACCAAGACGGCATATTCTTCATGTGTGTGTGTGTGTGATTTATTTTCAGATAGTGTTTGGAGTTGGGGCGTTTATGTTACCTGCTGTTTTGTGATAATCTAAACCTTTGAGGCTCCCTAGGCAACCACAGGTCAAATTTAACCCCTGCCTCTTTTTTAAACATATCAGCATAGCATTTACTTTAGGGGTCATGAACTTTGACCTGTCAGTCTGCCTCTTACTTTGAACTTTGACCTGTCTGTTCTGCTTCAGCAAACGCTCTTAAATCTCCCATATATTTTTAGTGCTGATTTTTTCTCAGTATTTTCACAGTATCCTTCTCTCTCGCACATAATGGAGAAGATTCCTGATGTCATTCACCTCGATGAAGTCCCCATCCTGCTGGCCAGGCCGAACGAACCAGCGCAGCTGTCAGATTCTTCGTAGATTTACAGTAAGCCTCCACTATTAAATCCTGATTATTACCAGATGCTTTCCCCCCTTTTCCCTCTCAGTCTTAGGGTGCAAAATGATTTTTTTTTTCTTTCTTTCATGGAAGAAAAAAAGAAAAGCGAATGAGATCAGTGGAAAAAGCTTGCTGAGCTCTGGCCAAACATTGGTCTCTTGTAATAGAATTTTCAAGCAGAAATGAATCCTTTCTTCAGGGGGAAAAACACACCCATTTCCCTTCAGTTGCCACCAGGCAACTATTCTGATCCAAAGCATAAACATCCCAATTCACATCTCTCTGAAGCATCATGTATCATGATATTACCACATAGTACCTTAGAGTACCATGTAAACATCATTTATTACCATGGTACCACCACAGTATTACAGTATTTCGTTTTTTTTTCTAAAGAACCATTATCCAGGGACCACCCTGATCTCCCCCTCTGTGATGTTCCAGGTCATGCCGTGTTCATTACAGACCGAAAGAGGAAAAAATATTCCTCTAATGAACCATACTGCTTTCCCCCCTCCTCTAATTTACGCAACACAGTACAATGAACGTAGTGTCTTCACTCTGCTGACTTTACCGTCACTCTTTCCCATTCAAAACGTTCTCTGCTCTCGCTTGGACTTTCTCAAAAGCAATTCGATGTTTTCTCATCCTCTCACATGCTCATGGATGTATGCGAGTCTGTTGTTGTGTACGCGAATGAATAATGATGTCGTTCTTCACTCAAGATGTTTGAGTGTCATGTTGAATTTACTGTTGAGCTAATGAGAGACATTAACCCAGACTCAAAGCATTGTTCATTAACTCCATATTCACAGTCCCGAGTGAAATACTGTTCCACTGTGATCCTGTCATTGTTTCAGGAATATGCATGACCATAAGGGTATATATGTCATAATTTATCTCTATTAATGGCATCATTTATTGTGCTGATTTACAGCAGCTTCATGTTATGGGTCAGAGTCTGTTTGACTGCATTATACCTGTAACCACTATAGACTACACTATATCTCGTCCCACGCATAATTCAGATTAGTGGTCAACCAATATGTTTTTTTTAACGGCTAATTGTTTAAGTAACACATGTGTAACCAGCCTTGCTTGTTAAATTTTAGCCCTCAAATGCCAGAAGACTTTATAGGAGAGTCATTCAATCCACTTATCAATGTTTACTGTACAAAAGTTTCCTAAAATATCATTCAAAATTTGGAGTCTGTAAGATTTGATCTTTTGGAAAAAAGTCTCTTATCGTCATCAAGGCAGCATTTATTATTATTTTTTTTTTTTTTTAAATACAGGAAAAACTAATATTGTGAAATATTATTGCAATTAAAAATGTAGTTTATTCCTGTGATGGCAAAGCTGAATTTTCAGCATCATTACTCCAGTCTTCAGTGTCACATGATCCTTCAGAAATCATTCTAATATGATGATGTGCTGCTCAAGAAACATTTATTATTATTACCAATGTTGAAAACAGTTGCTGCTTAACATTTTGTGGATACAGTGAGGAAAGTTCAAAAGGAAAGCATTTATTTGAAATAGAAATCTTTTATAACATTATAAAAGTCTTTCCTGCCCTTTGATTAATTTAATGTCTTTAAAAAAATTTGTTTTTACTGACCTCAAACTTTTGAACAGTAGTAGGCCTATTTATGTGAGGCACACAATTGGCCCATATTTTGTAGAAGGAATGAATTGCGCTGAATTATTCAGTCATACAGAAGTATGAAAACTCAGATTGGTTCTGGGATAAGTTGATGACTGTCCTAATTAAGATCTAAGTGAGCCAATAGTGAGCAACACCTGGTCTCATGTTACACAGAAATCCGCACATGGGTGGCGCTGTTTCTCTTTCTAAGACAGAGAGATGCATGAGGGAGTGGCATTCTTTTTCGCTTTTCATATGTTCCTCTTCATTGAGTTCATTCTTTCTTTCTCTCTCTCGCCTCTCAATTGGTAGACGAGATGCAGATGTGAAAAGACATTACCCTCCCCCTCATAGAAAAGACAATGTCAGATGTCTTGTTTATTCTCTCTCTCTCTCTCTCTCTCTCTCTCTCTCTCTCTCTCTCTCTCTCTCTCTCTCTCTCTCTCTCTCTCTCTCACACACACACACACGGATCACATCACACCCCTCCTGACAACACGACTCTTTGCTGCATAACCTCATCAGAGTGTCTCATTCTCTCCCTGCTGCATGTTGTTCCCTCAGTTCAACTCAACACAGAGCATCTTTCTGCTTCTGCCCAACCAAACCGCAGTGCTCCATCATGTCACATGCACATTTACTCACAAAAATGTTTCCAAGGTAACTAAACTTTGTGCAAAAATGTCTACAATTATTAATGCTGGAATAAACCTGGGGATTTGGTATTAGCACCCTATCACTGATTAAATAATATGACAAAGATTCTGAAGCATTCTTTCACTAAGTAAAGAAGGTTACAATTCAATGTATTATGTTTTTGCAATATAACAATAGTTTTTTTTAAAGTACACTAAGAAAAAAGTGATACTTTGGTAGTTTTTATTAAGATTTTATGTTATTATTTATCTAATTATTAATATCAATATTTTATTATATACTTTAAAACATTAAGACATAAATTTGTTTCATGATATTTTTGACTATTGGACTGTATTACAGTGGGCCTATCAAGTAATAATGCGTAGATAACCAAGAAGCGCACGTGTTAAAATGCCATGCATTTAGTCATTATGCAGCAAAGCATCTTTAAAAGTCATAAAGTTTATTGGGCGCATTAAACAAGCATGTTAAGGTAAATGTTGATTATCAATATACTTATGTTAAAGTGTTTCAGGGCCTAACATCGCTGTGTAGCAGCATAGATGAAGCACTGATGTAGACATAAGTGGACCGAACTCCTCCTCCTCCACTCTCCTGTTGTAAAGGCGTGCCATTCTGCTGTGCGCTCTGAGCGGACGCGCCACCGTGCCACTGTCCGCTACTTCATCTCACCCGAACCTGTTTTCATATTTCATCTGAAATCATATCACTCCTTCTGTTCTGTGTGTTCCTCAACGTCAGTTTGCACGGTTAACGTGCAGTTAAATCAGGATCTATGGCGCTTAACGGATATATATTGACCGCTCTGTGCGCACTTTGGGCAGGGATCTTCGCTCAGGATGCCACAATATCCTCTTCCAAAGGTAATTATAAATATTTTTTTCCGTCCTAGTTATATTGAACATTTCTTATTTGCAATGGATAAATATGTTTAGCATGTTCGACATTACTATCCCGTGTGCGTAAAAGTCGGTTATTAAATACAGCTGCAAATAAACGCTGGACATACAACATACTACCTATATTGATTCTTAACTTATGTAACGTTTGCTCTTTTGTTATAATAAACATAGAAAAGTTATAATAGTTTGTGTAGAGGTATTAGGCTAAATAGTATTGTGTAGCATATAGGCAATAGTATTGACTGGGATGGTAGTATATTGAGTTGTAGTATAATAAGGTAGTGAGTTATTGAGTTACAATATACAATAGTAGCAACTTACAGAATAAATGACATTATTTGATCCCTTGCAAAATTACGTATCCATCTATCCAGAGATGCATGAGGATGTTTGAGTTGGGATGCTGCTGGTTTTACAGTATATGCAGCAGATAATTATGCTTTAATGCATAAAAAAATATGCTTCAATATGACTGAAATCTGGATAGTGAGTTATGATTCAGCAGATGCTCTGGAATTGATGATTTGTTGAGATGCAACTTGTTTTTGAAGAAACCATGCGCTTCTATGCATGAAAGGCCTTGGTTTAGGCCACATTTGTGGATTCTTCATATTAACTGTGCTTAATTTGGTAAATATAAGATGAAATAGTTATTTTAAAGTTTATCTGAAGAAAGTTAATCTGATTGGACTGTCCCAAGGAGATTGATTTTTAATTTTGAAGATTTGATTAGGTATTGTTGCAGTTACACACACCATACATCTGGATAGATATGTACATACCTGTATACTGTAATCTCAGATACTATCATATTCCAATCACCTGTAATGTCACATGACTGCATGGTTTAGGTCAGGTGATGCAAATGTCTCACAATTTGAGCGTCAAGTTTATCATCCACCAATAGGGGGAGCTCATCATTTAACCATACATGTAATTATCACGATTAGGAAGTGGAGATAAAAGTGAGTAAACATTGAATGTTACACCCATTCACGCCCTATAACAAAATATTTTCTGTACTTTATTTTACCTCACAATTCAGCATAGTGAACACGAGAATGCATTGCTACTGTTAACATCAACATTTACATGCAAACTCACATTTAAGCATTTGATACTTTTCCTGAAGTCATGACTATAAATTTGATAGACTAGACCTGTAAAGCACATAAGTAAGAGCATTGATTTTTGAACCACAAATGATTTTGTGATTCTACTTCTGTCTTCCTGCAGAGTGTCCTGTGGATTTGTTCTTTGTGTTGGACACATCTGAAAGTGTGGCCCTCAGAGCCAAGCCTCCAGAGTTCTACATCAACCAGATCAAGACCTTCACTAAGCTCTTCATCGATGAGCTGAAAACCCTGTATGCTATGATATTTTATAAATTTGTATTATATCTATATTTTATCATATATTTATCATATATTATCACATATTTTATCGTATGATATCTTTGTCATATCTATATTCGTTTAAAGTGGTCCTATTATGCTTTTTAAAAATTTTTTTTTTTAATTTTTACGTTTTATTTAGTGTGTTATGTTGCTGTTTGAGCATGAAAAAGGTCTGCAAAGTTACAAAGCACAAATTCCATTTCAAAGGGAGTTATTCTCTATATCAGTGCACATTGTTTCTGAACTCCTCTGGCTTCATAGAGACATTAGATGTGTTCGACTTGAAGCAGTGCTGCGCAGACTAATCGGTGTGTGACATCAAAGTACCACGAGAGCGATTGGAGAGCAGACGGCTCCGTATGTTTTCGAATTGCTCTCATTATACTTTGATGTCATACACCGATCGGTCTGTGCAGCGCCGCTTCAAGTCGAACACACCTAGGAACTAAACAGTGCATTACTGACAGACTAGGAAGAGAGGTGCTGCAAATGTGTGAAAATTTTGTTTTTTAAGCATTCAAGCATTAAAACCTATTCTAGTAGACCACAAAAACAAAATCAAGTCTCTGAAAAAGGGCATAATAGGTCTCCTTTAAAGGCGCACAGAGTAAACATGCCCTAGAAAAATCTGATTTATTTTATACATGAGTGGAGCCCCCTATGGCGACTGTCATATTGAGATCACATGACCAGGCCAAATCATATCATGTACTTTTTTGTAAGTGCATTTACACCGATAACTGAATTTCTTTAAATTGTGTGCACCTTTAACCATAAGTTTATATATATTTTTACTTTAATGCTTTGCTACAAATGTAATTTGATTATGTTGTTGACAGGCGGCAGCCTTGTGATCGTTATGTGACGTGGAACTCAGGAGCGCTGCACTACAGTGACGACACCGAGCTGGTGATGGAATTAGTTGACCTGAACACAAAACGCGCTGACCTGAAAGCTGCCATAGACAAAATCAAATACATAGGCAAAGGAACGTACACCGACTGTGCCATCAAGGATGGTATCGCTGAGCTGCTTCGAGCGTATGTTCATTTTGGCATTATTTGAAACTACAATACTAAAATTCTAAAATACATACATACATACATACATACATACATACATCTGCTTGCAGGGGCTCCCACTATCATGAGAATAAGTACATTGTGGTGGTCACGGATGGTCACCCTGTGACCGGCTACAAGGAGCCATGTGGTGGGATCCAGGATGCTGCCAATGAAGCACGACAACACGCCATCAAAGTGTTCGCTGTGGCCATCTCACCTGACCAGGAGGTACTGTACATAAAATAAATGCTACTTCAATCCGAAGTGCATTGCATTATGTTTTCTGACATATATAATTGATGCAAACAAATACTTTTTAAGTAGATACTGTATGACTTTACTTGAAAACCATTGTGCATGAAAAGTATCCTCCAAACTGCCTGATTTATATTATACTCAAATCAGGCAAGTGCTCTTTCAAAATGGCAAGCTTCAATCTGATTGGCTGGATTTAAAATTTCAGGGAATGAATGTGCACTTCACTTAAACACAATTCTTTTTTATTACATATAAAAAAAGGTTGCATTTAGTTTATAGTTCCTACAATAAGTGCTTAGACTACCATTTTTGCCACAGTTTACAAGGTGCATGCCATTTAATGTTGGTTATACTTTATTTTGATAGTCCAGTTTAGACATTCTACTAACTTTGCAACTACAGTACATGTCAACTAACTCTTATTAAAGAATTAGTAGCCTAGACTGTTAAGTTAGGGTTAGTAGACATAACAATGTCAGTAGAATGTCTGTTTGGGGACCAAAAGAAAAAGTTAGCAGATATTATACAGACAAACTATTCTACTGATTGGTTGTTGACATGTACTGTAGTTGCAATGCTACTTATAGTTAGTAGAATGTCTAAAGTGGACTAAGTGTTACCAAGATTTTTATTTGAAACAATTAATAGCAAGTAAACAATATAAAACCCACCACTTAGCAGTAAATCATATGTCTTTTTCCAGTATAAGTGGACACCAGTAATAAGCAGCAATGTGGAGTAGTTTATGCCGATGGCCAAAAGTCTGACCACATAAAGTGATGCTGTTTGTGAGAAAGAGAAATTTTTTTCTCATGCAGATATATTTGGACAAGCCATAATGTTTCTCTTTTCTTTCAACTCTATTCTTCCCAGGACACCAGACTGTCTGTCATTGCCACAGATTCGAACTACAGACAGAACTTCACCGCTGCAGACAACTCTCGCTCCACACAACTGAGCTCTATACACTCCATCATTCACATGATTGTGAGTGTCGTAACACAAACGCACCACAACAAGGATGTTTATGTGGTTTTCCTGTGGATTTATAAATCAGACAGGCCAAAACACATATAGAATTGGTTCTGCATGAAGAAAAATAATGAAGAATCTGCTTGAAATTGCATGATCAAATATTTCTTTGAGAAAAAATGCATTGGCATAGACCTGTGTGTACATTGTGTGCCTTGAGCTATATACACTATACCATTCAAAGTTTGAGGTCAGTCATTTAAACATTTTTTTTTTTTTTTAGAAAACAGTTATTTTAAATTGTAATCATGTTTCACAATATTACATTTTTTTCTGCATTTTTGGTCAAATAAATGCAGCCTTGATGAGCATTAGATACTTTTTTTTCCACCCACAGCCTTTCAACTCTAGTGTATATTACTAAAATCAATTCTACTTTATAGGCTTAATGCATTTATTTGTTTATTAATATAGAGCTCAGCAGAGGGAATTCCAACCCATTGAACTTCCTTTATGTGCGCCATCAATAATGGCAGCCATAAGTAACATTTGAGCTTTGAGCCAATTGTGTGTAGATTTTTCTAATGTTGTCCTCTTTCCTTTTTTTCTTTTCATTCTAGACAAATGAAACAAAGGATGTGGTATGTTGCTTTCCCACTGCTTTTGCACATTTGTATAAAATACCTTTATTTTGTACATTACTAAATTAATTTTGTTTTATAAATCTTTCCTTCAGTGCTGCTCCTTTGACTGCAACGTAAGTGATATTACTTGTCTAACCCATTTAAACAAGTCGTTATGATTTTTTTCTGTTTCTAACTGTTTCATGCAATATTTTCACAGGCCCCTGGAGGCCCTGAGGGACCCCCTGGAGACCCCGGACAAAGAGTGAGTATTAATAAAAATTGATTTTTATGTCTTTATGTTGCCTCTCCATCCATCTACATATATTCATGTTTAATTCACTCTCAGCATGCACAGGGGTCTGTGGCCTAACCTTTCCTTTTCCTGCAGGGAGAGAATGGAAGACCAGGCATGCCGGGAGAGAAAGGAGATTTTGGCTCTCCGGTAAGCATTTGCTATCTGCTTTTGCATAAGTCAAAAAACTCATGTTTGTAGGCATAAGTCAAGTCGAGTCAAGTGAGCTTTATTGTCATTCTGCTATATGTAGAGACATACTAAAGAACTAAATGTCATGCTTTACAAGACCATGTTACATATAACATAAATAACACATAGCCTATAAAAAAAGGTGAATCTGTGTGACCAACTTGAATCCTTTGTGAAATCTTCATGGGGGAAATCTTTCGCCCCTCACACGAAATTCGTGTGGATTCAGATATATATATATATATATATATTTAATTGCAGAATGTACATAACAAGACAGGGAACAGTCAACAATGTAAGACACTTCCATTGAGAGTAACACAGAGTTCGAGTTTAAGAAAGAAAAAGGAGCAAGGATGAAGACAAACAGGTAGCCGATATAGACATCAAAGAAAAAATACTAAAATAGTACATCATTTTGACAGAGATAAACATAGAGTTTCAGACTTTCTATTATGTTTTTTGAAACAAACTCACATAGAAATATATTAAAGGAGGGCTTACTTTTTTTCCAAGTATGGATATGATATTTACCTGTCAATAAAACAAAATGTACAACATCAAAGAAGGGTGAATTTAAATCACACTTAAAAAAGATCACATCTTGTTGGGATATAGGAGGAATTGTCTCCATTTTTCCTGACAACCAACTATGTATATCAAACCAAAATTTAGAAGTAACCTCACAGTAAAAGAATAGGTGATCAATTGTTTCAGGAAAAGTGGATTCAGATTCATTAACACTATTGAAATGACTAGATTCCCCCCACATAAATTCCTGAAGAACAGTAAATGTGAAGTCAAAATATACAGCTGTCATTTAAAAAATCCATTGTATGTGCCAATTAACGTGCTGATTAATACTTTTCACATGGCTATGAAATGATTGTGTCTAATAAATTTTCCATGTGTCCCCGGATCTCTTTGTTGAGAATCCAAACAAAGCAATTCCCTCGACTGACCCCGAGGTCCAGCATCTTTCATCTTCTGCAGCTGTTACAATTTCAATGACCTATACAATTATTTTTTTTCTCTGAATTTGCTGTTGGACTTCCTGTCTGCCACATGATCACAACTTTTCTATGTTTGTAAGGATGTTTTTAGATATTTGGCTATCATAAAACAACCACACACATTGGAAAACATCCAGCTGAGCTATTAAACAGCATATGGTGACTGAGCCAGCTATTCTGTTATTTTACAGTGAATGCTGATTTTGTAGACAAAACAATAATTATTACAGCATACAGTTGATTCTAAAAGGCCCTGTAGGAATTGTTTCTTTAAGATACGATCTTGATTTCTTTTCCCCACCGTTTTCCTTGTTTATTCTCACGTCAGGTCTGTTAATATGGTCACTTAATATTATGGTTGAGGGGGCGTCCAAATGTCTCTCTATTAGTTATTTATACCACAACCAAACTCTTTTTGGCATTCTCTCTGATCTTTGCTCTACTTCTCCTATTAGGGAAATCCTGGTGATCCCGGGCCAGTCGGTTACCAAGGAATGAAGGTCTGTCTTCCCCTCTCTCTCACAAATATTTACATTCTGTTTATATTACAGTTGATGTGTGCACTCTTGCTGAAGTGATAATCTATACTATTTTCCTTTCCTTCCAGGGAGACCAAGGAATAAGAGGTGATAAGGTAAAAGAGACAGAGCTTCCTTGCTGATTCAATGGACATTTTTATTAAAAGCACATTCCAACAGTCTTCAGTTGATTATTTTTATCTCATAATTCGTTCTAGAACTGCAAAGCGTCTCTAATACACTCTTGTTTTATCTGCAGGGTGATAGAGGTCATAAAGGCTTCAAGGTGAGCTTATTTATTATTCTCTTTAATTATGTAGTTTTGCCAATCAGAAGTTGTATATCATGCTGAATTGAATCCCAATCCTACTTTTAGGGAGACAAAGGTTACAGTGGTCTTGATGGCGTCGACGGACGTAAGGTAAGTGCGCATGTCGTGACACAAATCATTATTTTAAAGGGGAAATTCTGTATCCTTTACCAATGGAACACAAATGGAGAAATTTTGTACAATGTTCTGTTGAGTTTAGAACTGTCAAGCTCTAAAAATGACTAATAAACACCATAAAGGTGTGATTAAAATGGTCTATACACTCTTAAAAATAAAGGTTCCAAAAGTTTCATTATGATGCCAAAGAACCCCAAATAACCTTTCTTGTAACAGTTCCTAAAATAACCATTTTTTTCTAAGTTTAGTTTTTCTAAAGAAACTTTTCCACTATGAGGAACCTTTTGGAAAGGTTTGGAAAGGTTCTTCATGGAACCATCAATGGCAATAAGGAAACTTTCATTTTTTAGAGTGTATGACTACATTTAAAAAAAAAAAGACAAAACTGAAAATTAGGTCATTTAAATCTAAAATTCCTATCCACCATAGTTTTCACATCTTTTTTGTACTTTTTGTACTATTGCTCACAAGACATGCATTTTTCATGTCACTAGCCACATTTACATGGACACCTTTTGTTTCAATCGGAATTAAATCATTCCAATTGATGAATCCGAACATACTGTTTACATGAACGCTAAATAAAGTGATAGCATGTAAACGTTCATATGTCACAAGCTTCAAATCTGAATTTATCTTATGAAATGCGCACACTACATGAAACTGAAAATTAGGTTATTTAAATCTGAAAATTCCCATCCACCATAGTTTTCATGTAAATTCACTGCACAACGTTCCGGTTTTGGTTTTCAATTCGATCAATTGTTTACATGCCCTATTGAACAGATTATAAAAGGTTTAAACCACTCCTTACAATCCGAATTAAATTTCGGTTGCACTTTATTTTACGCTAAGTGCAAGGTAACAACATGGGTTAGATTTAGGGGTAGGTTCAGGGTTAGTACCTAGTTATTACCCAGTTATTGTAATTATTATAAGTACATAGTATGTACATGGGGAATAGGACTGTAAAATAAAGCTACCAAAATTTTAATCGGATTTGACCAAATCATTTTTGATTTTTATTCCGGCTGCTACTAGTCTGATTTCTATCGGATTATTAGGGTCCATGTAATCGCAGCTACTGATGTCAGAGATTTTTAGGGATTTTTTGAAAAATAAAGCTTTACATTTTGTTCTGTCCTTCATACAAATGTATCATATGACTGTTAGAAGACTTAGAAGACACAGTGCACAAACTGAATGGTACATCTTTTATTTCCTGTATTATCAGCACCACGTCTACTGTGCATTCACTGTCATTGTGCAGAAAAGAGCAGGGTGAATGTTCTGTTCCACAAAAGTGTAAAAGTTAAACGTGAAATATTCCTATGGTAACTGCCTATAAAATGAGTTTTTAATGCACTTCAGATTTGACATTATTTTTCTTTCATTACTGTGCTGCTTTCTCTGGCATCCTGTGTCAGATATCAGGTTAACAGTATGTGAACAAAAGATACAGAGAACTTTGCATGACTGTCTGTGTTGTCTGTCTGACACTTTATTCTATTTCTGCTTTGTCTCTTTTTAAGTGTGTCTGCCATTTGGGGAAAAAGCCTAGTCTTGTGTCTCTTCCCTTGACTTTACTTCGTCTTCATCCTTTAGTTGTTTTGCTCCTCTCAACATGTACTGTAACTCTTTTCAGGGCATTTTCCACTGTGCCTTGTCTTTATTCCCCCATCTCAACTCACAATAAAACTTTCTCATGTGATGTGATTTACGACACGTATTTCTTTCTGTTGTTATTTTCCGTCTCTAGATTGCATGCAGTCTTGTTTTGAAAGATCTTTATCCTCTGTATGACTTCACTGTTTCTTAGTGTGATGTCACCCTCGACATAATTAAATGCAGTTCAAGGTGTTTGACACCCACCATGAAGAAGAGTGTTTATGTTTTGTGTGTTTGTATTATATTTCATAGGGTGAGCTGGGATTTGCTGGCCTTCCAGGCTGCAAAGGGTCACCAGGGCCAGATGTAAGTATAACTGTTGCCTCTCAAAAGGATGTCAAATAATGAACAGAACTGAATGACTGGTTAATACACCACAATTACTTATGGCTATATTATCATATTAATATTCTGGTTACTAATTTAAATGCATTGTGATATAATATGTGTAAAGGAAAGATTGGTAAAGGATGTTCTGCTTTTGTAAATCTCATTTCAAATAATTTGTGATCCTCTTGGAATTGCCGAAAAATCACATTCTGAGTTGAAGGAAATTTGTTTTATTTACAGTAAAAAATATCTAAATATCTTTTAAATGATTTCAAGAAAACAAACCAGAGAAACAAACACCCTATTGTATAGGTTGCATTAGGTTTATAATTTAAACAATAAAAAAAAAAAATGTTAATGCCAATTTTCCAATGGTGTGAGAATAATACTCTTGTTATTCTAATCCTAGATTTGACATACTCATGTTCTAAGATACATTAAAATATAACAAGTCTTAATGTCTTAAAACGATCTTGTTTGGTAATAGTAATTAAGAAAAGGATTTTTATCAAAGCGATATGTACAGTCTGTATTATCTCCAATTGCTTTTAGTTTCTTGTACCGTTAGTGTCACATTTGTTGATGGTAATATGCATATGGAGATTATATGTAGATGAGGTCATGCATAATGAAAACATGTTGTAAGCTCCTTATATGGTTATTTTGGCAGAGTCATAGGGTGGGGATTTACACTTGCATGTGTATGTTAATAAATCTGCTAACTGGAAATCAACTACACCAGTTTTTTTTTTCATGTTTATGGACTCTCATGACTGTATCAGCTGAGGGCAAGAATTGTTTGCATGTTCACATGATATTACTTTGATCCAGATACATTGGAGCTTCTATTGATCCAGATGCATTTGAAATTATCCCAAGTTATAGATCCACATGTTTAGATATCAGAATCTAATTGGATGAGAAATGGACATCACTCTACTATAAAACATCACCTTTATAGGACTGCAGATGCTCCCGCCCCTTTGAGCAATGTTCATTGGCTGCGTGATGTGTCAGTCTGTTTCCACTCCAGCCTGCATCTGGAGACCAGGACAGGGGATGTTTGCCTCTTGAACAGCCAAACACTTACCAAATTTGACATCCAAACTGCTCTCAGAGCTCTCAGAGTGTTTGTACTTCGTTTAGATTCTGTAGGATAGAATATACTAAACGAAAAGTAGGATATATGGTTGTATGTTCTTCTTCTTTATTTATAAATAAACCTTTTATTTCATATTGTAGGGCTTGCAAGGAGAACCAGGTCCTAAAGGAGACCCCGGCCAATATGGACCCAAAGGAGGAAGAGTAAGGCTTGAAAATTTGTCTGCATTTCATAAAATGATGATTCAAAATTTAGAGCATGCTAGACCCTATGATCAGACAGCAATAAGAGTTCTCAGTATATTAATATATAATTAATGACAGATATTTTAAATATCTTTTTAATATCTGTCCAACCAATATCAATATCCATCTCTGAGGTTTCTCTTTTTAGAGCTCATCAGAGTTTAATGAGTTCTTAGATATGTTTCATTTAAGTGTTTTTTTTTTTCTGAATACTTGGATGAATAGAAAGTCTTTACTTGTCACTTTTGATCAATTAAATGCATTCTTGCTGAATAAAAGTTCTTGCCTTAGGAGCATTTGATGGGAAATATGAGTTCATACTGAGATCTCTGACTTTTGATCGCAGACTTCATTTTGACAAATCTGCGCAAAATCTGAGACATTTTCACTGGAGACACATGAAATTATTGGATCTTTTTCTCAGAAGAAACATCTGAGAAGATCAAGACTTGAGCAAAAGTCACCATTTGCTCTACATTTATTTACCAATTCTGTCTTAGAGAGATATAATTTGTAATATTTGCTTCTTTTGAGTAATTTCCTGCAGTAAAACATAATTAAACTTTGTTTCTTGCTTTCAGGGAGATCCTGGTAAAAGTGGTGAACCAGGAAGACCTGGAAACTACGGACCTTCTGGTGCCAAGGTACAGAGGAACTTGATATATTGATGTCTTTTACATCATGATTTTATTTGGCTGGTTAAGGTTAGAATATAGACTAGTTCTGTTTCAGTACTGGTGGTGTTTGACTTTATACAGAATGGGTCTTTACAGTATACAGTTTTCAAAGGACATTGGCCTATCAGCAATCGCTCTGCTTGTTGTTTTAGGGAGACAGGGGTCCTCGTGGTGGCAATGGTGATAAAGGCGAGAGAGGAGATGATGTAAGTGTTTTCATGCTTTTTTTTAACCTTTTCAAAGGCTGGATTCTACACATGCAATGTACTTACGTCTGATAGATGTGAATTTAGTGTTATCTAATGGTTTCTATCATGTCTTGTACTGTTTTCAGGGACCAACAGGACCAAACGGCCCAACTGGAGACAGAGTAATCAAACATTAATATTTACTCTGTTCTTGTAGCTTGTAATGTGAATGGTTGGGTTTTATGCTGTTTCCAAATGGGGGTCCTTTTGCATTTTTACATTTGAGGGTAAAGATATGCAGACGGTCTGAACAGATGTTTTTTCTGTTGTAGGGCATACCTGGTGAAAAAGGTGAACAAGGTTCCCGTGGTAACAGAGGGCCCAGAGGCGAGCCTGTAAGTATCCACCTTATTTTTAATGTATGAACAGGCGCGGCCACTTCTAGTTATTTTAGTTGTAAAAAAAAAAAAAACAGTCTGTTATGCTGCTTGATATTGTAAACTGGTATTTCTTATCATATTATTTTAAATTATTGTCATATTCATAAAAATGCTGGCTTGTAGTCCACGTAGTTTTACCATTTAGTACTGGACTTTGTTATTCTTCTAGTTATTTACTTATAACAACTAATGAATCGAAAACCTCACACATTCACAGAAAATAGCTTACTTCCACGTTGTGAAATAAGGTGGATATGAGAAAATATCCCACAATGCATCTTTTCCAAACACAAAGTTAAAAGCCCTCCTAATAATTTAAATGCAACTTAAAATGACATTTGAAAGCCATTTCATTTAAAGGTGCAGTAAGTGATTTCTGAGAATCATTGTTAAACACTGCTAAATTTTAAATCAACCCAAACAAACACACCCCTCCAATTCATTAATTCGCCCACAAAATGCATGGACAAACAATGCAAGGGTGGATGTCTCTTTATCATAGCTGAAGGAAAGCAAAATAAAGCTTCATGAAAAATAAAGCGAAGATGACGGAGGAATGACAAGGAAGAACAAAAAATTCACATATAGTACATGAGTATGAGCAAGAGTTCGTTGTAAGTCGCCAGCAACACACACTCAAAACCAATGTTACTCATGTATGGAGCTGAAACAACACAAACTCAGTGTCTGTTTTCAGGCCTTTCCACTTCGGTCTCTCCAGTGCTGGAAAGCTTTTCTGATATTAACGCGGGTCCTTAAAGGAGAACTCCGGTCAATTTTAACATTGAGCTCATTTTTTTGTACATTTGGAGTGCTGTCAATACAGAGAACAACGACAAAAATCGGTGTTGCCTACACCGTGTTATCCTCTTTTTAAAATTTGCACCCTGTTGACTTCAATGGGGCAAGTTTTAAACCTGCTTTTAGCCTCTTAACATCCTTGATGTGTCATTACAAGTGCACAGGTCATGTGAGTGATTCCTTCAGAGTGAACGCGGGTGAATCTGACTGCAGTAGATGTGAAAGATATGAATAAAAATGATGTTTATTCAGCCAGTGCTCATACCTGTATTTACATCCTGTTTTCGGTCAAAGTCCATAGTAATCGATTGTCGAGTTCACGCGCATTGGTTTAGTACCTATGATCATGCGCGTGAACTCGACAATCGATTACTATGGACTTTGGACTCTGTATTGACAGCACTCCAAATGTATAAAAAAATTAGCTCAATGTTAAAATTGACCGGAGTTCTCCTTTAAAGCAACACTAAGGAACATTTTTTACCTTAAAATAATGTTTCCAAAATCGTATCAGTGGTTCATCAAGTCGTAACAGGTTGAAAGGCACTTCTGGATTCGCTTTGCAGCCCTATATCAGCTATAACCACACTATGCAAGTTTGCCAAACCGGGTCGCGTTTCTGTAGTTCGAATGAGACATAAGAAAACTACAAATTTGACTTGCTTTACGTCAAGTTATAATAGTCATTATTTAGTTTTTCTTCGTTTCTGATGTTGCAATACATCATACTTTCATGAAATCATGCAACATACTCTACCTTGTCTGTGGACATTGTTCATTCCAAAGCCAGTGCTAGATAAACAGCGAGCGTGCGTGCGATGGTAGGCTGCGGGCAGCGAAATTATTTACGGCAGCGGTAATGGACAATTACGCTTCCAACCTGTAGGGCGACCAAAGAGGAAAAGTTCCTTAGTGTTGCTTTAAGCTCTTTAACCTTTCTTTTTCCAGTGATAATCCTCTGACCTTTTCTCTTTTGTAATGTCTCTCAGCCACCTCTCTTTCAACAGTATTTCTTCAAATCTCCCTCTTTCTCACTCTCTCTCCTCCCTCATCATGAGTGGACACGCCCCCTGCTGCTGATTGGCTACAAGTGTGTTGTGGTGCTCAGTCCGATCCTCGATTTTCTTTTTTTAAATCGCTTACTGCCCCTTTAACACTTTCCCCGCCATTGACAAGATCTTTTCACAGTTTATATTTTATTGAAACAACGTGCACATTAATCACACACAAGAAAGTAAATCGGTTTCATTTTGATTTCATGTTGACTTAAAGGATACTGTATTCTCACTGATGAGTGAAATGGTTCTGGTGACTCTCTTGTTAATCAAATACACATTTTTATAAGTTAAACATATCTGACATACAATATATTATCCACAGATGTACATAATTTCTGTTTCAAACAAACTCATTTGATATTAAGTGTGCATGTTCTGTTCTGTAAATTACTTTGACAACTTAAGCCTTAAGTTTTATGTATAATATATAATAAAATATTTTGAAGTCAAGTCACCATTTATATAGCGCTTTATACAATACAGATTGTTTCAAACCAGCTTCACAGTAATAATAAACAGTGATAATGTTGCAAAGTTTCTCAATTATGAAACAAACTCATTTCAACTATTAAAAAAAGATTGATAGAATTGAAGTTAATGTGGGCTTTTAACTCTGACAGGGTGAACCTGGGCCCCGGGGTGAGCAAGGACGTGAGGGATCATCTGGGCCAAACGGAGACCCGGTGAGTGACGAAAACCATCATGACTTCTTAGATTTTGAGTATGTCAGATTGTGTAAAGTCCTTTAGCATTACCCTGCCTGAACTGAGACATTGCAGGAGTTCAAATCACAAACCTCAATCATTTTATCATATTTATACATTTATCCGCTTCCTTAAATGTTAGTCCAGAACTATACATTGCAGAATTGTGTAGTATGTAAGACATAAGACCTTTCACTAGAGCTTGAACATGGATGAAAGCTTATGACCTCAGGACACAGGCATTCTGAGAGGCCCTCTGAAATCTCTGAGATCATTGGTCCTTTGGCCTGTGTTAGAAAGTAACTTGAGGAACAAAGACATATGTCTAGTGGCTCCGCCATTTGTGATGGTTTGGGCAGTGGGAGGAGAAAGAACAAAAGATATATACGTTCCCAAGGTCAGATGGACTCCAGATGGATGTTGTTAGACCAACCGGGCGAGTTCAAACATGAGCAGCAGATACAGTTCAACAGATGTATTTCAATACCTAAAAGTATACAAATGTTCTTCCCTGACAGAAATATCTTACACTTTGTGTAGTAAAAGATGGCGTCATTTTAGGGTGTAGGGTCGACTGAGTGTCTGAAACATATTAAGTTCCTCCATCCAGGCCATAATCACATAAAACAACGTAGATTATTTTAAATTAAACCACACTAGTGATAGTTTTATGTGTCCTCTCGTAAATAATAAAGAAAAGAGTTTAGAAAAGCAATGGAATATATTTAAGTGTTCATAGTATGCATAACCAAAAATAGAAGACCTTTTGGAAGCCCATTACATAAATAAAAACTATGCAAATAAGAAATTATGTGAAAAAGTCATAATTATGGCCACAACACAAAGCAGAGGGGTCTTATATGGTCTTCTTAAATAAATACATACATAAATGGATATGATACTAAATTAATATGATATTTTATTTTTATTACATTATTTTATTTAGTGAGAAAAAAAGTGTCAGCTATTCCACTAATATCAGAAGTACTTCTCAAAAAACTCCTTTGGTGCTCTTAGCCAGCCCAGCCAGACATTTGGCTTGTTTTAGAGGGTTTTTAAGCACTTTTCTTCTGTGAAATAAGCTAGTCATACTAGCTTGGCCAGTCAGTGATTCCAGTTGAAGTGACCACATGTGTATTTGTGTTTAACTCAAGATATTTTTTAACCAATCAGAATAAGGAGTTTACAATGGTGGTATAAAGTTTTATATTTTATTTAATGATAAAATAGTCAGATAAGTTAAGAATAAACCGCATAATTTTTGTCTCAAACAAACCGGCTTGGATGGTTTTTAGGCGTTGAGTAACATTCATTAGAATGCTTCAGGTTTAGGAAGGACATTGTGAGTGATTACACATGCCAGACCTGACTCAAGATTTCCCAGCTGAAACAAGCTAATCTGCTGAGATTTTGACTTTGGATTCTTGAGGCTTACAACATCACCAGCTGCACCACAGAACTCCATACATGCTAGTTCTGTCAGCACTTGACTTCTCTCTAAAGCACTTATAAACTAGCAGGCCAACTGCGAGCAGAAGAACAAATTTGCGATGCCTCTCAGGGCTCTAAATTTCCTGTGCAGCTTTACGTGAGAGTGTTTGGAGCATGTGCGTGCAGAACGGTTCCTCAGCTTCATGGTTTTCTCAAAATCATCTGTTGTTTCTCAAAAACAGCCGTTTGTACAAGCCCTTTACGCTCTCGCATAATCTTCATTAGCGAATGGCGAGAACCGCCGCTATCCCAGATGCGCAGCTTTTGTGCTTACCAGCGAATCACGAGTTTTAGTTTTTCCTTTTTTTAATTTTTTTGTCCTGCCAGAGGTATTTTCCAGTAGAGTTGAGTGGGTGGGATGGGAAAGAACAGAAGTGTTCAAATAGGTGGAAATCTGGATGGGTTTCTGAAGTCATGAGCCACTGCTCTCTCAAATCCTGCTTTTTTACTGATTTAATTCACCCATGCGTCAGATTCTGCCCTCGGAAATGTAATGCTGCATTTAAATAAATAAATAAATAAATAACCAAATAAAAAGTTACATTTTTTACTGAGTCATTTACCAAAAGTATATTTTTAGTCGATGACTCAGGTCTCCAAGGCCAACAAAAAGCTAAACATTAGATAACTGTATGATTCCAATATGTGGTCATGTTGTCATGAATGGCTCTCTGTCTTCAGTGTCTACACCCTTGACTCTTAGTGAGACAATTCCTGGAGTTTATGTTATTACATTCAGGAATATTTAATTCTAATGGCCCTCTACTCTGAAATGTATTTTTAATATATTAAATTAATAAAATAAATAATAAAAAATTTAAATAAAAAAATACATTGAAAATAAATAAATCAAATCAAATATATTGTTTTCATAAATTTTATGTATATATATATATATATATATATATATATATATATATATATATATATATATATATATATATATATATATGTATATATATATACAGTATATATAATATATATTTGATTGATTTATTTTCAATGTATTTTTTATTTAAATTTTTTATTATTTATTTATTATTGGACCCTAAACTATATATATATATATATAGTTTAGGGTCCAATTCTTACTATTAACTACGACTTTTTACTCATTAAACTCATAATAGTTAATAGTCAGTAAGGTAGTTGTTAAATTTAGATATTGGGTGAATATCTAAATTTATTTATGTTTATTAAGGGATGTAGAATATGGTCATGCAGAATAAGGCATTAATATGTGCTTTATAAGTACTAATAAACAGCCAATATCCTAGTAATATGCATGCTAATAAGCAACAAGTTCATATATATACTCATATATCTGAGAATTGGTACTAATGTCATGTCTCTTCTGTGGTCTCGTTCTTCATACATTTCGTACAAATTTTACAATAATTTCACATTCAATTTTAAAATTGGTTTTGGTCAGTTTTGTTGGCTGCTTTTCAGCTGGTAAGACTGGGAGACTTGACCAAGTTTGACCAAGCTGGGAGACCATGTTGCTAAAACCAGAAAACTAGTTTAGGCTGGTTTAAGTATGTTGTTCCCCTAACAGAAGGATGCTAATATATTCATATGTCTTCAGGAATATAATTTCTCATTTCCAACAGGGCGCGCCAGGCAGGGGAGGGGCTCCAGGTTACCGTGGCGATGAAGGTCCTACTGGGCCAGAGGTGGGTAATGTTAACTAGTCTTGATTACCTGTCACCCTGACCTATTGTTGCATCTATGACTGATGTACTTTTCCTATGTTGAATGTCTGTTTTTTAGGGAAATAAAGGGGCCAGAGGAATCAAAGGGGCCCCAGGAGACAGAGGCCTGATAGGAGAGAGGGTGAGTTAGTCCTGTTGGTCTTCAGAGCTAGTTTTAACTAACCAAAGGCAGTTGTACTTCGCTGTAACAACGTTTTTTTTTTACCTGCTCAGGGCGACGATGGACCGGAAGGAAATGGAACTGAAGGGTGCCATGGTTTCCAGGTAGAGTACCTCTCAATTGATTAAATATCTTGCCCTCAAAAATCATATTTAATGTAGTATGTTTATTGTTTATGTGCGTGTTTGTACCCTTTTAGGGTTATCCTGGCCCCAGGGGAGATTCAGGAGTACCTGTAAGTATCCTAACCTCTCTATATCAATAGAACTCAACATTAGTTTTCCAGAAGTAAAAATCCCAATTAATTTCTTTCACTGAGAAACTGATATTGAATGATAATGAATAACACTTTTGATTTGTTAAATTATGATATAAATGATTCCTAGTAAAGAACCGTAATCCTGAAGAGTGATACATTAATCAGATTTGCTGGTACAGCAAAATAGTAGGAATCTCCCACTCTTATAGACCTTATGCGCCAGAGAAACGAGGGAGCCGCCATCTTTAGAATATTGTCTTTGAACTTCTGTTTTTGCGGTCGCTATGTATATTTCTATGGCATTGCTGTCCAGGAGTAATTAGCTCTTGAAGTGGATTTACTTAATGTAAAGTTAATGAAAGTTATCATGAGGATTGTAATGTTTAAGCAGATGTCTTAACAAATGTCAGTAGATTTTAAAACGAGCCGTTCATTCATAAATACACAAGATCGCTGTGAAAATACAGGCCGGAAGTCAAAAGACAACAAGCGCAGTGCTGAAAAGGGGCGGGGCTACATAAGGTCTATAAATCATTGTGAATGATGTAATCAGATCTCCCTGCACTCTCAAACTATTATATTTGCATGTTTGAATATTTTTCATGAAACATGCTCATGCACATCAGTGACTTAAAAATGTTACTATTTTATAATTAATAATATTGTTAGTTATTTAAAAATATATATATATTACCATTGTTATGGGATGTGTAGTTTATTCCTTCATCAAAGACATCAAGACCATCTAATGTTTTGTTTGTTTTAATTAATTAAGTCACATATCTTGGAACTGTTGTAAAAATCCCTATTGAGAAAATGATTTGGAAAAATCCTTTACCCTGCACTCCACAATTGAGCATATAATTCAAGTCTGCGGTTATCATGAAATTCAAAATGCGATTAAAATATAGCCTCCATATGGAAGATGATGTTAATACTGAGAATGATTCATATGATTTATTAGTGGTTTTATCAGCATGCCTATGTGTTGATTCACAAACGTCTTGATTCATTAGGGATTAGTGCATATGTGTGTCCCAGCAGGGATTGCGTATCGCAATAGACACACAGCAGCTGAATTTGCTCATCCCCAGCAGATGTAAATCGTCTAGTCTGAGGCCAGACGTTACGAGGAGACGGTGGATGAGCTGACGCAGCAAAGATAATTCATCTGACCTAATATCCCTCCTTCTCACTCTCACTTTCTTTAACTTCTCACTTTCAAGGGTGGAAAAGGAACCCCTGGACCCAAGGGAGATGATGGAGAGCCAGGTGACCCTGGATTAGATGTGAGTCATTTTAAATGCACTTGTGCTCATCACACTGTATCACCCTATTTCATTTTTTCCCCCTTGTTTAGCTTCTTGTCCAAATTTTCCATAGCGCGCATATCACTTTTCTCTTGTTTTCCTTCTTCTGTTTTTCATGAAATTGGAATGTTCTGGGTTCAATACAAGGTTAAGCACTGTCGAAAGCACTATCACCAAAGGTTTCAAATCTGAGCGTGTGTTTACACCTGTAGTTCGGTCTGCTTTGTTCGTTTGGTCCGGACCAAAGAAAAATGTATATTTAGTCCTGGTCCACTTAGCATTCACATTGGCATTTTTAACACCAAACCTAAACCGAACCTTAAGGCATAGGGATATGTTCACAACCTGATTGGTCATCTTTTATGACGTATATTTACATATATACGTATATGACGTGTATACACAAACAAAGATCTGTTGCAAGGAGACGCGGATGTACTGATAGGCAACATCGCGACTATGATGAGAAAAAACAGGTTTGCTTGAGCATTCTGTCCTTTTTAGCGTCGTATCTTGTGACATCATGTACCATTTTTGGTTCGTTTACATATCTTTGGTCCGTGTTGTGTTAATATTTCATTCGAACCGCACCAGAGTTTATTTGGAAGTGGGCCGAGATCAATTTTTTCAGCAGTCTCGTTCCGCTTGTTTGGTGCGCACCAGGTTTCGGATGGCAGTGTTCACACTTATTCAAACAAACCGCATTAACAGAGCAATCGCACCAGGGTTCGTTTTAATCGAACCAAACAGGGTTAAATGTGCAACATTTGTCTTGGTTAAAATACTGAGCAAAATAATTTCAGGTTCACGCAAATGCAAAAAATCTTTCGTCACCGATAACATTGCTGAAAAGTGCCGTTCTCAGTCAGCAATAGTTCTGCAAATTTATTCTGCAAAAGAAAGTGTCCAATAATAGGAGGGTTTCTGAAATAAAGCAAGCAGTTTTGATTGGTCATGGGATTTTAACATGGCCGCCCCATGACTCCATACAAAAAACTAAAACATAATTTCACAAAATGAACTATTAATTTCTGCAATTTAAAGAAGTTTTTGTGTCGGTCACACATACATCATAGAGAATCCGGGAGCCTCACAGCGTTTCAGGCGTTGTCGCTAGCGTTGCGTTTAGGCAGCAGTGCACTGTATATGTCTTGTTGTCATGGATTCAAGGAAGCAAAGTTCAAGAGGCTGTATCTTTATGTAACTTAGTTTCAAAACGCTAGAAAGGAAGTCTTGAGATGATTTGATTTCGTCTGGGTTTTCCCAGCCAAGTTTTCTTTTTTTGGTTCACTACAACAGGGTAACCAATTTTGTCACATTTGAATGCATGCATTAATAAACAAAACGTTTTTAGAGATGCCTAATAATTAAAATATCAGTTTGGATAAACAAGAATGCTTGAGAGCAGAAATCTGTTGAAAAGTTCATGTTTTACACTTTTCTAAAGCCAGACTCTTCAGCTGGATTACATTATTTTACAGCCCCCACACACTTTCAGTCCAACAGATGGGTCTCCAGCGCTCTCACAAAACAACATGTGCTGTAGAAGAGTCACAGGTTTCGACACAGTGCTGTTTTCTCAGTCTGATGATTGATTTAAATGGTGGAAATTGTTTTGAAGAGGTTGGGATTTGGCCAATTAATTGAGGACTCCTGCTGTCCGGTTCAGTTTTGAAATGTTGTTTTAGAACAGGTAAAACAACTAAAACTAAAACAGCTAAAACGGGGCAGTTTTTGCAGTAGAGGTGTTATTGGTGCATATTTTTTGGAAAGTTAAAATGTTCAAGATGTTTAATTTGGCCACTGCAATAACATCTCTTATTTTTGGGTGGATGCAACATCCATGTAGTACATTTTTAAGTTTATTAGTGGAGATTGCTACTGTTGCTCATAAATAGAAACTCCTAACCTTTGTTTTAAATGTTAGCGCTTTGTACAGTATGTGTACATGAATAATGTATGAATAATGTCTCAAATCATCGGTTTGGGCAACTACCTGGCAACCTCTCTCCTAGCAACTTCGTAGCAGCACACTAAAACAGCAAAACAACACTTAATTTGAGCTAATCACAAACTAACATGCATATTTTGAGTATGGACATCTTTAAAGGAGATTTCCTCACGTTCCAATTTTGGGCTGTGTTTTTGTTTTTGTTTTTGTTGGTCCCACACATGTACAAACCTCTTAAAGATGCAATCATTCTCTTCCCTGTCTGTGTTTACAAGTGGAAATATTCTGATTTCATCCCAAAATAAACAGCTCTGTCTGTCTGGTCACTGTGATTTTGCCAAGTAAGCCATGTTCCTGGATCAACATCTTTGTTTGTTTCTTGATCAACAGTCCTGTCCAAAAACATAATTCTAACCCTATTCCTACCCCTAAACCTAACTCTAAACTCACCCCTAAAATCTGAGGGAAATGATAGGTGAATAAGAAGAAGCACCAAACCCTTGTTGTAAGCCTAAACTTGACATTTACTGTAAACCTATCCCTCAAATCTGATTGGTTGATTGGAATGTTATTCACATTCACCCTGTTGGTCTGGGGTGGTCAAAAAACCACTAGTAGCTTGACTAGTAACTTTGATCCTGTGCATTCATCAATCAGACGTATTCCCATCCAGTCTTGGAAGTCTGCAGGGACTTGACTGCAGATATCATGGCTAATATTTACATTTACAAGATGACGCTTTTATCCAGAGACTTACAAATGAGGAATACAGAGGCAAATAAACACAAGATGTGCTCGTATAGTAACACAAAGGGCCTAGTGTAATCTATATAGTATAGTAATCTAGTGTATATATCTATGCACCAGTCTGCGTACACGTCACACACCAGGATGCGCGCGCGCCCTCAGATCACTTGGACGTGGCTGTGTATAAGAGGTAAAAACGATTTAAATACTGTTAGTTTTCTCACACAAACCGCTCTTTTCGTGTCTAAGGCCATCAATGTGTACTTACAATGGGGAATTGTTTAATTTGGACGATGGGGAATTGTTTTAATTTGGACTCTGTGCATGTTCTTTGAGACAGTGACCATAGACCTGCATGATATGACTGTCAGACAAGAACGGTTTGACCTAAAAATATCAAAATTGAAACTACTGCGGAAAAAAAGACACCTACATCTTGGATGCCCTTGAGGTAAGCTAAAACATACCAAAATTTAATTTCAAAGTGAACTATCCCTTTAAGTTAAAGCATAGATTTTTTTTTTTTCAGTAGGATGCAGTTAAGTGTTCATGGAAGAGATGTGTTTTCAGATGTCTCTTGAATGTTGTCAGGGATTTGGTGTTTAGGGTGGGGTTGGGAAGGTCATTCCAGCAGCAAGGAACAGTGTATGAGAACGTTCTGGAAAGTGATTTTGTACCTCTCTGTGATGAGGCGCCGCTCATTTATCGATCAGGATTCTGGAGGGGATGTAGACTCTTTACAGAGAGTGGAGGTAAGAGGGAGCGGAGTCCGTGGCTGTATTATTAATATTATGTAATATTATTGATGGTGAAATTATGCTGTATAGTCGAAGTGGCAGGGAAGATGAGAAGCTCTGTCTTTGCCAAGTTGAGCTGCAGGTGATGTTCTTTCATTCATGCAAAGATATCCGCCAGGCAGTCTACGATCCGTGCAGCCATTGGATCATCTGGTTGAAATGTAGAGTTGTGTGTCATCAGCATAGCAATGGTAGGAGAAACCATGTGCCTGTACGATGGGTCCCAGTGATATATGGAGAAGAGGAGGGGTCCAAGAACTGATCCCTGAGGAACCCCCATGACCAGTTGATGTGCTTTGGATACCTCCTCCATCCAGCAATACAAATAATGAACACCTTCTTGTTAGCCGACAACTATTATTCTAATAAAAAATAAGTGCACTCAAAATGCAAATTATAATGAAAGTAGAAAATAGAAATACGTAATAAACAAGTTAATCAATCCTGGCAGCAAATATTAATCAGAACAACAGAAACAAACAAGGTGTAAAGCAAACACTTGCGCTCTACCGCCGTCTCCACTGACTAATTGCTTCTCCTATTGTTGTTTATGTTGTCTAGCTGTGCACTTCCTCAGCAAAAATGTTTGAGGAAATGTCCCGCACATTTGGGTCTTTGATCGTTCTGGCCATTTTGTACATCTGAAGGATTTAGATTGCAGCGTTTTCCTTTAGCACTCAGTTCTCAGCAGGTATATTTCAAACAGTTTGTTTTGTAATCCAAGAATCCAAACTTCCAAATGTGCTGGACAAAAGCATGGACTGCAGACTTTGTAATATCACACCATAGATTCCATTTCATCATGTCACTTCCTTACATCTGGAACATATTTGTGGTCGGTCGGGGCCGTAGGATGCTATATATTGTGTGATGGTAGGAATATTTCAATATAGTTAGTTTAAATTGAGTTTAAGTTTACATTGTTTTTAATACTTGGTACATGAATACAGACTTGCAAATATGACTAATCAAGTCAGTTTTTAAAGTTAGAACTATCCATTTTATAATATTTATTTTATTGTTTTGAGTCTGTTTATTGTTTGTATGTTTTTTTTATTATATGAGACAATATGAGATTGTTCAATTGATCTTTTATTACACCCGCAAAGTTCAAAATGAAGGAGAAACTTTCAATTAATCAATTAAAGTCAATTAATCATCCAAAATAGCCATTATCACATGGTTATTTTTATTAAATATATATTTATACCATGGTCTGTCAGAATACTATATTCTGATTGGAAGATGTGCATTAAAAATGGTTTAATGCATAGGTATTAAACTTCCAGTCAGTTTAATAACCATTCTATATTAACGCACTGCATTCATTAAAGCACACACACACCTCACTCATACACAGAGATCGGAGATCACGCTGCGCACACACAGAAGCATTGAGGAGCACAGAAACTTGTCAAAGTCTGCCCTGTAACTTTTATTAATAAAGTAGTTTTGCCACTGAATCTCTACGTTATACTTCTCAGAAATAACGCTGTTTTTGAAGTAATTTAACTCGCAGCTTCATTGTTAGAAGGACATCGATAATTCACAAGCACATCTAATGTATCTCTCTCTCAATCTCTCAGTAATTAATTAAAATAAATGTAATCTTACCACACTTTATCTCTGTGTGATTTAAAGCGGGCAGAATGCTTGATCTAACTAGCCGTAGCTGGCGGAAATAACTGCCATGTTAACCCTTCCAGACAAATTTTGCACTGTAAACATCAATAACTGCTTCATGTTGTCAGTGTTTGCAAGTGATCATGATATAAGCAGGATAATCTGCGTCTAGGTGTGCAGTTCACGATTTGGATGCACTTCGACTCCGCTTCGAGTTGGGTGGTTCTTTGCCTTCACGTTGTACTTTAAACTCATGTAATGGACACCCAGCTGTGGATTATCCCATATATAATAAAATAATGAGGTTTTGTTCATAGCACCCACCCTTGTGTGGGATGTTAGTCGAGTGACGAGGTGAATGCCGGCTGTAAACATATCACACATGCTTATATCAAAGTGCTGAGCTCATGTTTAATTTTTACATCAAAACAATTTTTAGTCTCTTCATTGTGGTTGTACATGCCAATGCAAAATAGCAACAAATACATATGCTCACAAGCTTTCATCTTCAGTCATCTGGAGTCGATTTTTGGTGATCTAACGCCCAGACAGCTTCACTATTCATCATTGTGTTTGTCTTTGTCCATGCAAAACCAAAACCTTCAAGGAAGTGGTGGAGACGAGCATATGTGGAAGAATTGTTTTTCATCTGTTGGCTGTTCATGGTTCTTTCTTTAAAAATGTTCTAATTTTAAAATGGTTGGTCTCTCTCACACATTAGGAGGATAGAGTGCCAGGTTTTTGTTTGTTTGTTTGTTGAGCAGTGATTGAATGCACCCTTGAATGTTTGGGCTTCAGAAATACCACATAAATCATACAGGATGTTTACAAGCCACACACATTTTGCAGCATATGTGTGTAAACTGTTTACACTTAGTGATCTTTTTATTGAAGACATATACCCTTTCTGCAAGACTTCTGATATTGGTGGTGTTTGCTAAGACAAGCAACACTAAACTGTTAAAAAAAAAACAACTAAAGACCATACATCAGTTTGAGGATCCAGTGGAGTCACAAGCATTTTAAATATTTGCAAAACCCATAGACAGAGTTAAAGGGTGACCAATAGTAATGATTTCTGAAAAAAAAAAAGAAATATGGAAATAAAAGGTTTCCATACAGTATATAGTACCCAGTATTTTCTTATTAGACTATGACGTTAATGTCCTCTATACTGCCTCTTGTGACAAGGATGAAAATGCACTTTGCATGTTGTTCTGAATTGTGTTCAGACACATTTCAGAAGACAACAAACTTGTTTAGCTAGAAGAGTTCACTTAGAGCATGTTTTGAGCCTAAAACATGAAAATGCAATGGCTATTTAGACAGATGCAATCAAAGTTCAGCAATTTACGATAATTAGAAACCTAGCCTTGTGTTTATCACCTCTCTGTAACTCTCTTCAACTACTCACAAAAACCTAAAGACCCCCTGTAAAAAGTTTTGAGTAGTTTACCATACTAGCATTCATCTAGAATGCATTTAGAATCCAAAAGTAATCATTAGCAGAATTGCAGTGCCCATAAATTAAAATGTTTACCACGTGTTTTACAACTGAATCTTAAAGAATGGCCAGAGGTTCTTTATTATAACCATCAGGTCTGGAGGGAATAATACAGAAAGAAGAACTCTTTAACAAGCTGAAACAAACACTGATTTAAAGTAAAGTTAAACTGCTGTGATTGAAAACACACTTGAATGTTTGGGCTACAGAAAGGCCTTTATTAATCAAACACTATGTTTGCATGATATATGAACATTTTGCATAGTGATCATTCTGGTTAAGACATTTCTGAAGACTTCTGTTAATATTGGTGTTTGCTAAGTCAGCCAAGATTACTTTTTCTTAGGGTTTTAACAAAAATAGCAACCAGCTTGAAGCCTGATCTACTTTTTGTGGGAAAGGACATTTTATTTACTTTGCTTCTCCTAGTAAAGCTGTCAGGTGATGTGTTGGCTTTAGCTGCATTTGTTTGGAGCATTAGCATTCTGTTGATTATACATGTTAGCAGTGAAATGCGTTTACTTTTCTAGATGAACATGTTCTTACTTAGCCAAATTAATGTATTTATTATGTTGAAGTTTACAGTATATATGGTGTGTATATGTTATTTTGTATACATTTTTATTCAGGGCCTCACATCTGCTCCATATGAGCCATGAAGGTGTTTTTCCTTGTGTTTGGCTCTATCTTCCTGCTGGCCAAGACTGTTTGGAAATGTTTTTCTGTGCTTGTAAACAATTGATTGGGCTCCTCCGGCCTCTCCCAAACCCGAGGGGCCCACATTTGGTCCGGTATCTGTCAAGGTAATCACAATGAGCCATAACAGTATTGGCATGACGCCATCATTTAACCTCGTCCTGTGAGCTAGGAGAACATCTGTGACTGTGACAGTTGTGGACTTTGAAGTGAGGAATTTAAAGGTAATTGAAGCAGCATGGGAGAGATGGCTTGTAGTGGGGACAGGTGGTTAGTATTATCTCACCGTCTGACCGTGATCTGGCACGAGACAGAAATTAACATATCTGCTGGGCTGATGGCAAAACTGTGCAGAGACAGCTGAATTAATGGAGATAGTTGTCTCGGTGGGTTTTAAGCTGATTGCAATGTTCATAGTATTGATAATACAGTGAGGTCCAAAAGACTGAGGCTGGGATTAAGAGGCATATGAATACATTTTGAAGATTGATTATGTGAATAGATTGAGTAGATCAAGTCCATCAACACCCCCTAAGGACATTTCATTCGATAACGTTAGGCAATTTTGATTTACATGCTGTTGAATATTTGATGATTGCATTAGCGTGCTCTATCACTTGTTTCGGTTTCTTGTTTGCTTGTTTTTGGATCCAGAGATTCTGCACTCTTTCAGAAGATGCATAATAGTACCCCTTGCCTAAAACAGTGAAAACATGGATTGCCGGAAAATTCCATTAATGGTGGGCAAGCGTTGTCATAAATGACAGAAAATTCCACCACAGGGCTCCAGACTAACTTTTGTATACTAGGAGCTCTGTAGCCCCTTACTGAAAATTTTTAGGAGCACAAGCAGAAAATTTAGTGGCACAGCTTAAACAGTATTTTTGTGGTTTACAGACACTATTGCATATCATGATTAGAACAAAGCACTTAAGAATAAAGAACTTACTACAATCCTCAGCTGGATCCGTTGCTCCTCGAAATGAAACTAAACCGCAGGTATATTTCCCAGGATTATTATTACGATTGTATTATTCCTCACAGCGAAGCAAGACGACGTAAAGTGCACAAGTCTGATTAAACTTGATGTGTTTTATCCAGCTGATGTGGGCGTTGACACGTTTGCATGGATCGCCTCAGATCATTTGTGTTCGAATAGTGCGCGCTCTCCGTGGGCATGGTCACATTAACACTTAATGAGATGAAATGAGAAGACTGACATCTCTCTCTTTTCATACAGATTATATAAACTGAGAATATTTGTTTTTTATATAAATTGTTTCATTTAAAGAAGAGAATTCAAGCTATATGCCAGTGTGTCTATATGCCTGTGGGACTGAGTATTCGCTGAGTTATAGTTCATTTTCGGACGCGTTTCAGAATGGACTTCACTGACAGAGAGAAGGCAGATCTCTCATCATGTTTAGTTTCTTTATTTGGCAAAAAGCACAACACTTTTTATTTATTGTGAGTATACACAAAAAAAAAATAGACACTTAACAGGATCGAATGATAACACTTATATGTAAGATCAAAATCGAGTATTTTGAGTCTCTTTTGCACTGATAAGAAAAAAAGCGAGCAGATCACGCCGGCGTGATTGCCGACCCCAGGGGGTTAAATCAACCTGCAATACAGTAATTAACATTATTGTTCTAAAGTTCTACAGAAAGTATTTGGTAACACTGATTTCTTCACTGGATCTTCCAGCACTGTGTAGTAACCGTGTCGTGTGATCTTGCAATTAGCTCGGACGCTGAGCTGTCTATTATTGATCCAAACTAATAAACGGTCCGTGAAGCACAAATGAGTAGTGCAGTTTCGTTCCGCTTTCATTTCGTTTGCCATTTGATGTTGGGCAATCTTGTGGTCGCGCCAGTGCAACCTCTAAAAAATTTCTGGTCGCGCCGGCATTGGGCAAGCATTGTCATAATTACAGAAATGGTGGGGAAAGAATTAAAATGGTACAGCTACTTATAACACTGTATACACTGTATTTTCCAGGCTAAATGTTCATATCTTGTTTTCCACAGAACAACAGCCCAGGACCACTTGGGCCTAAAGGAGCCAAAGGTCACCGAGGACCTGAAGGAAATCCTGTAAGTGTGAATGCACCATTTCAATGTTTTCAGTGTTTACTGTATTTTTCCCTATTTTTGTAAGGGTTTAATGATAAAAATGGTTATAGTTGTTCATATTGTGATTCATGTTCTCCAGTGAGGATTCATATGAGCACGATTTTCTGTACCATGTGCTTATGTCAGCATCCTGACACACTATGTATCTGTATTCTGAATCAGTGAAACATAGACATGCCGATCTGCTGTTGGATTGAATGCCTGAGATCCAAAGGTGCAAGAAAGTTCAGTTTCAACCTTTTGTTGAGAAATACAATGGAATGTAATCAACAAATCTATCCCCAGAATTTTGGCTAGATAAGAGTTAGAAAAACAAATTTTACTGTTGGCTTGATATAGAATAAAAATTAAAAACAATTAACATGCTCACTTAAGCATAAAGCATGAAAACCTGGACCTGAACTTGATTAAACATCTTTAATAAATTACATACAATCTCATTAGATACATTTAGAAGGTGATTGGCATTACTATATTTTCAGAAGTAAACAAGGCTCTTACACTGTCCAGAGGAGCCAAGAGAGGTTTTTAAGTGTAGAAATCTTCAGTTATGTAGAACGACATTAAACAGCCATGAATTATGGGTGTGTGGGAAGGGAAATTTCTCTCAGCCTGCAATTTCGTGATGTTCCTCTTTGCCACTGGATGACATCCAGAGAGGAGGAGACTTGACTGTCTCAAAAATGCTCTTATTTGGGAAGAGATTCAGAGCTTCTTTGCTCTGGCAGAATTACATCTGTGTAGCATGTAACAAAACAGACATTGACCCTTTCAAAGACCTGTTTATGTTGTTCGATACTTGTACAGAATGTGTCTTCATGTCCACATTGTATATTTCATCTGTCTTGTATTCATGCACAGGGACCACCAGGACCACCTGGGCCTCAAGGAGCAGATGTGAGTGAGTTTGATTTGAATAAGCTGGGTTTTGCCGAATGCACAAATCAAAGAAAGGACACATTATTGGATATAATCTAATGCAAATTTTCCAGCACAGTTTCCTGTATGAAGAGACAAACAGGGTGACAGTGCTCTTGATAATAAATGATCCTGGACATTCCACAATTCACTTTCCACTATTTTTGTGAATTCCACATCGCTGATAGCCAGTAGCTATGGTAATCTCTAGCCAAGGCCCAAGCGCATACCAGACTAGTCTTTTTGTGGAATAAAAGCATCCTTTAATAGCACACGACAGCTGGCTTGTTCCAATTGTATCTGCAAAGAAATGATTGCACGACTCTATAGATTTGAAGTCTTTAAGATTGACATTTGAAAGGTTTATTTTGTAAAAAAAAAAAAAAAAATCCCTGAAGGCTACTTGTAATGTGTAATGTCACCCCCTAAAAAAAACATTCATTACTTAACCATTTTCTCCATTACAAAATTAAACAGGCTAATATTTTGCTGCCGTGCCTTTAAGACATCAGACTTTTGCATATGAAATTAGATAGTCCAGTCTCATTTGTCATCAATCTGTGCTGAAATGTAGCGTATAAACTGTTACGATCAGACTGATGAGGGACCTTAAACTTCAGCTGTTTGTTCCTGCTGCTTTTCCTTCAGAAGGATCTGCAGAGCTGTAGGTGCTACACAGCCAGGACACAACCGGACACATTTTACTCATAATATTAGTTATTCTGGTGTTTAGGAATATTATAATATCTCTTTATTACTGTGATATTAAAGTTTCTGAATACCAAATAGGCAATGTAAAAGTGACCGTCATGTGTACATGTATCCAAAGTATATATCTGATGATGAGTCAGCTTTTTTTTCCAGTTTAGTTTAAAATAAAATGGTCTCTTTTTTACTGTAGAGAAAGATTTGCATATTATTTGAATAGTACAATGATCTTTTTTTATCAAAAGTTTGGGGGAAATTGTATTCCTTGTGACCCCTTTATCGGCAATGTGTATATTGACATAGTGTGTGTTTTCATCCCTCAGCACAAGAGGAAATACACTTTTAAAAAGTTTATTTGTAGCAATTGCGAGTCTCTGGGGAGCGTTGTGCAGAAAGTGCAGAATTTCCTGTAATTAAAAAAACATGGACTTGTGGCTCCATTTTGTGATACAAAATGGCGACAGAGAAAATCAGTTGCAGAGGCAGCAGTCTCTCTCCATTAATGTCTCTCTCTCTCCCTCTCTTTGTAGGAATGTGAGATTCTGGATATCATCATGAAGATGTGCTGTGAGTAGACCTGTTTTTGTATTTACTCATGACTCACTACTCCGTTTCACTGCCTCCATAAAAGGTGACCTGCCTGTCGCCCACATTGATTTAACAACCGTAATGTCGACTCGTGCCATGAAGTGATGATACAGCAATCCACCTAGCCAGCTTTCAGTGTTCACAAAACTTTGCAGGCCAGTAGAGAACATGCAAAAAAACACTGAGATACTTTGCCTCTTAGTAATAACCGCTATTCATTTGCAACTCAAGGAATATTTTAGGCCCTCTACAAAATCTTGATTTTCTTGAGCAAAGCAGATTTCAGTATACAATACTGTGTGTGTGTGTGTGTGTAAATGTGCTTTTTTCCCCAAAACTCATACATTCATATGTATAATATGCATGTGTAGATCCACTTCAGTTGCACAAAGTATTATGCCAGTTTTTAATTAATCAGTTTATGCCCAAGAAGCAAGTTTATTGTTTTTAGATATTCATTATTTTGTTTTATAACTCTTGCTGGAGCCATAGCCTTTAACCCAGAATGGATTCATTTAAATGCTCATAATGTGCACGTTTATCATAAATATTAGTTTTGGAAGCTTAACTTAGATATTTAATATCACCATCTGGGCATGTGAAAACAGGACATAATCCAATTGGAGAGAAAACACTGATTCTTTGAACAGAAGTATGTAAAAGTTCAGTGTGAAAGTACACATCAGTTTGAAGGAATAGGATTTGACAGTATCAGCCAATCAGATGCAAGGGCAAGAGAAAAAGCAGACGAAAAAATCTGTTTCAGCCAACAAGACAAACATCCAACCATTCACTTTAGATTAGGCTGCTTTGTGTATATTGGAGTTTTACCATTTATTTTTCCTCCCAAGTATAACATTATTATTACTTATAAAATTACTTGCCTAGTTCTGTCTAGACCTTTACCGTTCGAGTCGGTTTTATTTTATATAACAGAGGATTTAAATAGGCCATTGTTCTATTCATTGCCACCACAGATTAAATATGATATGCTCTTCTAAATATCCTCCTTTTGGGTTACAAATTCAAAAATAAGAGAAAAAAAGGTATTTAGGTCAGAGCATTAACTGCTTTTTTAAAATAAATGATACATAAATAAAATTCATAAAAAATTCATAAATGAACAAACTTTTATGAACTCATATTATTTCCAGACCAGATTCTTCTATTTGTAAAATAGCAAAATTATTGTGGATCCCTTACTTTGAATGTTTTGATAGACCATACGTTTCTGATCTGCCTAATATTGGCAGATTTGATGCAAATGTAATGTGTTTTCACTTTCTTTCTTACAGCTTGCTGTGGTAAGTCCCATGACTTTGAAGTATATGAGAAGTATTTCAAACTGTTTTATTTAGTGTTCTGCAATGCCATCTTCCTTTTATACATGTGTTGTTTAAGAATGCAAATGCGGACCCCTGGACATTGCTTTCATTGTGGACAGCTCTGAGAGTATTGGCGCTTCTAACTTTGCCATTGCTAAAGACTTCATTGTGACGGTCATGGACAGACTCAAGTTAAGACAGGTATTTATTTTTATTTTTACTATGAGACTCATTAACACTTCAGTTAACTGGTATTCATTGGGGCTGTAATCATGATAGACACTGAGAAAGACTCAATCCCCGTCATATTCAGATTAGTGGTAAACCGAAATGAGTTTCAATGGTTGATTCTTAAAATATTACATTTGGTCCCCTTTAATCTTGAAGATGTGGTGGTTACATACTAGATGCATGGGCTCTTCTAAATGAATTCCACATTCTAATGATAATAGATGCATTTAAGTTGAGTTTCCTATTTCTTTTTTGCAGTTTGGTGCCAATGAGTCTCGTATTGGCGTGGTGCAGTACAGCGGTGCTAGTGCTCAGGAGGTCGTACAGCTTGGTGACCCCAACATTAAGACCCTGACAGACCTAAAACAGTATGAAATATCAATGTTCTTTTGTTTTAAAAGCCATAATCTGCACACATATGGCAATAACAACTTCACGTTACTCTTCTGTGGCTTGAAGGAATTTGTTTCCTCATCAGATGAGCTTGCATTTTGTGTGCATGTCTGGCATTGTGTCTGAAGAAATAAAGAAAAATGATCTCTGTCCTTCACTTTAGAGCTGTGAAAGAGTTGCGCTGGCTAGCTGAAGCCACGTACACTGGAGAAGCTCTGGACTACTCGCTAAGAAACATGATTAACAAGCTAGTGACGGAGAAGAGTGTGATCCTTGTCCTAACTGATGGACGCTCTGACACCAAGAGGGACAGAATGCCCCTAAACGTGCTGTGTGGCAAGGGACTGAAGGTAAACCTAATAAAATTGGACAACCAAGGCTCATAGGAAAAACGTGCCTCTACTCCAAAACGTACCTAGCATACAGTACAATTCACTGCAGTTTCCAGCTGAAATAAACACTAGTGGGAGTAAAACACCAACAACTTTTATTCCTGTTCACACACATTCTGTTTACCAGCCAGATTATTGATTAATAAACAACTACCATTTCCAGATTCACGTTCATCTGTTTCAGATAAAGCTGAACAATACCACTCATTGAATATTTAACTTTGAAAGCGCCGCGAAACAAGAAGCGACGAAATATATATTTGCAGAAATGTTGCAACAGGCACTTTTTTCCAATTAGCCCGAGTGGAACTTGGAGCTAATGGGCTAACGTTGTTGTGTGGATCTTTGAGGATGAAATGTACAGAAATGGTTTCCACAGAAATATAATTCATTATTCAATTATATGAATCTAATATGCCGCAGACGTAATGCCATGATGTTTAGTTAGGGAGAACTTGTGATCCAATGACATTTCATGTTATTGGGATCCAAGTATGGTCCCATGAAATGAGGTTAAATGAAATTCACAACCAGAAATGATTTACTGGTAGATGGGAACCTTGACTCACTTCTGGTTTCTGGCAGGTTGGTGGCGTTGGAGTCGCGGATTATGTCGAAAGGAATCCCAATCGAGAACAGCTTGATGAGGTTGTGTGTAAAGATGATCCCAGAAAAGGTTTCTCCTTTGTCCTGAACAACTTTGGTCTTCTTCTGGATGACAGTTTCCTGCAAAACCTGACTGACAAAATCTGTGAAGGTAGGTCAAATACAGTCTCTGCTGCAAAATTAGGGTGCTTTATGAGTTCTAGATCTGATTTGGAGAAAGCCTTATTTATTACACTGTGCTTTTTTCACAGACAAGAAGTGCCCAACTTACACTTGTCCAAGTAAGTATTTATTTGAGAACACAAAAAACAGATTTGTTAGCTTTTAGAATATTAGATAATAATGGTAACACCCTTTTCCTCTTCTCCAGTTTCATTTGTTGACAACACCGATGTCCTCATCATGATGGACAGCTCGGCCAGCGTGGGCTCCAAGAACTTCGAGATGACCAAGGATTTCTCACAGATGCTGGCTAAGCGTTTTCTGTCAGCAGAAAGAGGAGCCTTCCAGGTCCGGGTTGGCGTTGGCCAGTACAGCAACAATGGCAACTTGGAGGCTGAATTTTCCTCAAACGCCACCCAGGTGGTGGCTAAAATCGCAGGAGCCAAGTTCCAGAGTCAAGGCACGCAGGTAACAAACGCTCTCAGCTTCGCCATCGATCGCTTCAGGGCTGGCAGGCCAAGGAAGAAGAAGTTGCTGGTGTTTTCGGATGGTCGTTCCCAAGGTGTCAACGCCGTCCAGATTGAGAAAGCCGTGGACCTGGTGAGCAAAGCGGGCATTGAGCTGTACGTACTGGCCGTGGGAAATCAGGTGAACGAGGCACATCTGCGCACCCTGGTGAGCCGTGGCCGGGAGTATGACAACACGTACGCCTACCGCCACCTTTTCAAAGTACCCGACTACCGCTCATTGGTCACTGGGGTCTTTTACCAAACTGTCTCCCGCAAGATTTCCCTGGAGTCGAGAGGGTTGATTGGGTAGTGGGAGGGGTCCAGGAATGAAGGGGGTCTGCGGCAGTATACCACAAGCTTTGATTGTTTTAGTTTTTTGTCTATTTTTCATGTGAATGATATATCTGAACTTAAAAGCTTTTTTTATAGTCTCAGTTTCATTTCGTAAAAGACAGTAAATAATTAGCCTATGTCAGAATTCTTAAAAAAAATGCCTCTTTTTTTATGTCACTAAGTCACTGAAGTATAGGGATTAATCAAGTCATTTCACAGTTACATCAATTCTTTGAGTGAGTTCTAGGGCTTTGACTGTATGACTGTATTAAAGTTTGCTGTCCATAACTGCCTTTTAATGATATTGAGGGCCAGAAAAAATCATTCTTTCAGTGGTCAGGAGCTGAAATCTCTATGATGATGCAGACTTAGACTCGTTATAAATATAAGGAATTTATCATTAAAATGCAGTGAGACATTTATGTCTAGCAACCAGGGTCCAAAATAAACACATGCCCTATCTATCTATCTATCTATCTATCTATCTATCTATCTATCTATCTATCTATCTATCTATCTATCTAAAAAAATCAAAAGGAATAGTGTTTATTTTGGACCCTGCTTGCAACAAGTCAATTCTTTATTTTCATTTGTCTGTGGTACACTTAATTGTTAGCGTTAAAATCAAAACTTGAATATCAATTTGGTGCTACTAATGGAAACACTACACTTGCTCCTTTAGTTATTCAAATGCAGGTTTCTTCAAAATAGGTCTTTGTGCCTTTAGACAAAGAGTTCACCAATAGGTTTCTCATGTCAGAAGTGTATTTGAGTCCAGTTTTGGGGCTATTGTAAAGGGATTTGAAATAAAGGATGCTACACCCCACCACTAACGCCTCTGTCATTGGTCCATCTTGAAAATAAAATGCATGCACAAATTCCACAAACAATCCTGGAATGCTGTGATGCTGGATGCAGGATGCTGTGGACGATCAGTGTCAATTTACTTGTTATAGGAGAATGTCTTGAATTGCTTTTCTTAGTAATTTATCTAATTTATCTCCTTGCATATGCCACAAAAATCTTCAGCAATTTATGGCTACTGTACATTTGAAAATCTGACTTAGTGCAATAATAAATCATTTTTGCACTCTAATTTGTGTCCCTTAGAATATTAGTGTTGAAAAACGATTTGAGATATTCTGTTTATCCAATAATAAATAAATCCTGGAGAGGATGAGCACTTGCTGCTTGTTCACAGTGAATGGGATTGCCTATAAATTTGTACAACGGCAACATGACAATGTATAACGCCAAGTCTCCACATGGAAAACATCCAGTTAACAACCACAACCCCCTGACAACATGTAATATGTCATTAGAGATCTGGCTGTGGTTTTTCTATGTGACATAATGCTTTCCTCACCCAAAAGCAGCTAAGAACTGATATCATCTGACAAGGCCATTTAAACCTGCCCATAAAATTCTTGGTTAGAAAATAGACATGAAACAGGGCAAAAAATGCACTTACCAGCCTAATGATTCAGGATACACATTTCTGTTGACCAAGGCTGAATTTATTTGATCAAAATACAGTAAAAACAGTAATATTTTGATATATTATTATGGTTACACTTTATTTTACAGTATGTGCACTTACAGTGTACAGTATTTACCCAAGAAAGTACTGGTAACATAAGGTAATTACATGGTTTAAGATCAGTTCAGGGTTAGTACCTAGTTATACGCCATTACTCCAGTCTTTAGTCTTTAGCCAGGTGAATCAAATCGGTGAATGTCATGAATGACAACTCCTGGATCAGTTTATTTAGTATCCCGAGGTGACAAAGCATGAAGTGTGATTCGCATTGCTGTAAACAGATCACATGTGGATTCGTTTTAGCCATTGTACAGTTTCTCATTAATCCTCATTTCCCCTAGAAAAGACATTGAAGAACAACTGTGATACATTAAAATAATAGTTTCACTAGATTCCTTTCAGGTAAACAAAACACTTAACATTTGCATGTGCAAGAGTTGTATAAAGACTGGCACCCTGTCCATTCATCTATCCATCTTACCTTTAGTACATCATTAGCATCTGTTAGTCAGTGATCTCAAACTCAATTCCTGGAGGGCCACAACTCTGCACAGTTTAGCTCCAACCAGCTCCAACTCACACCTGCAAGGAAGTTTCTAATAATCCTGAAGTCCTTGATTAGCTGGATCAGGTGTGTTTGATTAGGGTTGGAGCAAAACTGTGCAGAGCTGTGGCCCTCCAGGAATTGAGTTTGAGATCACTGTGTTAGATGGTAATGAACCAATGCTTTAAGATAACAAACATTTCATGCACGTGTATGAGAGGGTCTGATTTTACCCTCCCCCCTCCAGAATATATTACGGATTTGGATTGTATCTTTCTACGACCTTAAAGTTTACCCATTACTAATTACCATATTTCAAAACTTTACCTCTCCGCTTCTCATAAGCACCATGTGAAGCCATCTGTGCTCTACATTAGTGTCGCCACCTTCACAGCAAGTGTGTTAAACCTACGAGGTCAGTAGCAGCGGTGTAATCTCACCTTCATCTGTTGAGGTTTTGCCATGGTGTCCATTTCCTTTCCCAACTCTAGGGAGCATGAAATAACAGCAGTCATTAAACTTTTATAGATTTTTTTTGTTTGTTTTTTTGCAAACATGTTAGTATGTCTCTTAGTGAGAAATGACCACAACTTTGAATTTACAAGAAGGAATCTGTTTCCGTTTTCTGTTTTCCTGGAAGATAAAGATTTTAAATGAATACTTTTATTTAGCAACAATGCATTAAATTGATCAAAAGTGACAGTAAAGATATTTATCTTGTTTCAATAGTTTTCTCTTTCAAATAAATGCTGTTCTTTTGAACTTACTATTGATCAATGAATCCTGACAAAAAAAGGCACAACTAATTTCAACATTGATGTTAATAATAAATGTTTCTTGAGCATTACATTTTAAAAATATAGTAAAATAGCAAACAGTTATTTAAAAGGTATAGGGTAGGTAATTTTGGAGCGTCTAGCAATAGCAAGCTTTAAAGGATTAGATCCATCCACCCTCCCTTCAGAGCATCTCCACTACAAAACACATTTTCAGATTCAGCAAAGCGTCATAGACGGCGTTAAATTACCTCATGTCTCAAAGCACATAACATTAGAATAATAATAAACGTAAACAACTTACAGAGGTACAACTTGCAGATTCATTTCGGTGTTGATAGTGTTGACATAGAAACGCATAACAGCTCAGGGTAGAACTCACGGATTGCCGTCTCTAAATTACGGTATGGCGTGAACGCAGCATAAGCTCGTTGTTTTGGTTCAGGAGGAACTGTAAAAGGCGGCTGCTGTTTGTGGTGCATTCCCTCTTGGTACTTATTTTGAATAATTAATTACTTCACGAACGCTAAAAAAGTATGTTCTATATGTGATTAACATTTTTTGGTCCTGAGACTTCCACAGAAGATATATGTAGGCCTACATGGTTTAATGTTTAGATCACTTCTATTATTGATTGCTATCAGGATGTGAAGAGAGCCTCAACCAGAAAAACTAACCTACCCTAGACCTGTCCTACCTTTAAATTGTAATAATATTTCTTAATGTTACTGCTTTTACTATATTTTTGATCAAATAAATGCAGACTTTTAAAAAACATTTTAAAAAGTCATATCGACCTCTAATATTTGAACAGTGATGTTTGGTTTCATTCTTTTTTTTCCTTTCTTTTTTATTTAATTTTTTAATCCAGTTTTTGATTATTATTTTTTTAACAGTGACTGCTTAGAACAGGGGTGTCAAACTCAGTTCCTGGAGGGCCACTGTCCTGCAGAGTTTAGCTCCAACCAGCTCCAAAAACACCTGCCAGGAAGTTTCTAGTAATCCTGAAGACCTTGATTAGCTGGATCAGGTGTGTTTAATTAGGGTTGAAGCTAAACTCTGCAGGGCTGTGGCCCTCCAGGAACTGAGTTTGACACCCCTGGCTTAGAACAAGCCTTCCCAATTGGAGTCTTACTCAGAAAAACTCTGCAGCTGCTAAAACATCCAAACCCTATTCAAATCCCCCCCAACCCCATCAGGCAAATTCAATCTCCTTTTACAATTCTTTCTGAATATTTGAACCCGATCTGCTTTTTATTGTTAGCAAACCTTCAGTTTCATAACACAGAGACATTCAGCCTTGAAATGTTGGACTGATTTCAACATGTTTCATTCTTCATGTTGCCAGATTTGGTGTTACAGTCCACTTCATATTATAATTGGTGCAACATGGGTGGCTTTGGGAGCTTAGAGTTTAATACTGTAATGTTACTAGTACAATATTCTGCCAAATCATGCCTGAAGCACCACATACATGCCAAACCCATTCGGCATTCACCAGATCCGACTTGTTTGAAATCCCACAGACGAGCACTGTGGCCATGGGAACTGAGTGTGTGGAGGTGTGGGAGGGGTTTAAAGAGAGAAGGCGAAGAGGTTTGGTACAATGTGCCCAGCTAATGACTCGCAGCTGGCTTTGAACAACCGAAGGCCAACATCTGGAGGCATGTGGTCACAGAAATATCTCAGTTAGGATGCAAGTCGCCTGCAGAAAAAAAAGCTATGAGGTGAGGTAAAGATGACAGAATGAAAACAAAAGAGGAAATATGTGTAAAAAGACTGGATTAAGGAAATATATAAGAGGAAATGGAAACTTATGTTTTGTTTATGTTTGGTTCAAATAAATGGGAATGAATAGAGAAAAGGGAGGATAAGAGAAAAATGGTGGGAGAGGGGAAGGAAAGAATTGGCTTGAATGGAGTAGCAGGGTAATCCCACAATGCACTGTAATTTGCTTGAGCAATGAGAGCTGTGAGAGCTCCATAGTGGGAGTTTAGTTTAGTTTAAACAAACTCCGGCCAATAGTTGTGAACCGCAGAACCGGGATACCAAAACCACTGTTAAACACTTAGTCAAATGACACACGCAATCTTGTTGCTTGTAGGAGAAGCTGAATCACAGGCTTAAATGAGGGGGAGGGGGAGGGGGGAACCCACTTTATTCAAAAAACTTCATATTATTATAGGCATGGATCATCACTAACATAATGGAGTCTTTACATTGTGATCTATTCTGAATAATGAATCATTTAGCAAACTTTAGCAACTTTTCACTGGAAAATCAGCCTGCCTTAATGATTGAATTAAGCTCAAAAGCTGAATTGAAAGTATACTTTAATTGTTGGATTGAATTAAAATGCTAATCATGGAGTAACTTGGGCGGGCACTAATGTACTCTATTGCTTTTCAGTAAATTCTACTTCCTGTAGGCTGTAGCCAATTCAATTAAAATTCACACTTGTAAACTGAACCAAGTCTTAACTTCTGAATTTTCCACCACCCTATTGGTGAACAATAACCATAGATACAGTCAGCAGCTTTTATATATGAAATATCAGATCTGCACAGGACAATCTTGTTCTATAGTGTGAGAAGAAGTCCATTGGTCAGTGCAAAGGCCAACGACCACCCGCTGAGAAACGTGAGCGTTTGCATCGACTCCCTCTGATTCTCCAGAGACTTCATAATTGGAGGCTGCGACTGACAATCGTTCAGCCTCGGTCAAACATCATAAAATGAGTAATGAATACATCTTCCTAAAAGATTTGCACTTGCATCAGCCAAAATATCAGTTAAAACACCTCATCAAACGACGGTTTACACATTCGACCCGTCTCTGTTTAACCTGGCCTTAATGTGAGCGCAACCCAACCGACTAACAAACCACACTGTGTTTACAATACACAAGTAGATGACTCAGTGGAACCGTCAACACACACTGCCTGCTTAAATAAGGAATATTCTGTGAATATGTTTTACATTATGTTCCCATTGAGGCAATCTTTCCCAATTGAGGGCAAGTCGATGTTCTCAAAGGGATCTACTGTTCTGAAGCTCTATCCAGCATGGGTCATTGGTTAGTGAGAAGGAGAGAGCGTTACGTAACAGTTTATGCTGGCTATAAACTTGGAATTATTGTGAATTGCGCTGTATGCCAATTGCAATATCACATATCTGGTTTTGAACAGCAGACTAAATGTTATCTTAAGCTAAATGTCATAGTAAACTATGAATCGCCTGCTTCGCCTTGCTTTTATTAAAAACAGATCTGCGCAGTTAGTACGGGTGCACAATATTCTTTTTTGTTGTGCTTCTGTTTTTCTAAACCTGTGGTTTCGTTTGAAAAGGGAAATTGGTTCTGCAGCTAATTCCAAGATTTCAGAGGAACTCTGGATTCAAAGGGCTCCATGATTCTGTGATGAGAAGACCGACGACACACACACACACACACACATTCTGAAGGCTCATCATTAATCAGTTGCACGAACATGCCATTTTTCTTATTTATCCTTTTATTTTCAGCAGGAACTTCACATTTCAGAAGAGAGAGTTCTTGTAAGTTCTTCAGAATGACAGATAGGAGGCCAGTTTTCCGTTTAATCACGTACGGAGTTGCATGGACATTGTTTTTATCATAATTTGAATTCAGCATAATTGACGTTTTATGCCATAATTATGATGTTATAATTCTGACTTTTATGTCATTGATTTTCGTCAGTTACTTTTGTCGCAATTATGACTTTTTATCTCATAATTTAGAGTCTTTGTCACAATTATGACTTGTGTAATTTTGACTTTATAAACAATCATTTTAATAATTCATATTGCATTTTTATCTCATAATTATGACTTAGTATTGTCATGATATTGACTTTTTATAATAATATAGGGCCTATATAATAATAATAATATCTATATCTCAGTTTTGAGTTTTATGCCATAATTGACTTTTTGTCAATTATAATAGTCATAATTGACTTTTTATCTCATAATTTCAAACTTTTTGAAAGAATTTCGACTTTTTATGTCATAATTATGACTTAGTATTGTCATGATATTGACTTTTTATAATAAGATAGGGCCTATATAATAATAATAATATCTATATTTCAGTTTTGAGTTTTATGCCATAATTGACTTTTTGTCAATTATAATAGTCATAACTGACTTTTTATCTCATAATTTCAAACTTTTTGAAAGAATTTCGACTTTTTATGTCATAATTATGACTTAGTATTGTCATGATATTGACTTTTTATAATAAGATAGGGCCTATATAATAATAATAATAATATCTATATCTCAGTTTTGAGTTTTATGTCATAATTGACTTTTTATCTCATAATTTCAAACTTTTTGACAGAATTTCGACTTTTTATCTCATAATTATGACTTAGTATGTCATAGTTATTTTTTATATGTATAGTTTTTTACTTTTGTCAATTTTGAGTTGAATTGTTTGATCAGTTTTTTTTTTGTAAAGAATGTGACTTTTTTATCATAATGACAAGTCATATTTTTTCTCATAATTATGACTTAGTATATCAAAATGTTTGACTATCTCATAATTTTTATACTAGTTTTTTTTTACATTTTTTACTTTTTATCTCATAATTATGGCTTAGTATCTCATAATGTTGACTTTTTATGTCATAAGTAGACATTGTCATAAGTAGAAGTTGTCATAATTTACTTTTTATCTCATAATTATGACTTAATATGTTGAAAATGAAAATGTGACTTTCTATCTCATAATGATGACTTGTTTTTTTTCTTATGTGTCAGAAATGGGCTTCTATAAATAGCATGGTTTACAAAACAGTAAATGTGATCATGTATAGGTTATTCTAGCCGAGTTTTTCAGCAGGGTCTTGTAGTTTTTCGTTTGTGAGCTTGTAACTGGAGGGAAGTATGGAATCATTCTTGCAGTGTTAGTCATCCAGTGCCTCTGAGACAAAACAGACTCAGTCCCCCCTCATTTAGACCCCTTCCATCCCTTTTTTTCCCCCTCTGTTCCTTTCTCTCCTTTTTAAGGAAATATGCAAGCGTCGCCAAGAAACATGGAAAAAACACAAAACGTCGCTGTTTCACAAGCACTGGTTTTTCTGCAGAAGTTCAGCTGAAATGATGTTTCCTCTCTGCTAACTCCACAGTGCATGTCACTTCACACAGGTGCTTGACATCAGAAGTTTTCCAGAGAAACATTTCAGCTAATCAGATAATGGTCCAGAGTCCAGGCTGTCTCCCAAAGCTGTGTTCATCAATATTGCTTCATTTCTGCACCTTTGAAATCTCTGGCTAATCTAATGCACATGATTTAAAGTGTCAGATTGAATACCCTGCATGCCAATTTGCATACTAAACAGTAATGCAAGATGAATTAGTGCTTCCTAAATCATATTACATGTAAAACAGGAAGCCCAAAATGATATACTATTTGAGATGGATTTTAGATGTGAAGATTATGCGTGCACGCTAATATTTCCCACTAGGAAAAATATTTTTACATTTTCATTAAGAATTTTTGCCTTGTGATTTTTTCATTTTTATCCACTTTTTTTACTACGATATAGCAATGAAAATATTAATTGACATGATTTTTATAAAGTTAAAATGAACATAAATTCAATACAACAAATCCTAACATCATGTGTACTAAAAACTAAACTATCGTTTACATTAATGAGAATTTTGAAATAAATGTGTCTAACTATCAGGAAGATACGTAACATAAATCCGTTACATAAACGTTATGATAACGTTTTTTTCTGAATGTTCCTTGAAAAGGTTTTTTTTTTTTTTTTGCTTGGTCATACGAACATTGACTTTTATCATTTTGCAAACATTATGAGAACATAACCTTTGAATTTTCCTTAAACATTCTGAAACTAGTAACGTTTAAAAAAAAGTTCATAATCCAGATCCAAAGTCCAGATCATAATCATTGTTTCATAAAAAAACATTTAATAAACAATGTTTAAATAATGTTTTGAGCTAACATTTCAAAAACATTATTAAAGACCAGATAACTTTGAATAAACGTTCTAGTTATACTGACTGTTCATAACTTCGAGAGAACCTTGCCAAAACGTCAGCCAAAATTCTGTGAGCATTTCCTATTAGCTGGGTTACTGAAAGGTACTTTCAGATTATAAGCAAAGTGCATGCTTTTAGAGCATAGTATAAGCATGCAACTGCTAAAATTGTTGCAAGCTGCACAAGCAGAATTGAGAAACATTCACATGTTTGGATACAAGGCAGTTCTGAAAAACAGGGTGATAGAGATTCTAATACCACCCAGACAGACATTAAATTAAGAAAAAAGAGGTAAAGTCCTAATTGCTTTCATCTGCTAGTGGTCTGGACTGAAGTATGTAGAGCTCAAGTTCAGATGTGACTGAAACAGATTTGACTGTGTTTGCACTTGATATACAGTGCATTTAAGCATGCATACAAACATGCCACACACAAAGTGTAAGTGAAAGGGTAGCAAAAAAGGATGAAATCCAGCTGGAAGTTGCTGTTATTCTTTTGTGTGTGTGTGTGTGTGTGTGTGTGTGTGTGTGTGTGTGTGTGTGTGTGTGTGTGTGTGTGTGTGTGTGTGTGTGTGTGTGTGTGTGTGAATTGTAAGTAGGTGGGTGCAAGAGAGAGAGAGTGCATGCACATCTGTGAGTTTATGAGTGTGGCCATGGAAATATATGTGTTTTAAGTGTGTGCGTGTGTGTGTGTAGAACCACACAGTCCAATCCTCCTCGGACTCCTGGCATCAGTTTCATGTTTATTTTGCTTAAATGCCTTATAAAACAGCTCCTTTTGAGTTTTATTCCAAACAAAACAAAAGGAGGCATCTTTGTACATTTGCATTTGACACACAAACAAAATTAGGAAAAATTACACAAATTATGTAAGAAAATGTAATGCTTTTTCCACCATAGCAACAATCATAATAAACACTTTTACATTTGATGAGGTATTTAAAGGGGTAATGCCCTTTTCACAAGATGTGAAATAAGTATTCGATGTCCCCAGAGTGTGTATGTGAATTTTTAGCTTTTATAGAATTTTTATATAGCATGTTAAAATTGTCACTTGTTGAGGGTTAGCAAAAACCACATTCTATATAGATCAGTGGCAAAAACGCACCGTTTTTGTGTGTCCCTTTAAATGCAAATGAGCTGCGAGGGCGGAGCTTCAACAACTTGTGTCATTTTACCTCACACGGACATGCACTGAAAATTTCAAAAACTTTTAGCCTTTTATGTTAAAACTGGAGTCAGACAAAGATGGAGAGACTCAAGAAGAAGTGACAACATGTAGACAACATTTCTGAATGGTTAGTTGGTGAATTTATGTAGCTTGTGTGTAGCTATCTTCTAGGCATTGATTAGCATATTCTGTCTTGATAAATAAATCGCGTTCCTGGGGGTGGGGTTTATGTAAATTTTAGGGTTGGTGATGTCACTAACCCGAAAGGAATGGTGTAGTCCCTACCAGTTGTTTGTTGAGTCCTTAAAAAGCAAATATCTCCCTTTGCTCTGAACTTTGAGCGTTGTAACTTTGCAGATGTTGTTTATGCTCAAACAGCAACATTACACACTAACTAAAGTTAGAAAAGTGAAATCATAATCAACCACCACTTTAACTATTGCACTTTAGTAATATAACCAATTAACTGTGATTTAATTAGTGATGCTTACTACTTAGGATCATACTTTGTGTTACACTCTTAAAAATGATGGTTCCAACTTCCATGAAGAAACTTTAACATTCAGACAATCTTTTCATTTCACTTTGCAGTGAAAAAAGGTTTTTTAGATGATTAAAATGTTCTTCACACTAAGAAAAAAAGGTTCTTTGGGAAATCAAAAATGGTTCTTTTATGGCATTGCTGTGAAAACCGGCTTTTGGAACCTTTATTTTTAAGAGTGTGGCGATTGGAACAAACTTGTGTGTAACTTGTGCTGCATCGAATGATATACCTCAAATCATGCAGCTTCTTGAAAAGAGGTCAAATCATTTTATTTTTTTTTAATCTGACTGATTTACACTGAAGGCAGGGATCAAGCTAAGAACTTCTTTTGACATCAAAGCAACCACGGGCATTATGGTGGTGAGATTGGCATGTGCAAGAACCACTCACAGTTTCTTCAGAAAATAAAAATCAGTTTTTTCAATTAGTTTCCATCTCTCTTCCTCCTGCATAAAGAGTTTTTGTACTGCTCTTTTGCAACCTGGGTCAAAGGGGATATTTGTGCAAGTGATATGAAATTCCGTGGAACTTTGGAAAGGATGTGGAAGATATTCTTTTCTTTCTCTTTTCTCTCTCACTCTCTTGGTCGCTTTTCTCTCTCAGGGGAAATCCCAAATCCAGCCACCCCCTTCTCTCTACCCAGCCGTACAGGACACATGGCAGACGATCAGTAATTTCCTCTTCTCGTGTGGCATCATATGAATGTATGCTTTTGAGGATTATAGTAGTTTTGTGTGCTTATTTTTTGTATTATGAGCAGTTCTGTGTTTACACACATTGAGCAGGAGTGAGTTATTTACTGGGTGTGCACTTACTCCTGTTTATGGGAAAGTTTACTGGAATATGAATGTTTATGTAGATATCTTTTGGTGTATGTGACTCACTGCATGGCACATGCTCTGTCAGATGCCTACAGTTGGAAATACCTTCTTATGCTTGGCTATGTAATTGACTATGGAAATGCCTATGGCTGTAACTATGGTTAAAAAAACAAAACACCAACACCTTGGTAAAGCTCATGTAGCCTCTCAAGAGCATGTCCAAGTCATATTTCTCCCTAAAATAACAAAAAAATGAAATAGAAAGTATATCTTGCATATATGAAAACTAAAAATTCTTGCTATTCTGACATTATTTTCATGACAGCTGATAGCTTTTTCCTTACTGTAATGCAAAATCATCTCATTTTCATCACTGTATTATGAAAAAAAATGAACACAAAACACATGAACGCGCACAGCCAGAGCAAACAAAAGCGCTGTGAGAGACGTTTGAAAATACATTTCAAATACATACGCCGTTGACAGGCAGGCAGGACATTGAATCAGTGCATTCGGACCGCATGCAATGATTGGATAAACATTTTAAGGTTACAGATGATATACATACATTTAAACCAATTAACTTAGCAGTTGCTATCAGGATGTGAAGAGACTTTCAACCAGCGTAACAAAACAAGCATAAAGTAGGAACACCTGCAGAGATAATATTGCTATATAGACACAACATTTTATAATATATATAGGTGTGTGTGTGTGTGTGTGTGTGTGTGTGTGTGTGTGTGTGTGTGTGTGTGTGTGTGTTATTCAATTAAACTTGAGAACAGAGTATTTAAAGTCTTTATTAATAGCCAACACCTGGCTGTGTTTTTCCCATACGCATTCCCTGCAAATAGAACTCAAAAGACGCATAATGTCTGTTTCCTTTGAAAATGAACTATGGTCATTGATTTCTGCCGACAGATGCTTCTGCCATGTGCGTTTCATTAAAGCACTTCCACAGAAGAAAATTGCCATTTGAGAGTTCCTGCGAATCCATTAAAACAACAGGCTACATTATTTCTTAACAAAAAATATATAATTCAATAATAAGTTGGTCTTTGAAACATGTGTGGGTGATCCACACAACCCCCTCATCTTATCACCAGATACCCATCAAAATCGTAAGGAGTGGGTGTATAGTCCATCAGTGTGGATGCACAGCGCCGCCATGCGGACAGAATAGGCACTGCACAGATGCTCGGTCCTCTAGCGCTGATGAAGGAGGGACCAGACTTCTGTTCAAGGAGGGAGAAGCGCAGAGGAAACTTCTCCTGCAGCTTGGGCTTCTCGCTCACTCCCTTATTTTGGACTTTATTCTGATTTCTGCTTTACCCAGTTCGGAATGTATGCTTGAGAACCCTAAACATAAATCAGCACTCGAAAAGTTCTTCAGATTTTCTGATCTTTGGTGGGTAAGTGAAGACTAACTTTTCTGTAACTTTGGCAGTGCGTTTCTGTCTCTGATGAGTGGAAGTAATGCTCAGGCACTTATGCTATCACTTTGCTGCAGTTATTCAGTGAACTGTAAATTCTCACATAAATTCTCTATGGTTCTTATATTTGCTGAAAAACTATTTAGTGCATGCTGTATTATTATTGATTCCATAATTCTGTGTGAGTTGCATACGCTTATTCAAGTTATTTAATGTCGTAGATCGTCCTATAGATGTGTGCTGTTATTCTGTTTGATTGATTTTAAAACTTATTTTAGATGATGGGAAGACGCATGTGTTTATATTATGACTATAGCCTATATTTCACATATATGTCAAATGGGCCTGAAATACCTGAAGTTGCGGTGTAATCAGTATGATTAACAAACAGACCTTGAAAACCTAATGTAAATGTAATGCATTTGCAATATATGAATCATACATATTTACAATACTTGATAATTCATCATGTCATAATCACCTGTGCTATTTGGATGTAAAGCAGGAATAACATTGGCTAGAGGCCATATTTCTGTTTTGTTGCCTATTTAATTTTAAACCATGCAACATTGCTCATTTGAACAAATGTGAAGGCCTAGATTAGATAATTGTTTGTAAAACATTTAACATTTAAACGTTTAACATAGTAGTTTTAATGGAAGATGCTTTTTTAGTTAGTCTGAATTGGCATCTGACAAATAAGGTCCAGAATGAATATGAACTCAGATTAGTTTTCAACAGATTATCTGTTCAGAACACTAGCAAATAACTCTTTCATCTGAGACAAAAGTTGTCTTACTTCAGGGGACAAATGGGGGCTTTGAAAGTCATTTTTGTCTTATTTGAGACATTTGATATATACTGTGAAATTGTTTGGATCGATTCATTCTAATAATTGATATCTGACATAGATGAAAATCCACCCCAGAAATCTATATAAAATTAATATTTTTATTTAATCTTCATACAGTAATTGCAAAGATCGTGATTGGTCCGTTTTGATCAGCGCAGAGAAAAGTAACAGGCGTCTGTTTGGCCCTTCAGCAGCAGCCTGGTCAATAATTCACACACAAATGCATTGAAATGCATTCCATTGAAAATACAGAGTAAAAAGTTCAAATAACCTAGGATAATTATTATTGAGTCTATGGAGACAATTAGAAACAACTTCCGGTTGCCCAAGCCACTCCCTTATTTAAAGCTTAAACTAATAGATTGTCCACCCACAGTGCCTGCCCACTGGAAGTATTTTCTCCATGGGGATTTCATTTGTAAGATTTATTTTTGGAAATTTTTGACTTAATTGAGGGGCTGCTTACACGACACCATTTTCAAATAAAATGTGTGTTTTGGGGGCTTGAAAGTGCTTACTTTTGAAAACAGGATTCTAAGTGCAAGTTTTAAACAATACCATTATTGTCTCCATGTAAACTACGAACGGCTTTAATAAGATAAAGAACTACAATCCCATGAAGCATTGCAAATGACATAGTCGAATTAAAAACAATGCAGAAATATACAATTGATTTAAAGATGTTGATTATATATTGAAACAATACATTTTGTCTATTGCAAAATATGCATTTTATGCATATCAAAAATATACTAAAAACTATTTGAAGACACTATCTACAACACACAGTCCTACCTCAAAAGTTTTTAAGTTGCTAACAAGTCACTAAATAAGTTCTATGGTTGTCTGATTTGTCAAGCATGTAAACTCACGACTTTATGGGAGTTGTAGTCATTATTTAGCAATTTGTTAGCAACTTCCATTTTAAAAACTCTTCAAAATTGAAGTTTGAGGACTGTGTGTAATATATGTTGTAGAACACAACATGAAAGTCTCTTCAGGTAATGTTAGCCACGATCCTTATTTTACTCATAACCTAAAACTCATGACTCAAAATGCTAATTCTCTTCTGGGTTTTAGGACTACAAACTGAACAGCTCTATGCCATTTTACAACGTTCAGAAACATGTACAAGCTCTTATTCTAAAGACAGTTGATTTTAAGTAAATACATATTGTAAGCAAACTGACTTGTACCTCGAAAAGTACGATAGCTAATTTCCAAATGGAATTTTCTGAATTGAGTTGAATTTGAGGTGGATTTGAATTGAGGAAGCAAACAGGAACAAGGACTAACATTTGAATTCATGGATAATAATAATAAATTCATAAAGTTTCAATACATGGAATTTTAAACAAGGAAAAGGAAAGTTTGTCAAGTCAAATTTTGAATGTTGTGGTGAACACTTCATTTCCCAGAATGCCATTGCCTCTTGAATTTCCCCGTCTTTCAATTTTCAATTCAACTTCTCATGGGTGTGTCCAACTCATGTTTCCATTTGTCACTTAACTCAGTTTGAGCATTTTCAAGGGCACTTCTATAATATATCTGACACAAATCCAATTATATCTTATAAAAGACATTTCTTAAGAATTTCTTAATAAAGTAAATATTGATCATTTGGTGTAGTTTAGCTGTTTATATGCCCCTATCAGAAATAGGATAGTGCAACTGGACTGATGCAAAAGATACACTATGCGAAACTGAATTTATATAGTTTAGATAAAATGTATAGTGAATTTATATAGATTGTTAGTTCATAATTTCATGAATGTGCATCAGAGTAGCCTACTTTAATTTAAAGTGGTAAAACGGTCACATTCCCCAATTTATGGCACTGCAGAAACATATTTTTTGCCCTCTTGTAAAAGTCCGCTTTATAAATGTCTGTTTAGGAAGGAGAATGAGGATGATGAGACTATCGATCCTCCTCCTCTTGTTTGTGGCCGTTCACACACAGGGCCAGACTCCAGGTGGCACTTCTTGCTCAAGTGAGTAAATGCTTGCTTTAGTAACCGATTAATCTGCTTTATTATAATATGAATGTATTATTTCATTGCTCATTTCACATATGTTTTATTTAACAATATGGATGGACATATTAATTGATCAAAAGTGGCATTTCAAAAGAAATGCTGTTTTTTTTTTTTACTTGCATCTGAATTTTATTAAAGAATCCTAGGAAAAATATATCACAGGTTCCACAAAAATATTAAGAAACTGTTTTCAACAGTGATAATATCAACTTTGCCATCACAGGAATAAATTACATTTTAAAATATATTAAAACAGAAAATTTTATTTAGAATTTTTAAAATAATATTTCACAATATTACTGTTTTTGCTGTATTTGTTATCACATAAAGTGTAAGACTTCTTTCAAAAACATTACAAAAACATTTACTGTCAATGCTGAATAAAAGTATTAATTTCTTTCAAAAAATATATTTGATTACACTTTATTTTAAGGTGACGTAGTTACTCAAGTACAATGTACTTGCACAGAGTACTGAGTAATATTAATTAACTATAGGCTACATGAACTTACAATAAAATTACAGTTAGGGTTTGGTTTAGGTTTAGTTATTACTAAAGTAAGAACATGTAGTAACGTGTAACTACGTCACCTTAAAATAAATTGTTACCAAATATTTTTCAGGATTTTTTGATGAATAGAAAGTTTAAATAACAGCATTTATTTTAAATATAAATATTTTGTAACATTATTAATGTTTTTACTGTTACTTGTGACCAATATAATGCATCCTTGCTCAAATAAATTAAAAAATAAAATAAATACTGACCTCATACTTTTGAACGGTAGTTAGAGCTGCACGATTAATCGTTAAAAGATCGCAATCTAGATTCAAACACCCATGCGATCATTTTCCTAAATGATAACAATTTGCCTGTGTCTATTAAACCTTTGACAAAATCACAGCATTGAAATCCGAGTCAGAGAGAGCAGTTGCTATATAGGTATGAAACAGCTTCCTTTTCAACCACACACGTTATTTTTGTGTTACATGAATTCAAATTATCACATAAGTACTGGGATAAAATGCTATTGTTCGGATATAAACACTGATGTCTACAGAACCGATCAAAATAGAGCAAATCACCTTTTGAAAGTAACTTGGTGCTTTAAAAAACAATTGTATCGTTTTGGTGAAATTTATTCATCATTGAATTATTCACTCATGAGATTTGTTAAAAAATGCTGTTCATTTAGTAATGAAACAAGTAAGGTAGTTACATTTACATTTATCAGACGCTTTTATCCAAAGCGACTTACAAATGAGAACAATAGAAGCAGTTAAACTAACAATAGGACAACAATATGCAAGTGCTATGACCCTTCCCGGTTTAATCTAACGCAGTGCATGTATGAAAGTTATGGGTGAGTCATTGAATCATTCATTCTTACTGATTCAAATTAAAGAAACATTTTTAAATAGACTGCAGCAATTAACATTTTGTCAGAACCTCTAGTACATTACGTTATTTTGTTAAAGTTGTCTGTTCAGAATCGTGAAACATTTAGAATTTGAAAAAAAAAAAAAAAAAAAAAAAACGTGATTCTCAAATTATCCAGAATCATGCAGCTCTAACAGTTTTTTAATATTATTTCATGTTGTTTAGTGACTTGCGTTGCTGTGCGTGTGTTCTGTCCCTCCAGAACCAATCGAGTGCCCAATCGACCTGTACTTTGTCATCGACACATCTGAGACCATAGCTCTGCAGGAGAACCCACCTGGCAGCTTGGTAGAAAGCATCAAAGAGTTTACCGAAGTCTTTGTTAGGAAACTAGAAGACGTATACTACAAAAATTTAGTTCAGATCAGCTGGTCTGTTGGAGGCCTTCACTTCTCCCAGCTGCAGGAGATCATCAGCCCTGTCACCAATAAGAATGAATTCATCAGGTCGCTCAAACCGATCAAATACCTGGGCAAGGGCACTTATATTGACTGTGCCATCACCAACATGACCCAACAACTCGTCCGCCAAGCCCAATCCAAACCCGATGCCAAGCGCTTTGCAGTGGTCATCACAGATGGTCACGTGACAGGAAGCCCATGTGGTGGGATCAAAGTGGCGGCGGAACAAGCACGCGATAAGTTCATTAAGCTCTTCGCTGTCGCATCGTCTAGAAACCTGGAGGAGGCGGGACTCAGGGAGATCGCTAACTCGCCGGCAGGAGTTTATCGTGATAAATTCATGGCGGTTGATCTCACAGGAGGGCGGCCTGTCTTAGTGACATCAACAATCGACCGCATTTATGACACAATGGTAATGCAATGCCTTTCAGTGGCATAATAATCTGAAATTATGATACTGGATCATTTTCAGATCCATTTAATGATAAAATAAGAAATAAGAGATTTAGTATTTTAATAATCTTCCTTTGGTCTTGTTCTCTCTTACAGCTTCATCTGGCTTATCAAGAGGTGAGATCCCTATCAGTGTACTGACATCTATTGATTTAAAAAAAAAATGTATTGAGTGCCAACTATTGCATCACTTTCCTCAGAGGGGTTTCCTCAGAAGGGGTTTTGACAGCGATGCCATAGAGGAACCATTTTTGAGTTCATTCTTCAAAGAACCATATTTTTTCAAACATTTGAATGGTCTAAAGAACCTTTTTCCACTATATAGAACCTTTTTGTGCAATGGAAAGATTCCATGAATGTTAAAGGCTCTTCATGGTACCACCAATGCCTATAAAGAATGGCTGATAGGTCTAACGAAGGTTTTCTGTCATTTTTCCAGAAAATATAATAGAATTTGTTTAAAGCATCTGGACTTTTATTGTCCTCCTCATAGATTTATCAAAGAACTGACTAAACATATTTAAACAATTTAAAATATCTTAACATTGTATCATGATTTCTAACTCAAATTCATCATAATATTCCAGTGCTACTCTGCAAAATGTTTGGAGACTGCTGGCCCTCCAGGTCCACCAGGACACAGAGGACAGAAAGTGAGTATCTCAAAGAACTATAGTAAAAAATACTAAAATCTTAAGTAAACAAGTAATTTCACCGCTGTTTAACACTTGATCATGGTGCCTTGATTATTACAGGGAGCGAAAGGAGATAACGGTGACCCTGGCCCTAAAGGTCAACGTGGACGTCCTGTGAGTACAAACCAGTTCTCATGAAAGCATGTGGTAAAATACTGCACTTCAATCAAAGACTATACTAAACATAATTTGTATTCAGTGAATGCTATTTGTATTAACTCATGTCAAAATCTACAGGGAGATCCAGGTATTGAGGGACCCATTGGACATCCTGGACATAAAGTAAGTTCTTCACATTCCTCGTGTGCAATGAAATGTCCAATATATATTCGGTCAGACCAATTAATCTGCACATATTTGGCTATTTTGACATTATTGGCATTAACTGATACCATATTTGCTTAGCTGATTACCTGAAAGGAAGGAAGGCTCAGACAGCCTTGACAATATATCATTAGTGGGTTTTTTTGTGTTATATATTGTGTTAAAAACTCAGTTCAGTTCAAATGTTGTGTACATCTAAGTAGCTGTCATTCAAATATATTATGTATATATCAGCATTATCGCACTTGAAACCACCCTACTGTTTCTTTTCTCATTTAGGGAGAGCCTGGTATCAGAGGAGAAAAGGTACGATTTTTCTCAATGTTATCTGTTAGATCTGATAAATGTGGTTGGCATATTGATAATGTACCAAAAACTTACTTTTGTTTATATGGAAACGATCTGTTTTTAGGGAGAAATTGGAACACAAGGGAAAAAGGTAAGTTTCTCATAACAATTACTTATCACTTTATATTTTCTCTGAATTCAGAAACTTCCATGCAGCATGTATTTTGAAATATTTACAAAACATTTTTATTCTAATAGGGTGTTGCAGGATTATCTGGCCGCAATGGAACGGATGGGCAGAAGGTTAGTTATGGTATATGTGGGGTAGACTCAGTGGCGTAGCGGATGGGCACGCACTGCGGACGGGTCATTAGATTGTCAAAATATACATCAAAATAATACAAATTTAAATAAAAAAATAAATAAAAATGTCTGATTTTTTTTTTTAACAGGGTAAAATTGGCAGGATTGGCGCTCCTGGCTGCAAAGGTGACCCGGGTGACAAGGTATGCGATCCTTTTCTTTTGAATATCTGTTACTTAAGTTATACAAGGTGTTTAATGTCAATTAATGAATGTGTCTTTCACAGGGTCCTGATGGCTATCCTGGAAGTGTTGGAGAATCTGGAATTCCAGGGACTCCGGGAGAAAAGGTACCTGATAAATTACAGAGAAAAATAAAATTGACATTTAAAAGCCAATATTTAGGCGTTTTAGTTGGAAGTGTGATGGTTTCTCACTTTGTTCTCAGGGTGATCCAGGTCGTCCAGGAAGACCAGGTCCACCCGGCCTGGCTGGAGATCCTGGACCCAAAGTAAGATCTCCTAACCACAGAGATTACGTTAATATTGCCTATCAAACATTTTGTAATGTACTCTCTGACACCCCCTACAGGGAGAGAGAGGAAGCCCTGGATCGCCTGGATTTCCTGGCCAGAAAGGATCTCCTGTAAGTAATTAATGTTTTTATTTTAATTTTAACACTCTAAATCAATTTTGATATGATGTTATAGGAAATTTTATTTTGTTTTATAGGGGACACCTGGAGGACTTGGACCTAAAGGCGACCCTGTGAGGAATAGTTTTTGGACATGTAAAACTTACAGTAGGTTGACCTGTGTCAGAATTGTAATATTTACCATTGCATTTTTAGGGAAGAAGAGGAGAATTTGGATCTAAAGGCAGCACTGGACCTAATGGGCCAAAAGGAGACAAGGTCAGTGTTTGGGTTCACTGAAAATAAATGAGGGGAGACAATATTATTTTAATGTAATAATTATTTTATCAATATCCTAGATGATTCATTGAAATATTTATAACGTTTGACAGGGTGAATCAGGTCCTGAGGGACCCAGGGGTCTTGCTGGGGAAGTTGGCAGCAAAGGATCCAAGGTAATTTGGTGATTTTGTGATTTGGCTGCTTAAATACTGAAAAAAAGAGAGATTTGTATAAGTTTTAAGGTGGACATGATTAAAAAAATATATTTGTTTTTGGTTTTGTTTCTAACTTCTAGGGTGATAATGGACTTCCAGGACCAAGAGGCCCACCAGGAGTTCCTGGAGAAGCAGGCAGAGATGTAAAAAAAAAAAGAAGAAGAGAGAAATACATAATTTCTCTTGTTAAATAAAAAAATGTCAAGTCATATTTTCCTCACAGTACACATTGACTGAAAGTGTCAGAGACCATAGGCAACTGCCTTGTTGTGTCACTGCCCAGTCAGCTGATGAACTTATTTAGCTAGAATTGGTAATGAACATGTTATCTCCATTATAGGGTTCCCTTGGTGACCCAGGTGATTCTGGCCCAAGAGGTGATCCTGGCCCCCCAGGACCAAAGGTACATCACACACACAAAAAAAGTCTAATCGTTTTAAAATGGTAATGTTACAATGCTTGCTTGTCTATTATAAAAACAAAATGTTGCTTCTCTTACCATAGGGTGATACTGGCAGACCTGGATTCAGCTATCCTGGACCAAGAGGACCTACGGTACTGTAGTTAGTCAAATTTGTACTTATATTGAAAGTTATTTCAGTTCACAGAGCTTTAGATCACATTAGAGTTTAACATTTTGTAAAATACAAACTGTTTTTCCAAGCCATATCAACATTATTTCTGCCATATATTAATATATTATATAATATATATTTGTTCTACAGGGTGACAGGGGTGATAAAGGTGCACCTGGACCCAGGGGAAGTAGAGGAGACTGCGGACCAAAGGGCGACCCAGGTCCAAACGGAACTCCAGGAGAGCCGGTAAGCAAATTGACTCATTTTACCTGCACGTTAGCTGTTCAGAAATAGTTGGCATGAAACGGAGGTTACGTATATATCCGAGTGAAATGGCTTCTCGAACAAGAAAAATGTTGGGTGGGTCTTGATTTTGTCCATTTGGTACTGATTGGATGGTTGTGGTTTGCTATTGGTCGTTTTTATGTGAGTCACAGGTTGGCCCGCCCTCACGCCCCAAGTTATTTTTTATTAAAGATTATGAGGGCACATTAATTTTTTTTTAATAATGATGTGCACGGATAAATCATTTTTTTAAAAACTGCAATATTCCAATAAAAAATAAGAATTGTCCATTTTGATTTCATGGTGACTTTAAAGTCAACACGAAATTCCTTTTCCAACCAATTTTACTTTCTTAATATATATTAATAATAATAATTATAATTAAAGCTGCAAGCAGCATTTATTGGGGTTCAAGCAGTTAAGGCCTTTAAGACCTTTAAGCACAAAAGCATCAAAAGACATCAAGTTTTATTTAGCAAGCATTTAAACACTGACATCATAGATAGAAAAGACCATTTACAGCCAATACAGGCAATGTACCTTAGGAAATATATGGTTTTATAACAGTTATAGCGCCACCTATGGTCCGATCTCCATAATATTTGGCATGCTTGTTAATGATGTTATGTCACATATGCACACCAATTTTTGTGAAGTTCTGAGTTTTCATTTAGGATTAATAGGCTTCATTTGGGAGCTTCATTTGGGAGCTCCTATTCATTAATAGGCTTCAATAGGCTTCATTTGGGATTTATAGGCTTCTTAGTGTATTTTGCCACGCCCCTTTTCTAAATGACCCTGTTACAGCCACCCAAATGCAAAAGTTCAACTTCAGTTCTTTTTTTCGATAATTATTGATCTAGAGAGTCCAGAGAATTGTTCTAGACTGGTCTGGTTCCAATCGGGCGAAAAACCAGGGACTAGTTCGCAAAAGTACTAGTTCGGAGATAGCCATTTTGTCCGCCTTGAGCCAGGGATCACAGTGGTGTAAGGCACTTGAGTCTAGGTCAAACGTCCTAAGAGTTATGAGCGGTTTTGTACTTTTGGTTGCTGTAGCGCCACCTATGGGCCAATCGGGGTCATACTCTGATAGGTTGTCCCCAAATTGAGGCCTACCATCTGGCCAGGTTTCACGTCTCTAGGCCTTACGGTTTGGCCTGCACGATGCATTTTACGAATCCTAACAATTACAATAGGGTTTCAGCATTTCATGCTTGAACCCCTAATAAAAATGATAATATTTCTTCATTGTGTTTCAGGGAGAGCCCGGACCTCTAGGAGAGCCTGGACAAAGGGGGCCTAGAGGAGATGGAGGAAGAGATGTAAGCTTACTTTTTAGTGCATATTGATTGATATTTAAAGATGGAATATTTTATCTATTCAGAGCTTAAATGGCAACATCAGTGCAATTTATGTGAACTTAATATTAAACAATTTTAAATGATGTCCTTAACAGGGTGACCCTGGACCAGAGGGAGACCCTGGCCTTACTGTAAGCATTAACATTCAGTTTTTCTAATTAAATAGCACATAATCACGTTAGGGATGAATGTTGAATCCATTTTCTCAGGAATGTGATGTCATGAACTACATCAGAGAGACCTGTGGATGCTGTGGTAAGATTCTTATAACTTTTCAGTAGAGATGAACGGATAGCTACAGTATATTTCCTTTTGTCACACAATTTTCTTGTTCATTTCAGATTGTGAAAAGAGATGTGGTGCCCTGGATATTGTGTTTGTGATTGACAGCTCTGAGAGTGTAGGGTTGACCAACTTCACCCTGGAGAAGAACTTCGTGATCAATACCATCAACAGACTGGGCTCAATGGCAAAAGATCCCAGTTCTGAAACAGGTAAAAAGACATCATTGTGTTTCTATTTGTCTGTTAATGGCAAAATTACAATCCGAATTAGCTTTTAAATACATTTAGTAGCAATGCAGAAGTGGTTACATTTAATCAAACAAAATTTGTATTTGGTCAATTTCTAAGGAACTCGAGTTGGCGTTGTCCAGTACAGTCACAACGGAACATTCCAAGCTATTCGCCTCAACGACTCCAAGATCGACTCTTTGTCCGCCTTCAAAGATGCTGTGAAGAGGCTCGAGTGGATCGCTGGAGGAACGTGGACGCCTTCCGCCCTGAAGTTCGCCTACGATAACCTGATTCGCGACAGCCGTCGTGCGAAGGCTAACGTCACAGTGGTTGTGATCACAGACGGCCGGTATGACCCCCGTGATGATGACAAACTGCTCAATTACCTCTGCACGGACAGCAGCATTGACGTGAACGCCATCGGTATTGGTGACATGTTCGACCAGCCGGAAGAGAATGAAAGCCTGAAGTCCATCGCTTGCAGAAAAGATGGAAGGGTCATGGGCATGAGGCGTTTCGCCGACCTGGTCGCTGAAGATTTCATCGATAGGATCGAGAACGTACTCTGCCCAGGTAAGTCTCGTGACCTGGCCTGACTGTAGTCAAGTTTTTATGTCTTCATGTCCAAGATTATAATAATAGAGCTTTCTTTTCTTTTCTTTTCTTTTCTTTTTTGTATTAGATCCAGTGATCGTTTGTCCAGATCTTCCATGTAAAAGTGGTAAGTGTTCCTTCCTAATTTGTCCATTCCCAAAAGATGAAGGCTCCTAATTCTTGAAAAGACAGTCTGAATGTTTTTGTTTCAGCCAAGTCAATGTATCCCAAAAATACCTACATTTTATTCATTTTCTTCTTTACCTTATTGTTTTTGAATTGCCTTTTTCACAGACTTTGGATGGATTTAAATAGAAGCGAAGTACTCTATACATACATACAGTGTTATTTTTGCATAATTGTACTATTATAGTATTTATTAATATTTTGAATTAGTTTTTGTTTATATATATATATATTTTTTTTTTTGTGCTGTTGTCAATTTTATTTTTTTATATTTCTATTTAGTTTTCATTTATTTTTATTTCAGTTTCCGGTTTAGTATTTTTTTAGTACTTTAAAAATCATATTTATTTCAGTTAGTTGCCAAGGCAAAATTTTTAAATGTCATTTTAAGATACATTTTTTCATCTAATATTAATATTTATACCAAAAAAACGATTTTTAATTGTTTTAGTTACCATTAACAACACTGCATACAATATTATTCATGGCCAATTATTGTCAGCCATTATATTATGCTAATATAAAAAAAAACCCTCAGGTTGTATTTGGCCTATTGAAGCCATATTAATAATGTTTTCTCTGCAAAATAATAAAATGCACATCGAGTAAATGATCAACATATTCATGAAGGTTACTTTTATACATTAACGATCCAGTGCACATAACAAATGATATACATTTGTTAGGTTATGCATCTCAAATGTATATGTTATATATATTGTTATGTGTGATAACCAGCCCAGTCGCACAAGGGGAATGTCACTGTAGCACCGTTTGCATAAACTAAACATGGCAGTGGGAACTTTTTCACCTTGTTTTGATTCTATATAGAATGTTAAGTACAAAGTTGCTCTTATACAAATGCTAAAGAATTTGGGGTTAGTAAGTTTTTTTTAGAAAGAAATTAGTACTTTTATTTTGCAAGGATGCATTCAATTGATCAAAAATGACAGTAAAGACATTATAATGTTACATTATAATGTTAAAACAGAGTTCTATTTGAAATAAAAGCTGTTCTTTTGAACTTTCTCTTCATCAAAGACTCCTCAGAAATCAAGTGTTTTCTGTTTTCAGAATTTATAATAATAAGAAATGTTTCTTGAGCACCAAATCAGCATATTAGAATGATTTCTGAAGGATCATGTGAAACTGAAGACTGGAGTAATGATGCTGGAAATTCAGCTTTGCCATCAATGGAATAAATTACATTTTAAAATATATTAAAAATGCACTGTTTGTATTGTATTTTTGATCAAATAAATGCAGTCCTGGCAAGCTCTTGTTCAAAAACAAGTACAAATGTGCAATGCCTACTGTAGTCAGATTTATTTACTGTATAAATTAGCAGTTTGACCAGTTAATTTAAAAAATTTTTGTCATGTACTGTATGAATGACATAAACATTTGTACAATATCAAACCACTACCAGGCTACTAAAATCATATATGAAATCAATAATAAAAAAAAAAATGTCTCATGGAAAACATCAACAAATCATTAAAGGATAACAGTGGCTCAAGGAATCCACCGCACTGAGGTAAAAAGTTATCTGAACATTTTAGTTGTGTAAACAGTCATCGAGTGACATTTCCTTTTGAGCGTGTCAGCTAAACGCACAATGATCAGCGCAACAGTTATCAAAATAAAAACTCAAATCAATCAAAACAGCATCTAGAGGGAGCCAGTTGCTAGGCCCCTAAAACTATTGTTTCAACACTCACTTGCAGATGATGCCCTTGCAGAGGAGTGGAAGGACAGTCCCATCCCAACCACTGTACTAAGCATCTCAGACTTATTGAGCAATCTACAAGAGGCCAAACACCCTGATACCTACACCAAGGCTGTAGCTACATTGGCTTATGCAGCCCAGATGGCTAAACAGACCCCTGAACCTGACAAACAGAGATGGACCGATCTGTTCATTGACTCGTTTAGATTGATCTATTCTGACATGGGAGACCCAAGCAAAGCTCTTGGCTTGTGTTAGGAAGCATGGGATTGGGCATTTCCCCCAAAAATTTCATTGGTAGCTTGACTAAAAGGATACAGTAGGACGCACTTGGCCTCACTGTAGAATTGTGCTTAATAATAATAACAGTTAAGTAAAAAGCTAGCTGGTCTATGCATGAATGTATTTATTTGCGTTAAAAGTAATCGAATGCAGTTTGTGATACCTCTCTTAAAGATGCAGTTTGCAAGAAACTAGCATGTTAGCATCATGGCCAGTTAACAAAAACTGAAATCTTTGCTAACCTCTGCTAAAAACAATTCCCTGCTACAAAAATGTGAAATGGCAACCTTTGCCTCTTGACATTGATGCCTGATGCTCTGTAATAATTGTTTGCATTCAAATTTGCAAATGAAGAGAATAGATGAACAGATTTTTCAACACTTTGCTTGCATAGCATGCTATCATTATCTTACCCTAGTTAGCTTGAATCCTCAGGGTTTCTAGGATTTTTTTTTTTCTTCACATAAAAAAGAAAATTCTGTCATCATTTACTCAATCTCATGTTGTTCCAAACCTGTATGACTTTCTTCCTTCCATACAATGAAAACATATAGTGACCAGGGGCTGTAAAGCTCTAGAAAGGAAAATAACAACTCCATAAAAGTGTCTTAAAAGTAGTAAGAAGGTCATAAAGGTTTGAAGTAACATGTAATGATGACAGAATTTACATTTTTGGTTGATCTATTCGTTTAAAGCATCTGTACATTAATGAACAATTAATTTTGATTCTAAATTCATTTCAGTTTTGCACTTTGCACATTAAGAGTTAGTAGCTTCTCATAGGTTGGAAGCTTTTTACTGCTGCTTTACCATTGTTGACCTTCAAATGCCCACTATATTGTACACAAATAATTTGTATGATGATCAATTGAGAATTTATTTTTTTCTAAATTGCTTTACCATTTTTATAGCATTCAGTTTTATTCTTAACAAAGTTTCTTTTTAAATTTATTAAGTATATTTCCTAAATAATTGCCCCCAAGATTTAATCTGATTTTTAGGCAACAGAAATCTTTAGAGAGTATATAATTCTAAAAGCATGTGTGTACTGTACAACAGCAGTTCAGTCATACTTTTTGTAGCCTCCTTATATATACGTTAATGGCCATTTATGTGACATTTATTGCATGATTGATGATTATCTCAGTGATTTTTTTTGGGGGGGTGGGTGGGTGGGGGGGATACACATCAATGTGAATTAGCCATGTACATCTGAGAGAATTTTTTTTTCTGAGATATATGGACTATTCACAATTCAGTGAGAATATTATTTCAGTCTGCCATTATGGTAAATAATGAGTTTTTTCTTGGTAATACAATTATGTGTATATATATATATGACACTGTATATCAGAAATGTGCAATGAAAAAATGGCAAGCTCTCGGACTGCAAAAAATGCAACTTGAATTATTTGTCACAAATAAATATCTTTAGCAATGAAATTATTTCTTTATTTATCTTTATTATTATTATTTGAATTTACTTCGCAATCATTAAAAAAGTGCATTCTATATAGTATAAATATGGGTAGTATGAATTAAATATGGGCATACTACATTCGACATGTTGTTACTGTCACGTGACCTACCAGTCATGTCACTTCACTGCCAATCATAAATCCTCTCCCGTGGCCTCATGGGATAGTAAAGTGTTCATTGAAAGCGCACTTCAAAATCTTGGTGGAAGTAGTAGGTCATCCGGGTACTTTTCGCCTACTGTTTTTCGAATACTATGTACTCGGACATACTGCTCTGTTGCCGTACTGTTTCGCATATTATATAATAGCGAAGTATTCGATTTCGAACGCTGCGAATGTTTATTCAAGAATTTTTTATTGGCCCAATTCAAGCTTGAAGTAAATCCAAACCATGATAACCTAGATAATCATTGCTGTTTTTGTATTTTATAGAGCCAGCCGTAGCCAACTGCATCCAGCGGCCGGTTGATATCATCTTTATGCTGGATGGCTCGGAGCGCATGGGTCAGGAGAATTTCCGCTATGCACGCGAGTTCGTGGAAAATGTCGCTAACCGCCTGTCCCTAGCCCGGGGAGATGACGATGCACGTAACGCCAGGGTGGCTCTTCTGCAGTTTGGTGATGAAACCCAACACCAACTGGCCTTCAAATTTACCAACAACTTCACAGTCATCGCTGATGGCCTGGCCAACATGAGGTACCTGGATTCTACTTCCAATGTGGGAAGTGGTATTATCTACGCCGTCGACAACATTGTGGGCTCCCGATTGGCTAGACGAAATGCCGAGCTGTCTTTCGTCTTCATCACTGACGGGGTCACCAACAACAAGAACCTGGAGGAAGGCATTAGCTCAATGCGCAGGGTAGAGGGCGTTCCCACGGTGATTGCCATGGGCAGCGATGTCGACAAGGATGTCCTGGCAAAGCTTTCGCTAGGAGACCAGACGGCCATTTTCAGGGGTCAGGATTTTAGCCGTTTGAACAAAGCCAGCTTTTTTGAGCGATTCGTTCGGTGGATCTGCTGAGGGATAGGGTGGGTTTTTAGTGAAGGGGGGGGGGGGGGGATTGGTGTGTCATAGGGTTCAGCACAATGCTCAGAGTAGAACGGATGCATTTTATCCACCCCAGACGACAACATAGTGTCGGATCTGGGCCGAAACTATGTTGCTGTCTGGGACACTAAATCTATGCAGTTTAAACATTTATATTGTGGCAAAAGAGGTAAAAATGCATATCATTAAAGCTGAACTGACAACTTCGGAAGACCTTAGAAAGAATGCAACTCTGTCATCTGCCTGAACTCAATGATGCACCAGTGGAAATGGGTTTTGGGGACAGGAAGACACTGCAGTAAAACCAAGAGGTCAAGTTACTAGTAACACTACAAAGATTATGTGCTGAATGTGTATTTTGATAAAATTGCAATTGTAGTTTTTTATTTTTATTTTTTATTTTCATGCTGAAAGGCCTCTAGCTTAATTTTTGTTTGATATATTCCTCAACACAAGGTGCTAAACCAGAGTAAGACTGGAGTCATTTTCCTGTATATCATTATCAGGTGCACATTGGTAAAAAGTGCACTAATCCAGGGGTACAAGAAGTCAACAAATACACTTGCCACATTCATTCTGTATCACTTACCTTTATGTCTAAAAACATTGTTACATTTTTAAGCCATTGACTTAAAAAGGGCCTGCAGTAGCTAAAATAAATTTATGCCACCTACCACAACACATGCACTCTTGATCCAACACATGCTTAGGAGTCCAGTGTTTTAGATTAAATATTTGCTTATATTGAAATATAGAATGTTTCTTCACCTACATTTTAATGTAAAGAACAATTATAAAACTATTAGCACTGCAATCAGTCATTTATTTCCAAGAACCACAATTTGACATGCTGTTGAACACTTGAATGAATATTTCCATAATTGCTGTCAAATTTAAATTTTAGTACAATAAATCAAGCTGTGGTAACACAACTGTGGCGTCTGTGGTTTTTGTTCAAGATACAATATTATGTAAGTGTCACTTTGTTTAAATTCTATTCTCTTCTATTCTATTCTACCCTAGTATATTATCATGCTGTTCTATTCTACATTACTATGTTCTTTTCTGTTCTATTATACATTTTATTCCGTTCTATATAATATAGAAGCAGCAGTATGTAGTTTGTGTCTTTACTGAACAACATACTGAGAAATCAGTGGCTGAGGGACTTATCAGCACTAAAAACACATGGATTTTTTTTTTTTTTTTTTTTGGACTTTGGATTGGTCCATGAGTCTAGTCACTGGTTTTAAGTCTCTGAAAGTTGAAGAAAATGTACAGGCCTGAAATGTATGACACTTGTTGTCAAGATAAAAGTATATATACTTTTATATAATTGAACCATTTTGATTGAATCACTAAATATTTTTACATGGCGCAGGATAACATCACACTGGCCTCGCAAAACTAGAGAGAATATTTATTGTTGGCTTTTAGTGTCAATGCACTCAATATAGAGAAAGAGCGCATTTAGGCGACGCCCATATCGGTTCGCGGGGGGGGGGGGGGGGGGGGCAATCCAACCCTCTCCATTCATTTTGTATTGCGTGAAGCTGCTTCCTTGTCATTTCTTGCTTCTAACAAAAGACAGAACAATGCATAAAAGCTGCTGTGTGGCTGACAGGGTGTACAGAAATGTCATAGACTGTACAGTAAAAGAGAAATGTAAAGGGTTGGATTGTTCCCCCCATCGGTGGGCGCGGTTTTCAGATTATGACGCGGGTCATCATGAACCAATCAGAAGACGAGCTTCTACATGAAAACAAATCGCGTTTGGTCCAGAGCGCATACCGTAGGCAGAGCCCAATGTCAATGTCAAAAGGAGAACCTAAACGGAATTTTCCATTTTAAACCCTAAAACATGACATTTTAATTAACGTCTTGGTAGTGCTTAGCTAGAGGAATAGGTGTGGATGATTAGAAAACTCCTACGAATTGCAATGTTTGTTTAAAATATCTCTTCCGTCCGTCCCTGGATGCTGGCGAAGGATTATTAAACTTCACGGTTTTCCTGTCACTCAAACCGCCGTACGTCATCATGTGGGCGGGCTCCCGTTTGCAGTCAACATTCATGCGGGATGTGCAATACTTAACGAACATGCAGAGCTTTAATACAGATCCTTAAAATGGCAAAAGGGCGTTTAATGACTATGAAAAGACTGTTTGTGTGGTGAGCCTGTGTATTTTAATCGTTTTTATTATGGAGTAAATGGATAGACAACACTGCGTACACGTCTTGGCTAATCATGAATCACTAATACAGTAAAGATCTGGTTGCATGCTCTCCTCCTCCTGTAATCGACTGGGAAGCAGAAGGTTATTCAGGAAGATATCTTCTGAAATTCCATGTCAGGATCATAAATAGATCATAATTGTCAACAACAACAACAGATGACAGAATGAGGAGCCGCAGTAATTCAGGAGTGAGGTTGGATGGATTTGCCAGACTTGTTCATGAAACAATATTATGTCACCAGGTTTGTTCAAAACAAGATTTGAGAATTCTATTCTATTCTATTCTAGTCTGTATTTTATACTGTTATACTGTATGTCGTGCTATTCTATTCTATATTCTTTTCTGTTTTTTTTATACATTCTATTCTGTTTTGTTCTATATTATGTTCTATATTCTGTTTTGCTATATTATGCACTTATGTATTTTATTTTACTTTACTGTTCTAATCTATAGGCCTATTATACATTATTGAATATATTCTGATCTATTCTTCTATATTCTATTCTGGTCTGCAGTACTGCATTCTGAACTATATTGTCCATTATGTAAAACTGAATTATTAAAAGATTGGTAAAACAATTTTTGAGAATCAAAATCTAGTTCAAATAAAAACACGGTCATTTCTAGTTTCTTGTGGTTGAGATTCTTCTGTACCATTGGGGCCATTCTGACAGGAGGAATCTAAAAATAAATAAGGCTTGAACAAAGGTCACCTTTAAATAACTCGTGAGTGAGGGAATTTTTTTGTTTTATCTGTAGCATGTTAGAATTCTTTTAAAAGCTGAGCTGATGCTTTATGCACAACACAAGAAACTGCATAAGTAACAATAAGTGATCACTATAACTATGTTTGATTATTTATTAGCCTATATGATTTAACATTTTCACAGCAGGCATCTACTGTTTAAACTGCCATGTATAAAATATATAAATGCTCTGAGAATTAGCATAACAAATTAGACTTATATTTAAATTATATGGTGTGAACTAATAAAGATGGGTTTGACCTCTCCAGAATCCAGTGACAGGTCTACTGCCAGCTAGCGAGCAGCAGAAGGATGCCTGGGTCCGAGATAATGTTTACAGCATCTTAGCAGTGTGGGGGCTTGGCATGGCTTACCGCAAAAATGCAGACCGCGATGAGGACAAAGCCAAAGCCTACGAGCTTGAGCAGGTGACTAGAACTTCAAAACATGACCACCTGTTGCAGCATTGTTAGTAGTAGATTGCCGTTGACTACTGTAAAACAGGTGGTTGGATGATTGCTTCCACTAGACTGTACATACCAAAGACTGTAACACCTTCTTATTATCTTATTATGATTGATTCATGTTCAAAAGTTTGGGGTCAGTAAGATTATTTATATATGCATGTATATATTTAAGAAATATTTGCATACATATACTGTATATATATTTATATAGTTTATATTATATATAAATATAATTTTTTTTATATATAAATAACACATTTTTCTTAAATATATACATGCATGTGTGTGTATTTATATATACAAATTTAATTATACACAGTACACACACATATATTATTAAATACAAACTTTTATTTTGGATGCGATTAATCGCGATTAATCTTTTGACAGCCCTAATATATATATATATGTCTTACAATTTTTTGTAAATATAAATGTATTCAAAATATTGTGCTGCTCATTCCTTCCAGATAAAGTCACTACTTGCATTATTAATAAAACATGTTTTTCAGAGTGTGGTTAAGCTAATGCAGGGGTTGCTGCAGTGTATGATGAGACAGGTATGACATTTAACTCTGTGGTCTTACTCATTTGTTATTCTAAACCCATTCATTTGAGTTAGTTTTTATTCTTTATTTTATACATTAGTTCATTGATTTTCTGCACTCATATGAACACACACGTCTCTGGCCTGGCTAAGCACGTGCATATTACGGCAGGTGGAAAAGGTAGAGAAGTTCAAACACACACAGAGCACAAAGGACTGCCTGCATGCCAAATATCACACACCCACCTGTGCCACAGTGGTTGGAGATGATCAGTGGGGGCACCTTCAGGTCGATGCCACCTCACTGTACCTGCTCATCCTGGCTCAGATGACCGCCTCAGGTGAGAACGACAATTGATCCTTAAAAAGAAATTTCGCTCAAAAATTAAAATTCATTCATTCATTCAAACATTTACTCACTCTCATGTCACTGCAAACCTCTATGACTTTCTATCATCTGTGGAACACAAAAGACGATTTTGAATGTTTTTGGTCCATACAATGGAATTCAATAGTCACCAAAACTGCTTGGTTTCAACTTTCCAGTATTGCTCAAAATATCTTCCTTCTAGACAAAGAGGTTTGAAACGACATGAGTGAGAAAATTATGACAGCATTTTCATTTTTAGATGAACTATGCCTTTAAAGACCTATTGAAATTTCTTGACCAGCACAGTTTTCTTTTCTGTGTTCCTAATGAAACATGAAATCCAGGGTGGGATGTATCAAAGGATTTGCTACTTGCTTTTGCATGTCATATACATCTTTACTCGCATTTTCATTCTAGAGAACATTTGATTGGACAAAAATATGTATAGTAATCGTGTTCTTGAGAAAATCACTATAATTAAAAAAATTGTATATATTAAAAATACTCTTTTTTTTACGAGTACTTGTAGCTAGGCTCTCAAAAATCTGTTTGTGCAAAAACTACGGAATCTACGCAGAATTTAAACAGCTATTATTCGCAAATTCTCCACATCTTTCACACCTTTGTTTACTAATTACTTTGGTACATTGGTACATTTCAGCTGGAAATCATAGTTGGCACAGAATTTTGCAGATTTCCCCTAAAAACTAAGGCAGAAAATGTGAAAATAGTCCACAGATTCTGTATAGATTTGCCTCAAAGCTGATTTACCATGGGGTCTTAAATTTAGCCTTTGACAGTTGTGTTGTGCTGTAGAGTTTCTAATTTTCAGCAACCATTTTCATTGTCGTTGAAATCATATCGCAGGTCTGCGTATCATATCTAACTTGGACGAGGTGGCGTTTATCCAGAACCTGGTGTTCTACATCGAGGCAGCATACAAAGTGGCTGTAAGTTCTCACTGGTTTAACAAGAGGTTATACTGTATACCAGAGCTGAACTGGGATCACAGCCCTGTTCATTTTCCCCTGCAGGATTATGGGATGTGGGAGAGAGGAGACAAGACCAATCAGGGAATTCCTGAACTAAACGGCAGCTCTGTCGGAATGGCTAAGGTAGGAGAGCCATCTGTTCTCGTTTAGTCTCTATGTTCATTCAGAAGTTGATTTTGAATTAGTTTGCTGTTCATGTTTTCAGGCAGCTTTGGAGGCCATTGATGAGCTTGACTTGTTTGGAGCTCACGGAGGCCCAAAATCAGTCATTCATGTTCTCCCAGATGAAGTAGAACACTGTCAGGTAAATTAATCAGAGTTTGTACCTGTTTCTTAATTAGTTTTTATTTTACAGACCAGAGCTGCGTCTCCCAAGTGTGTCATATGTCAAAGTAGATCATAGAAGCCATCGGCCCTAATGGTCTCTATGATCTACTTAGGCTTACGATGGTTTTGGGAGATGCAGCCCAGGTTTATTATTAAGAATGATTCACATTTAAAATGATGTTTTTCCAATCAATAAGTCAAACATCTTGTTTCTCATTGTGTTTCTAGTCTATCTTGTGCTCCATGCTGCCTCGAGCTTCCACCTCTAAAGAGATAGATGCTGGTCTGCTCTCTGTGATCTCTTTTCCTGCATTTGCAGTGGAGGATGCAGATCTGGCCAACATCACCAAGGGTGAAATCATCTCCAAGCTGCAGGTACTATGGTGTTAGGGAAAAGTCTATGCGGGACAATCCATCTTAAGTGTCTAATAAAATCTAATAATGGATCATTTGTATCGAAGAAAATGTTGTTATGTTTTTTCTGAGGGGTACCTTAGTAAGTATAGTGTACATGCAGAACATTTTACCTGTTAATTTGAAATGTATCTTAATTTTTTTCTTTTTTCTTTTGGGGAGCGAGAATGTGTGAGAGAGTGCAATTCTTTAAAATGGATTATTTCTGGTAGGGGGAAATTAAAAATGATCAAGCAACCTTTTTTTTTTTTTTGATCACTTGAGATGGAATTACCCACAATTCTATTTCAATGTGATTGTTTTCGTTTGCAAAACGTTTGTTTTCCCCAGAGAAACATTGCTTTTGCGAGCAAGTGCAAAGTTTCTCAGGGGATCGCAATACTTTTGCGAAAGAATGCAGACGTTTCGTGAGAGAATGCAAAAGTTTTGCGAGGGAACACAAAAGCTTTGAAATATGATATCATATTTTTTTCCATCACCATTCCCCCTGTAGTTTTCAACTGTGGTTTCTATTTATTAATTACAAGCTTAAGCATATTTTAATCATTTTAGGGACGTTACGGTTGTTGCCGATTTATCCGAGATGGTTACAGGACCCCGAAAGAGGTAAGCAGATTTTACACAAAATAAGTATTTTGTGGCTAGTTCTCTATTAATGTGACTGCATGCATTCTATATTTTTATGGTTGTGATAGGACCCCACTCGACTTCACTATGATCCAGCTGAGCTGAAGCTCTTTGAGAACATTGAATGTGAGTGGCCAGTGTTTTGGACTTACCTTATTCTTGATGGCATCTTTAATGAGGACCATGAACAGGTATGAACAGGCTATCCTGTAAACCATCTTTAGTGAGAATTATGGCCACTTACTGCGTAGTAATGATTGTGTCATTCCTCATAGGTGCAGGAATACAGAGAGGCTCTTGATGAAGTTTTGATCAGGGGCAAACACGGGATTCGTCTGGTGCCTGAACTCTACGCTGTACCTGCTGACAAAGTGAGTTTCAACTATTTAGAACTAGTTTAATTACTCATATCAGGACCATGCACATTTCATAAATGTCTGATTTTCATCTGCAACAAATGATCATTTATCATACTGAGCTGTCATACATATGTATTATGTCAAAATACTCATTTTTTACTGTGTAAAGATGCACTTGTGCCTAAAATCTGAAAAGTAATTCAAATGGAATGAGTGTTTGCAGTCTGGTCAGTAAATGTGACATAAAACAATTCTGGGTAAAATGTTTTAATCTGTTGCTCATCTGTGTGTTTGTTTCCTGTTCAGATTGAGGAGGAGTATAGGAATCCTCACTCTGTGGAGCGTGTGGCCTCTGGACAGCTCCCGCATATGTGGGGCCAGTCACTGTATATCCTGGGCAGTCTGCTGGTTGAGGTACTGAAGCCTGGACTGACAGGATCCGCTTTCATATTAAACATGTTATATGTAATCTGAAAATGTATGAGATCTCATGTCAACTGTTGAAGTACTACCTTTCACACATGCAAAATATCAGTCATGACAACTCTCTGAGTAGTTTTGGCATGGAAATGAATATGGCAATGTTAATATATGAAGACTTCAGATGCAAAAGCCTCTAAGTGCCATCTGAAATTTTCTTCTAGAATGATCATTTTTATCAAGCTTGTATGTTTATGTTCAGTTATTTCACTTTAATGGCAATGAAAATGACCTATTAATTGTCATTAAAGTGAAATTACTGAACTTAAACATACAAGCTTGAAAAAAATGCAAATTTTAGAAGAAAATTTCAGATGGCACTTAGAGGCTTTTGCATCTGAAGTCTTCATATTTGGTCTCGGTGGACTAGACCTGCTATGCATGCTGCTGCTGCAGAGCAAGAACAGACTTGCTACTACCATTAGATACACAGACACGCTGATGTGAGCATGTACTGTGAGATATGATGTTCCTGCATCAATAGACATGATCTAGACAGGTGGAGCTGGGGGAGGTGGAGGGTGTCAGAGGAACTCTGATAGTGTGCTGCAGGACCAGCTTACATCAAACACTAAACCAGACTATTTAAATGTTGAGCAAGCAATCTTATTTGGCGGCAGAACCAGCAAAGGTCAATCAGCTTGCCATGTGGTAATGATGTGATTACTTGCAGATTACATGTAATGGATCTATCAGTCTGTGCCATCTGAACTAGATATTAATGTCAGTGTTTCTTGTGCAATCCTTAATGTTTTATCTATTCTGCTCCTTTTGCTATTATTTGACAAATTATTTCTTTTTATCAGGGGTTTCTGGCCCCTGGAGAGATTGATCCTCTTAATAGACGATTTTCTAAAGAATTCAAGCCAGATGTTGTTGTGCAAGGTTTGTGAATATTATTTCTTATTTTATGATGAATATTGACAGTTATGCAGTACTTATCAAGACACTGAGCAATTTGTACAGTTTCTTAAATTGTGTAGAAGTTTTATACCTGTTATTACCTTTTAAACGGCTGTAATTTAGGGGAATAATATATGCCATATATATTTTTTTAGAAAATGTAATTATGTACGTACACAATAGTTTTACAACAAAATTAGATATAAACAGGACAACACTTACAACAAGATATAAAGTGCTACAGGATACAAAGGAAATAAAGAGATAAAGGGCAAAAGTTGCTCAGTAAGGGAGTGACAGCTCAAATGAGAATTAACTTTTAAAATTATTATATTATCATACCAATTTCTGTGATATCTAACAAAGGAAACAATGATCACTGTGTTTGAGTGAGACAAAACAACAAATATCACACCACATCAGAGAATTCATCGAACATTTAGTTTTTCATGTAAAAAATGTATAACATAATAAACTATATAATATGTAATGATTGTGATATAATATTATAACTTTATGATATGATTTCCATCTATAAAATGTGTGAGTTTAATATTTTATTAATATTTTATATTAGGGGATATGAAAATCTGCCACATTGTAGGAATGACCCAGCTGGTTGCTTTGGGCTGAAGCAGATTCGGTTCATTACTAGAATCTTGACGCTATAATTTACTGAACAGAGAAAATTGACCTTTTGCTAGCAGCTCTATTTGTTCTGTTTAGTGAGTGTAGTTGCTGAGTCAGTGCAGATCCAGCAGCTTCTGAGGGATCATGGGATTGAGGTTCAGACTGTCTCTGAGGTTATGCCCATCCGGGTCATGCCAGCTCGCATCCTGAGCCACATTTATGTGAAACTGGGTAAGTGTTCAGATCTACCATGACTAACAGGACAAAGCTAGATAAACGGCTGCATCTGTAGAATTGCTTTAAGAAGAAGGTATTTAAGGTTCTAGGATACAAAATAAAATTAAAACCATTTCCTTTCTCTGTTGCATAGGTAACTATAAAAAACTGAATCTGAGCGGGCGACCATACAGGCACATCGGTGTCCTGGGAACTTCAAAGTTTTATGTGATCAGAAATGGTACTTACACATTCACTCCACAGGTAAATACGAATTATCTCACATGGCAGGAAATCTATTATTAGTTGAAGACCTACTGCACAGTCATAAAGTCTAATAAAAGCAATACAACTTTGTTTTTTTTCTCATAGTTCATTGACCAGCATCACTTCTACTTGGCCTTGGATAACCAGATGATTGTAGAGATGTTGCGGACAGAGCTTGCTTACCTCTCTTCCTGCTGGCGGATGACTGGAAGACCGACCCTCACGTTCCCCATCACACAGAGCATGCTGGGTAGAACTACTTCTTGTTGGTATCCTCAAAACATATTGTCACAATCTGCAAAAAATAATATTAACCGTTTCTTTGTTTCTATTATTGGGTCAGTTGAAGATGGTGACAGTGTTGACCCCTGCATTCTGTCCACCTTGCGGAAGCTTCAAGATGGCTACTTTGCGGGAGCAAGGTCAGATAGTTTGTGACAATAATAATAAAAAGAGATTTGTATAGTATGATGTTTACGGAAAAGATGCGGTTCATTTCAAATCCCTGTGCTCTTTAGGGTACAGATGGCAAACCTCTCCTCGTTCCTCACCACCTCCTTCCACACCCAACTCACCTTCTTGGACGCGGACTCTGAAGAGGAGCTGCTAGAGGAGGATGAGGAGGAAGAGGAAGAGAGTTTTGGGCCCTCAGGTATCCCTACCGACTCACACACAGCTGCTTTGTAAAGAATCTGTCCCCCATAAATATATACATACCTTTACCATTGTATTAGAAATACTAGCGAAGCAAGCTGAATTCCTAACTGTGGAAATGCGTCATTTCAGTCTGTGAAAAGGTTCCATTGTTAAATAAAACTATTAAAGCTGAAATAAAATAAAATATAAATGAACTAAACTTAAAAAATAAAAAATCTGAATTGTTGCTTTGAACTGAAATAAGTTGAAGTTCTAAAAGGAATAAAACTACAGCTTAAAAGCTAAATAGAAAAATAAAAACAAAAACTAATCAAAATGACAAAAGCACATAACAAAATATTTTTTGTAGCAATTTAGATTAAAATGAATATTGATTCAAAATATTAATAAATAGTATATAAATAATACTAAAATAATACTGCATATCAGTTATCCACCGATTTTAGAGCATTTCAAAACATTCATTTTTACATTTTACCTATAAGCTCACATAGATAATCACAAAAAATATTTTTAACAATAATTTAATAATTTAACACTGATAAATGTAACCTATAGCAAATCTCAAAGTGAATATTCCTTTTTCATACTGTACATTAGAATGTTGTGATGCCTAAATTAACATTTTATTTTATTTATTTTCTAGTATTTAATTTATTTATTTATCTTTTATTTCTTGCAGGAGGTTCAGTAGACATGTTTGACCAGTATCTCACAGATCTGTTGCACAGCACTGCCACAAAATGCCATCTACCTCCCATCCAGAGGGGGCAGCACCATGTTTTCAGTGCTGAACACACCACCAGGGACATCCTTTCTTTCATGGCCCAGGTTCAGGGCCACAACATGCCCAGTAAGCCCTCAAGATCTTGTTGATTACATGCTTTCGTTTAGTGGAAGACTAGCCATCTCCTTATATGATGTGTTTTTCAGAGCCTTCCATGTATTTGCCTGTTGCCCCTATCATGAGCAAACACAGGAAGTCTCTGAACCTGCTAGATGTTGCTCAGCACAATGTTTCTCATCACACCAAGGCAAGTCCACTCTCTAGCAAGCATAAAGTGAGGATAATTAAATAAATGCACTTGTATGACACATAGGTTTGATGTGTATATGGTTTTATCTGCAAACACTCTAGGCTGATAGCGTTGACCTGCACTTGCCACGTGATTCTCATGGGAACACAGACTTTGCCTATCTGGTCAATCAGCTAAAGCATTGTCCAACTCTTCAGGACCAGGCAGATATCCTCTATGTCCTCTATGCTATGAAGTAAGACCATACATACAAATCAACTGTACATATCCATTCTAATATTTTGTCATTTAACACAGCCATTTTAATTGAAATCAGTTATTAAATCATTCTCTTTGTGTATGTTTAGGGGTCCGGATTGGGTGGTAAATCTGTCAGGACAAGGTGATGCGTCGGTTCGCTCTCTTCTCGAGGAGCTTTATGTTCGGGCCGGAGCGTGTAAGGAATGGGGCCTCATCCGCTACATCTCAGGCATCCTGAAGAAGAGGGTGGAAGTCCTTGCTGAAGTGAGACCCAATGTTAATCAATGCATTTTTGTCAACTACAGGCACTTTTATGTTTCACGTTTTGTAAAAAAAAAAAAAAAAAAAAAAAAAAAAAATATATATATATATATATATATATATATATAGAGAGAGAGAGAGAGAGAGAGAGAGAGAGAGAGAGAGAGAAAGAGAGAGAGAGAGAGAGAGAGAGGGATTTATAATATAGAATAATATATACATTACCGTTCAAAAGTTTGGGGTCAATAAGATTTTTTAATGTTTTTAAAGGAAGTATCTTCTGCTCACCAAGGCTGCATTTATTTGATAAAAAACAATAAAAAAAACAGTAATATTGTGAAATATTATGACAATTTAAAATGACTGTTTTCTATTTTAATATATTTTAAACTGTAATTTATTCCTGTGATCAAAGCTGAATTTTCAGCATCATTACTCCAGTCTTCAGTGTCACATGATCCTTCAGAAATCATTCTAATATGATGATTTGATGCTCAAGAAACATTCATTATTATTATCAATGTTGAAAACAGTTGTGTACAATTTTTTTTCAAAATTCTTTGATGAATAGTAAGTTCAAAAGAACAGCATTTATTTAAAATAGAATATTTTCTAACATTATAAATGTCTTTACTTTAACTTTAGATAAGTTTAACTCATCCTTGATGAATAAAAGTATTATTTTTGTTCTTGCTCTAAAAACATTTTCCAAAATTTTGAACAGTAGTGAATGTCACATTAAAACTATCTTGGAAACTTTTTCCCTCATTTATTCATCATGTGTTTTTACTACTTTTTCAGACTCAAATTTGAATCCTAAACTATGAAAATACATAAAATATAAATTATTAGATTTATAAAACATAAATAAAAACAAAATAATCTTAACAAAGTTTAAAAATGATTTAAATCAGTTTGACCTTCAGTGGCATTATTTCCACCATGACCAGCAATTTCACCTCTAATAGTTTTTTGTTGTTTGTTTATATGCACACAGGCCTGTACAGATCTGATCTCCCATCATAAACAGCTAACAGTGGGTCTTCCTCCCGAGCCCAGAGAGAAGGTCATCACAGTGTGAGTGACTAGTTGCCTATAGTCATTATAAATGTTGATTTTTAAATCGTTTTAATATTATCTTATTACTTAACCAATTCTCTTATTTGTAGTCCTCTTCCTCCCGAGGAACTGATTAGCCTGATCTATGAGGCCAGTGGACAAGACATCAGCATTGCAGTACTCACACAGGTAGCACTAATCTTAAGCCCTGAATTAGTGTTGCTTTTTTTTTTTCAATTCACTTATTAAACTTCTGAATTCAGGAGATCATGGCGTATCTGGCCATGTATGTGCGCTCTCAGCCATCTCTATTCGGAGATATGTTGCGTCTGCGCATCGGGCTCATCATGCAAGTGATGGCTACAGAACTTGCACGCAGTCTACACTGCTCAGGTACAACCAATCAGACAATGCAAATCTTTTCATTCGCTTACTTTAAATTCACTGCAATGAATCTGTCCTCTACAGGTGAGGAGGCGTCAGAGAGCCTGATGAGCCTCAGTCCATTTGACATGAAGAACCTCTTACACCACATCCTGAGCGGGAAAGAGTTTGGTGTAGAGAGGAGCAGTGAGTATTATTCAACCTTAGTTTTCATGCTATTTACTCCAGCAAATATTTCTGCTGGTCTGTTCCTTAATGATTTCCCTGTATCGTGTGAAAGTGCGTCCTATTCAGTCTTCAGCTACAAGTCCTGCCATCTCCATCCATGAACTCGGACACACGGGGGCCACCAAGACAGAGCGAACGGGCATCAGAAAACTCAAGACTGAAATCAAACAGGTTGAGTGAAATAATTTCTCAAGTGTTTTAATGTTTCATAAATTATGATATATTTACCCTGCCATTTAAGATGTTATAAATAGATTTCTTTACTAGTGAACATTAGACAGTTCCCTCTGATAACAGATCACTATAAATTGTAATGTTGACTCATTTTCTGTAAAGCTGCTTTGAAACGATGTGTATTTTGAAAAGCGCTATACTTGACTTACATTCAATAACATTTATATTATTTTGTTTTCAGCTCGATGACTCCAGACCCATAAGCGTGGGTTGAGTTTGTAAAATTGTTTTTTTCAGGCATGCTGTGCAAATACTTTAGATTAGTTTTTTTGTGTGCAGAGACCATTCTGTCTAGATGTCACAGCACATTTGTCGAACCATGAAAGTTCTGAGTAATGTTCAGTTTGCCCATATCATACACATCTTGAAGCATCTTTTTGACTGTAAGGCTCTCTGTATGATGCCTCAAATGTTCATTCGTCTGAAATACTTTCCATTCTTATGTTCATTATAAATGTTTGTATGTTCTGCTTTTATCCTCATAGATCTTTACCAGCAGTCATTCCATCAGCAGTAATTTCACATCCCCACGTTCCACGGTAACTCAAAAAAAACCTAAAAAACAAAAAAACCTCTCTGTTAACTCCCGCTCTCCATTGTTAAATACTTTTCTTTCTTGCTTAAAAAAATAAAATAATAAATGGCCGTTTAAAAGATTAAAGATTAATTTATCTTGTAGGGGTTAATTCAACTCATTGGTTCTTGATACGTTTTTTAGATTAGTTATCTGAGTTGAAATGGGACAAACTTGCAGCCATAACAGACATTTAACATTTGTAATATGTGTCACAATTCAGTCTCGTCTTGTTGTGGTCATTTCACTCACCTAGCATGGGCTGACATTATGACATCCTTAGCTATAGCTATTTGTCCTAGTTCTTGCTTACTAAACCATAAGAGCTGTCACTTTTAAACCGACGCCCCTCATTGTTAGCACTGCCTTTGTACATATCTTTGATATACTGATGATGGAAATGTATGCGTGTCTGTAGCGATGCAGCAGCCCTTCCACTCCCAGTGGGATCCTGTCTCCGACCGGTACAGCCGACTCACACCTGCAGTGGGAGGAGCGCCAGGGCCAGTGGCTGAGGAGACGCAGATTAGACGGGGCCATAAACAGGGTGCCCATGGGCTTCTACCAGAAAGTTTGGAAGATTCTCCAGAAATGTCACGGCCTCTCTATTGCCGGATACGTCTTGCCTTCCTCCACCACCAGTGAGGTGCATACGCCTGCACACACATACACACTGAGCCTCTTAACTACCGTTCAATAATGTTACCGTTTTTACGTTATCAAATAAATGCAGATTTGGTTGAGCGTAAGAGACTTGTTTCATAAACACTTAAAAAATCAAATCAACCCCAAACCTTTGAACAGTATTCATATATTTATTTTATATTTTAGATTGCTATAGTATATTATATTGAAACACGAATCTGGAATTTTTCTTGAAATACCCATAACCATGTGTGCATTGTCTGTTGTCTGTGTGTATTATTGTAGATGACAGAGGGAGAGATTAAGTTTGCAGTGCACGTGGAGTCTGTACTGAATCATGTCCCACAGCCTGAGTACAGACAGCTGCTGGTGGAGGCCATTATGGTGCTGATGCTTGTGGCCGACATGGAGATTCCCAGTATTGGAGGAATTATTCACATCGACCGCATTGTCCACATGGCCAATGATCTCTTTCAGCAGGATCAGGTATCATCATACTTTTTTTATATGCTGTTATGTGTAATCATAAGATGCTCATTATATGCTACATGGTTTGTTATTCTCTATAGCAGTGCGCACTGTTGCTGAACTCCCTCAAACGCCAGGATTGTAGTCTTGAGTTTTCTTCTGGGAGCGTACACGTCACAATATTCCTCATTTAAATAATTCCCGCCCAAAGCTTATGCAAATGTTTCATTTGCGTTTGTAGTGTGTTGAAACTTGCGGTTATGTTTAGGGGCGCGACATTTCCGAAAACACACTCAAAGCAGTTGACCAATCACGGTCCAGCCAAACAGATCAGAGTAAATCATGCTTTTCGGAAGGATGGGCTTCATAGAGACAGGAACTAAACAGAGCATTACTGACAGACTGGGAAGAGAGGGGCTGCAACAATGTAAACTATGTGGAAAAAATATGTTTTTTTTTTTTTTTTTAACATTCAAGCATGAAAACCTATTCTGGAAGTCCCCAAAAACAAAATCAAGACTTTGAAAAATGGGTCCCTCTTAATGTCATCAAAACTGTGAAATAACACAAATAGAATTATGGAAATTATTTACTGATGAAAAAAGTTAAACAAATCAAAATTCTTATGTTTTAGATGTATCACACTTACATCAAAGTGGCCTTCTTTTGTCTAGATTCCAGCTTTGCACAATCAGGTCACTGTTGCATATGTGTTTTTATTGCAGAGATCCAACGGAGCCAATGAGTATTTCTTGGAGAAAGATCCTGCCACAGGAATCTGCAACTTCTTTTATGACAGTGCTCCTAGCGGCAGCTATGGTACGATGACTTATCTTTCCAAGGCGGTGGTCACTTATGTTCAAGACTTCCTGCCAAGCAGCAGCTGTCTAATGCAGTAAAGACTGCTGTTCCCAGGAAATCTGTGACCTTCTGGACTGATCTTTGAATGGTTTCGTTTAATCTTACTGTGAGAAAAATCAGTTGACCTCAGTTCGGTAGCAAAGGACAAGCATCAACAGGGAAGCCACTAAAATATCACAGGATGTGTTTTGAAACTAACAGACTGTAGGAAATGGACCACCGTGCTGTTCTGTGTTTGAAGAACAATTATTTTCTTTAAAAACTGTAAAATGCAAATAACCCTAAAATAATGAATATATAATTCATTTAAATCTGGACATTTTAAGTATCTTTTTTGGTTGGTTGGTTAACTGATTTTAAAGTATTTATCATTTTATGTTCATAGAAATGTGTTTTATTTTAATTTAATTGGAGCTTAAATTGAATGTCTATAGGCCAGTTCTGGTGATCTGTACTCTGTCTCTAGTTAAAGAAAACATTGTGTTGTATTACTGTAAGCTTTGAGACTTGTGTTTTCCTCCTAACAATATCTTATAACTTATTACATTATAAAAGTACTATGTAATCTGTTATTTAACTGGTTCTTCTTCTTCAAAGAATCATACAGTAAACATACAGGTATTACAAAATGCAATACATCTGAGATTCATGTGAAAAATGAAATTATAGTCTGTTCTTTTCATGAAAATGCATCGTTCTTCTAACTCATGGTAAAGCCTAGCAAGTGCAATTCAAGCATTTTTTTTTTTTTTTTTGCACAGGTAAACTGGCAAATTAGGCATTTGAAGATTTAGTGAACTGAAAACAGGTTAATACATAGGTTTATATCACAAATCATATTTATTTTATAGGGGGACAGTTAATGGAGAAAATCAAGAGAAATATGATGGATAAAATAATTTCATTAGCGAAAAATGTTTTAGGTTTTATTGTACCTTTTGATCTGTGACATTTGAAAAGCAAAAGGGGCATTTTAAGTTTTCTTCATGGACAATGACAGTATAGATGTCAGGTAGGCCTATGTGTGAATTTTGGCCGATTTACTAATGTTTATGTAGAATTACTACTTTTGAAGGAAGGTACTGTATTTTAGCCGCCATTAAGCACTTGTATGACAAATGAAATTGAATTATCTAATTAACCATGACCTCCTGGTTGTATGTTGTGGATTTTTCTAGTTATAATCTATGCTATGTATCGTCGGGCACTTTTTAGAAGTAATTAGGAATATTCTAAGTTAAGAGTATACATTTACAGTTATTAAGCATCATAATTTAAAAAAGAATCAGACTGCAGCGCCCTCTTGAGGACGATCTCAACTGAACTGCAGTTTCCGGTTGATGATGATGATGATGATGATGACAGTTCGCGCGAGACTCAAGAGTGATCGCGCGCGAACAGCACAACAGTTCTGAGGTAAACAAAAAAAAAAGCTGCGTTTTCGCTTCGGATCAGTCCATTCAGCTTGACATGTTAGAACTAACGGACTATCGACATTTCGAGAGAGAGTAAGAAATGTGTTAGAGTGTTAGTTTTTTTTTATTCTAGTCTTTATTCAACTTGTAAGTTACCAAAACTTCACGAGACAATCAAGTAAACCAAAACGCGAACAGAGTAACGTTACAAATAACAATCTTTTATTTGTGAAGTGAGGCGATTTACTGTTATATTAGATATTGTTACTGTATGTACATACAGTACACAGTGTAACATTAGTAAGATTTTCCCAACAAAGTATTGGGGCATTAGTCAATCAAATGTGCTACTTTTATATTTGGATTTGTAGTCAGCCAAAACTTTGGTCAGTGTGGTAGAAATCACCCTAATCATCAGTCATAAACTATTAAGTTACCTGTAAAAGGTTTTATACTTAGTAGCTTGTATATTTTGTCAGTATTATGATAATGTGCTACTTTTATGTTGTTTGGATTTGCAGTCAGCCAAAACTTTGGTGACTAGTTAGTCATAAAGTCACTGATGACCATTAATGTTTTCAGGGCATGCTACAACAACCTCACTAACTTTCCTCAAAGACAAGAGTCAGGATGCTACAGTGAGGTAGAAATCACCATAATCAGTCAGAAACCATTACCTGGAAGAGGTTTTTAGACATGTAATGTTTTATGTCAGTATATGTTGTTGTTTGTTAAATTGTTATTTGATTTTACTTTATAACAGGTGAATATCTTAGTTCTCAGTGAGGTCACTACCAAATCTGTCGCTATGAAACTGCGGTGCAAAGCAGCCCTGAGAGGTCGACAGCAACAGCGAGAACATGAGAAGGTTTCAGAGAGCATCTCTGTGGTGTTGAGGGACTCTGACTCTAGCCAATCAGACAGTGTTGAAGAAATAAAGAAATCTGTCGCTATGAAACTGCGGCGCAAAACAGCCCCAAGAGGTCGACAGCAACAGCGAGAACATGAGAAGGTCTACGAGAGCATCTCTGTGGTGTTGAGGGACTCTGACTCTAGCCAATCAGACAGTGTTAAAGAAATAAAGAAATCTGTCGCTATGAAACTGCGGCACAAAACAGCCCCAAGAGGTCGACAGCAACAGCGAGAACATGAGGTCTCCGAGAGCATCTCTGTGGTGTTGAGGGACTCTGACTCTAACCAATCAAACATAGTTGAAGAAATAAAGAAATCTGTCGGTATGAAACTGCGGCACAAAACAGCCCTGAGAGGTCGACAGCAACAGCGAGAACATGAGGTCTCCGAGAGCATTTCTGTGGTGTTAAATGACTCTGACTCTAGCCAATCAGACAGTGTTGAAGAAATAAAGAAATCTGTCGGTATGAAACTGCGGCACAAAACAGCCCCAAGAGGTCGACAGCAACAGCGAGAACATGAGAAGGTCTACGAGAGCATCTCTGTGGTGTTAAATGACACAGACTCTAGCCAATCAAACAGTGTTGAAGAAATAAAAGACTATGTGTCGGTTATTCATGATATGAAGCGTCCGATAAAGAAGAGTAGAGCTGGTCCATCATGCCTATTGAGTGAAGAAGATGAGATGCCGCTTTCCATTGTGAAACCACATTATGGAGCCGTTCAGAAGATCACCCTGGCTCCAGGTGCAATGGCTGAGGACACTCTAAGAAAGCTAAGGTTGATGGCTAACACCTCTGACTCTGAGCTGAGGCCGAGAAGCTCTGCTGAATCTCGAGAAGAGTCTGCATTGGATGAATCCAGTACTGATCTCATGGTGGAATCGGGTCCCAGCTCGCCCTGTCATCCTGTTGATACCATAAGATGCAAAGAATGCGAGAGTCTTTTCGCCAAGATGAGAAGACAGCCGACCCCAAAAGAGAAAATCAGAGATAGGAGTAAGCATTTCGGATGTGTTGAGATTAAAGGGATAGTTCACCCAAAAATGATTTTTTTTCATCATTTGCTCACCCTCAAGTTGTTCCAAACCTATATGAGTTTCTTCTGTTGAACACAAAAGAAGATATTTTGAAGAATGTTGGTAATCACCCATTGACTTCCATAGCACGGGGAAAAAAACACTATGGAAGTCCATGGCTAAAGTCAACTGTCTGGCTACCAACATTCAGAAGAAAGAAACTCATACAGGTTTGGAACAACTTGAGGGTGAGTAAATGATGACAGAATTTTCATTTTTGGGTTAACAATCACTTTAATGTGTAATATAAAGTGCCTGTTATCATGTTGCCAAAAATGTTTTTTCTTTGTGTATTAGATCCAGCGTCTTTATCTTGTGATGAGTGGATTCTGCTTAAGAAGTGGCACCCTCAGAGACCTCGTCATCGGGAGAAGGGGTATGTTATGTTTTAAATGAACATCACACTGATATAAAAAATACTTTTTTTCCCCCAGAACAACGACTATGAGATTTCAACATCTAAAAGACTCAACAAGCAGACAGCGAAAGGCTATTTACATTACAAAGAGTGGTCAAGAAATGTCTCAAGTCATTCAATATCTTAAAAGAAAAGATTGTTAAAGTTTCCCTTTGCAAAAAAACAAACAAACAGAAGGCAAAGTCTAAAGACCAGAGGCCTGTTGCATGAAGCTATTTGAACAAACTCTGAGTTTCGGAGTAGTTTAAGAGCTGAAAAATCTATATAAATCCAACCTGGTTTAGATCAGGTTCAACAGGCTCACAACACTTGATATAAACATTCTCTACCAACTCAGTTTTAATTCAGGGTTTGCAATTAACTTTGAAGGCAAACAGCCAATCACACCAAACATGAAGTGTCAGTTTGATTTTCTTCTTGCGAGAGAGCCGTCACAATTCACTTCTCTGCAGAAGAATAAGAGATCATGAAAAAATATCATGAAATTAAATTAATTTATATGGCAGGAATAAACACTGCCGCTGCAGCAAAAGTTTGGGAAGGCAGCTGAAGGAAGATATCAGACTATATCAGTGCAAGTGTATCAAACAAATAGGCCTTATAGTTTCACAAAAGAATACATGTAAGCTTAATCTGTTTAAAAGCTTATATTTTAAAGCTTGCATTTATACATATTTATATTAATTGTAAATTACTGTAATAAGTATATGCATATATGAATGATACATAATTACAATTCATATAATATAAATAAAATAATTAATTGGCAGAAAAATATCTAAATTAAATTATTTTACTCTAAACTGCTTTAATTTGGAGCAGACACAGGGGGAGTGGCTTTATTGCATAGATACATGCCACTTTACTCGCAGCTGATTGGTCCAGTTTTGGTCTGCGATCTCTAACCCAGAATAAAACGGAGCAGGTTAACCGTGTAGCGTAATTTACCATGCCGATGAAGCCTGCTAATAACCAATCCACCTTCTTGAGCCCGAAAAAACGGAGTTTGCTCAAACTAATCGCAAACTTACCTGGGTAGCAACTGAAACCGGCTTCACGCAACAGGCCGCATGTGCTCCCAGCAGGCCACAGTCCAGTAGACACACCCAGGCCTTAAAGCTTCTCCTGTTCTGCAGACCGTGCACATCTCAAGAAAGCAAAGACTAACACAATTAACTTTCAAATAAGGCAAAAAATGGCTCCTACATATTGCATAGACTGCCAGGTTTTACTAAAAGGCCACCTTGCAAGTGGTGAATTATCCCTTAATAATCCCGTTATCTAGGTTTAATGTGAATTGTGTGAATGTTGATCTTCAGATTATTGTGGAAAAGCCTGAGTCACATCAGGAAGCTGTCAGCACAAGCCTCAGATTCTGCAGTCTTCAACAGAACTCAAGTGAACTGCTCCAGACCTCATGTGTTTCAGCGGAGGTGAGTCAATATGAGTCATTTATTATCAGAATCTCTGAAACTCAAACTGCCCCTGATCTTGAGCTGAGATCTCATTGTGTTCCACCTCAGCGATGTTGGGCTTGCAAACTATTTCCCATTCATTATGGGTTTTTCTAACCCAGCCCACTTATTGTAATATAATATTTATAATATGTGACCCTGGATCACAAAACCAGTCACAAATAGCACAGGTATATTGTATGGGTCAAAATTATCGATTTTTTTTTTTTTTTTATGGCAAAAATTAATTAGGATATTAAGTAAAGATCATGTTCCATGAAGATATTTTGTAAATTTCCTACCGTAAATATATAAAACATTTATTTTTGTGAGTGAATGCAGCGAACATAAATGGACAACTTTAAAGGCGATTTTCTCAATGTTTCATTTTTTTTGCACCCTCAGATTCCAGATTATTAAATAATTGTATCTCGGCCAAATATTGTCCTATCATAACAAACCATACATCAATGGAAAGCTTATTTATTCAGCTTTCATTTGATATATAAATCTCAATTTCAATTTGTGGTCCAATATGATTTTTGATCATTTTTAGTAGTATTATTTAGAATTTTCCAATTAAATAAAATTTATTTTTTGAATAAATTAATACAGTATATACTACCGTTCAAAAGTTTGGGGTGGGTAAATTTTTTTTAATGTCTTTGGAAGAAGTCTTTTATGCTCACCAAGACTGCATTTATTTGTTACATTTATACAGGAAAAACAGTAATATTGTGAAATATTATATTAAACTAGAAAAAAAAAAATGTAAAATGTGATTTATTCCTGTAATGGCAAAGCTCAAAGTCATTACTCCAGTCTTCAGTGTCTCATGATCCATCTGAAATCATTCTAATTAGCCAAATGTGATAATCAAGTGAACCTGTATGCACATTATAAGTGCACATAATGCAAACTCGATTCATCTCCCAACTTTTTATGTATGTATGTATAGTAAGCACAATGTAACTTACAATAGCAACATTCAAAGAAAGACGTAAATCCCCCAGTACAATTATTTAAGTGGTAAGTAAAGTCATTTTGTGTGCATATGTTCAGGAGTCTGCGTCGCTGCAAGTATCCGACCTGCATTCAGACTGACCTGTCCATCACCAAAGCAAAGCCACGTCATCGTAAGAGGCCTCGAGCTGTGGTCTGGCCACCCGTTGGAGGGTGGAAATCTTCGGTGAAGAGAAAGACTTCCATAAATGACACATTATCTCAGCAGCTTTATCCACTCGACCCCAGTGTCAGCGTGACACAGGACGACAAACTGATTGTAGATGACCAGATCTCAAGATTAAATGCAGATCACAAGCAGAACTCAGATGCCTCCTGCAAACAGAGGAGGACTTTTGTCCAGGGCAAATCGAACAAGCAAGAAGCGTCTGATGGCATAGACGGAACACGGCGGGTGCTGAAGTTTGATGACACGCCTGAAACTGTTGCTGTGGAAACCGCAGAACAAAGGAAAAGCCCTCGGCAGCAGCAGGAACGTGGAGAGATTCGTGAAGCCCAGAATGGTTTCCAGCATGAGCAGCAGAAAGAGTTGTTTGAGGATTCGGAAGGGTTCAGGACACCCACAGATCTCTTCAGCGTGAAGCCCAAGATTAAACAGGGGAACCAGAAGAAAGTCTCTGCCTCTGGTGATACAAAACCTGCCGTACGGAAGCCAAACTTCAAGTCCATGTTAGCCACAATGGTGAAAAATCAGAACCAGATTATTAAAGAGTCCTGCAAATGAGTGTCTATGGGAGATTAGTTCTGGTAGTTGTTTTGTAAATTTGAAGACTTGCATTGCTGCTATCAAGTTCAATTTCTTCTGTTACCTGTTTAAATTATTAGATGCTAATATTTATTTTATTGTTCCTTTATTTGTGTTCTAGCATTGGCATATGCACGAGTAAATAAATCTCGCGTTAACACATCTGTGCGTCTGATGTTAATTCCACAGTGCAGTCGCTGTAATAACCACAGAGCGGAGCTGTTTCCAAGCAAACTTGCATTTTAGTTTCTTGAACCAATTTAATTGTAATTGTTTAATTTCATGTTTTGACATCTAACATGTTTGTGCAAAAATGCAGGATTTCCTATTTCTCTTTTTTTTTTTGTGAATCAACCAAAACGCAGTAGTTTTAAATGGATATATATCTATACATATATATATACCGGTTCCATTTATATATATATATATACATATCCATATATCCATCCTTCAGACCCAGCAATTTAGTTTTGTTTTCTGTATTGGATTCATTTGAATTGTTAATATATGTATAATGGTAAATTATATACATATGTAATTGAATGTAAACATAGATAGAAGGTATAGGCTTTGTCAAAGGTTAAATTATACTAATGTGTGTTTTCACTAGCAGTTATACCTCCTTAAATGGAAATTCCAGAATAATATTTTTGTAATAGCTGTTGAATAAAACAAAACAGCACAAAAAAGTAATTTATAACTGGTAATGTCCAGTTTTGTGCATTTTTGGTGTTTTGTCTTTCATATATTTTTTTTAATTATTGTAATTAACTATATAGTGTGACAACATGATCCAGTAGCACACTATGTGGAGGAAGGTAAACATACGTTCATTTTTATTCTGGGTTAAATGTTTAATAGCTTTTTATTATCAAGACTATCAGGTGTTTGTCTATACAGAAACTGATTATCAAAACTAAAGCCACCCTGAGAAATATTCACTGAAATTTAAACTACCCCAGTCTCCCCAATATATATATATATATATATATATAAAATCTTAATATAATCTTTTTTTGTAGTGCCATGACGAAAAATGAGCCGAAATGCTTCTGAATAGCACTTTTATCACAAAAATATAATCTCTGCCCACAAGGCAAATCTTCTGCTGTTTTATGAACCAACAAAGTACTTCTTAACACTGACTTTACACTTAGTGGTTTTAAATGGGTTTACACACATAAAAAAGCTTGCAACTATGATGTGTGCTGTTATTGGTGCTGATGTTGAGGGGTTGGGCTCAGTGACTCCACTGTCACAACCCAAAAGCGCACTGATCCATCACACAACAGCAGTTTAGGAAGAGCGAGCGGGCAAGAATGCAGCAAACCCGGACTTTTACCCAGGGGACTGCTTAGAGAGCAGTTTTATTATTTGTTTTCCTTTTGGATGGACAATCACATCCACACATAATCGTGTTAGGATATGTTAGTGTTGCAGAGGAAAGGCATGCAGCCAGATGAGCAGAGCTAAGAGGATTTAAAGCTGCTGGACATAAGCCACGCTGAGTAAAGAAGAAGATTATATTGTTTTAATCAAATGCAAAAAAAGTTTTTTATTGCGGGTCACTTTGAGTTTGGACGGTCGAGGAGCGATGCTTGTCTTTCATCCTCTCTTTATGCGATCTGTGAACGACACTGTAAGGATGCTCACCGCACAGAGATGCATGGGTCCAACTCTACAGTAGAAGGGTGAGTTATACTAAAACATGAATCATATTAAATATTATTTGCTAACTTTCTTTTTCTTTGCACCTATTTCATGTAATAAAATTACAAGAAAGAATAACCACAAGCATCTTCTCAAAATAACTGCTTGTTTATTAATATTGCTCAGTAGTTATTTCCTGCGGTGTCATCATTTAAATCTAATTTAAACAACATTGTAATTCTATTAAACATGTTTTATGACCTCATTTTATTTGAGAGACTACATGGTGAGTTTGTAAGTTTTAGAATTGAATTTTCACACCACGAGATCTGCAAAAAAGTTATAAGGCGATTAAAATGGTTATACTTCAACCAGTAAACTTGACTATAATGTGTGCTTTCTTTTATGCATTCATCATTTTAACCTGTTATTTGTTAATGGCATGCTAAAATAATTACACCGTTACGTGATGTAGTGTAAAGTTGGACTATTTCTTGTTATCAATTGTTTGTTCTCAACACAGATTTCCTTGTATCTTTAAGCATGATGTTTTTTTTTGTGTTTTTAGGCACACTGACTCAAGACCCTGCCACGAGCGGATCTGATCTTTATTAACCCAGATCTGGACTCATAAAATACATGAAGATGTGCCAGTGTTACTCTGCCCTGCTTATGCTCTGCTTACACATGGTATGAGTTTATTTATTTCAATTATTTTAATTAAAGCAAACATTTGCAGAATTTGTTTTGCCAAAGTTAATGAACCATTTATTCTCTCAGGGTCTACTGGTGAGAGATGGAAAAAGACATTGTGTATTATTATCATTATTATTATCACTGCAACTTTTATCTCTATAACTATCAGTTGTTGAGCTATTTTTTGGAAGTATTTTTGTTTTGTTTTGAGAAAACAGGTAGGTATGAATTTAAAAATAAATAAATAGAAATAATTGATTTTTTTAAATTATTGTATAGTTTTATTGGAAAGAGTCAAACAGTTTGGATAATCCAAATATGCCTTTATGCTGTGGCTGTTTGTCTAATTTCCTGTATAAAACTTAAAATAATCCAGTTTCCGCAGGGCCCTTTATTAGTGCTAGGTAAAAAATATCGATTTCTCTCGATTTGAATCGATTCTCATTTTTACGAAACAATATCGATTCTTAAATCCCAAGAATCGATTAGTCATCCTGTTTTCAGTTGATGAATGAATGGATCATTGTTGCGCGCACCCCATCCAATAAATCGCAATAATCTTTGTGCTTTGTTATTATTGATATGAAACAAAGTCTCAGATTTCAAATTACGTCCATTTTCTTACGAAATTCAAAAACATAATTACCGTTTTGGCGCTGTGGCGTGTGATCGCTCTGGCGCAGCTCAGCTCATGAGGAACAACAGAAGCAACGGACGCAACTCTTCCGCCTTAATATCAGTGAAATAAACATGAATGAGCATCTGAAAGTGTGTTAAAAGATAGAGTACAACTTATCGAAGTCCGTATCATGTCTCATGGAATCGCTCAATCAGTGTTTCAACCGTGGAAAGACGTTAGTAAACAATGTCATGTAACGTCACATTTACCTCAGAAAAAAACATATCCAGTGACCATAAACTCGTTAGTCAGCTAGAAAAGTTAACTCTAGAGAGGAGCATTTTGTTAAATATATGCACCATATTATATATTCATTATAATTTTTAACGTTCTTCAATATTTAATGCATGTTTGAATAAATCTGGAAAGTTTTTTATGACAGCCATCATTTAAAATTTTATATAATTTCATATAACTTTATTATAATAAAAATAAATAAGTGTATTTTAAGTGTTTGTATGCAAATCAGTTAATTTTTACCTTCAATATTATAGTAGGCTAATGAAGTTTTCCTTGAGAAAATTTGCAATGTATTGTACCTTATAGCCAAAATAATCGATATTGAATCGAATCGAATCGTAATCGAAATCGAATCGAATTGCAAGCTCGAAATCGAATCGAATTGTGAAATTTGTGTCAATACCCAGCCCTACCCTTTATCCATCAGTTTTATTTATTTCTCAAAGGAGAACAAAATGTGTGTGTAAATGTTTTTTTTTGTTTTTCAATGTAAATGTTTAAAATGTTTTTCAAAGATTAATTTGAATTCACAAAGCCTATTCAGAGTTTAATTTAGAAACCAGTTTAAGCCAGTTTAAGATGAAATGACAACCTGTGTGATGGCTTAGCCTTAAGTCCTCTCTCAAGAGACTTCTCTTTCATTGCCATCACTAAGCCAGATTTTATCATGTTTATTTCTCTTTATTTATTTTCATCTTTGAACTGTAGTAAAATGTATTTACTATTACTAAGTACAAATCTAATCTCTAATTCTAATTTTAAGTTAATTAAAAAAAAAAAAAAAAAAAATTGTAAATGTTTTTTCTTTCCACGGAGATTTATGATAAATTAACCAGTTAATTTTTTAAACACCTTCCATCTCTTGTCTTTCCTTTTCGGCAGCGAATGTCAGTCGTTTTTTTTTTGTTGTTGTTGTTTTGTTGATCATGAATTTGCACTCTTTGCAGATTTTTTTTCATGCACAGAAGCTATTTCTCATTCACCATCATGGGTTTGAATTTTGAGGTGTATAGAACAGATTATCTGTGTCTCCTAAATATCTTCCCGCTTTGGTTCTTTATCTCTGAACATGAAAGAGAAATGCTGGAGAAAGCTGAATATATACTTGGGGAGATAAACAGCCTTTTGGGACATATATACACTTTCATTCTATCAAATTACGCTTTTGAAAGTATGTGTGAGAGAGTCTTTTGAGCTTTGCTGAAAGATAGAGAGATAGAGAGAAGGAGATTTACCTGATCTTCCTCCTTTGGTCTTTTCTGTGCAGTTTTCTGTTCATTCATATTTCACCGTACCCACAGTGCAAAAAAAGTAAACACTGATTAGCTGTATTACTAATATGAAACTATAGACTAAAAGAGCTAGCAGGAGTCATGGTTGTTTTTTAAGAACCAGTTTTGCTGGGTGTGTGAGGGAGTTTATTATGTCAGTAGTAAACTAGCATTGCAGTGAACAGTTTCATTCTCTGAAGATGTTACATCCTGTTTGCATCATTTAAACAAGGCAGATGCAGCTTTCAGTTTCTCATCCTTTATGTACTGATGCATTTTTATGTACTAGCTGTAATTTTATTCATGTTATACTAGATATTCACGTATAGTTTTGCATCTGAGGAGTGAATGTGGACATGCACATCAGTTTGTGGTATTTTAGGAACTCTTAAAATTTTAATAACCTAATGTTCACTAAACCTAAATAGAATTTTCTTTTTGCTTACATGCAACTTGAAATCAAAATTTCGTTCTTAATACACATTTCTGGTCTGGATATTCGAGGCACCGTAAAAAGCTTTTTTGATCCCCAATGGGCAGTTTCCACCAGATTTCCTAGAGCATTTTTCTGGTTTGACATAATGGTCCCTTAAATATATTTTCTTTTTTATAGTGTGGTATGAAATGATCACTTTTCGTGTAAAGATGCGTGAGACATTATTCGGGGTTCCTCAGATTGATACACTGGCAGAACCCTCTGGAGAACCTCGTCACTCTTTCAAAAAGGGCAGTTTCCTTTAGGAACCTTCAAAATGGAAACCAGTTCCTGCAAAAACTCTAAACACTATCATTGGTACCTCCAGCAATCCCATCATAAGGGAAAATTCCTAGGATATTGGAAGCACCTTCAAAAGGTTTCCTAGCAGTTCTCCAAAGGGTTCCACTAGCAAACTAAGAAATCCCAAATGGTGCCTGAAATGCCAATTCATTCTCAATGGATAAAGACCCACAGAAATCGGTCACCTTATGGAAATAGAGTGGGTTGTGAAAGATAAACCACTGGTTTGAATTGGAATCTTTATTTTTCTCAATATACATATCTACAACCTTTATGGTTAACAGTACTCTTCCTGGTTTTGTCTTTGAAGGTGACATGTGGCACGGAGCTCAGTCCTCTGGGTTGGGGAGAGAGTGATAAGGAGGAAAGTGTCTCTTCTTACGGCTCTCGTTCGGGGATTCTCAAATCCCTGCGGCTTTTCTCCCACACATCCCAATCTAACAGCCAGCGCCGTGAAGCTGCTCCGGACCCTGGGGCGCTGGATCTTTGGGCTTGGTTATCCAACCACACTGATACCGAAGGAACCCTCTCGAGGGCCAAACGTCGTCCCTATGTGAAAACAGGCAAGTTTAAGAAAATGTTTGGTTGGGGCGACTTCCATTCAAACATCAAAACGGTCAAGCTCAACCTTCTCATTACTGGGAAGATTGTTGACCACGGCAACGGAACCTTCAGCGTATATTTCCGCCACAATTCCACCGGCCTGGGTAACGTGTCCGTCAGTCTGGTCCCGCCCTCCAAGGCTGTTGATTTTGAGATCACTCAACAGGAAACCATAGAGGTACCTAAAGACAATAAGGCCTTCAATTGTCGAGTGGAATACGAGAAGACGGACCGCAGCAAGAGGACGTCTGTTTGCAGCGACTTCCCGAACAGGGTGTGCCTCCAGGAGCAGACCCAAAGCCATGTTTCCTGGCTTTGCTCCAAGCCCTTCAAGGTCATCTGCATCTACATTGACTTCTTCAGTGCAGACTACAAGCTGGTACAGAAGGTCTGCCCAGACTACAACTACCACAGTGACACGCCCTATACCTCTGTTGGATAGCACAGCCTAGATTGGATGTTTTGAGGTAACTGAGGTGTCATCTAAATATTACAGCCTCTCTAACCTGTAGTTTCCTTGTCCTGTTCCACAAAGAACCGGATAAATGGAAGCAAGGTCAGATGAGGAACCACTCTTTCTATTCCACCTGACTTGTCCTTGATGACAGGAATAGTTCACCCAAAACAGAAATTGTTTATTTCTGCCATCATTTTCACAATTTATTTTTATGTTCCACAGAAGAAAGTCAGTCAAGCAGGTTAAGAACAAAATGAGGGTAAATTATGACACAATTTTCTTTTTTGGGTGAACTAACCCAAGCTTAAGACCTGATTTCCTGAAGGCTGATTTGTGTGCTTTACACTTAAGCTTGGACAAGACCAACACATCTACGGTTTCCACGGTGACCCCTAACCCTTTATCAGTGACTGTTGTGACGTCATAAGTGTGAAGTTTTAAAAGATACAAAAATGTCCCAATCAACACAAGCTGGGATTCAAGAACAAAACAAAAAATATAAAACATCTTGTGTTGCCATTTGTGATGCCCTCCTTTTCATGCCAACATGTTTTTGTGCTCACAGAAAGTCAATAACTAAGATTAATGTTGAAGCCATGTGTTCCACTGTATCCTCAGTTCTTTTGTATTTTGTTTCATTATTAAAGAAAAGACGAGTTTTGAGTTTCCAGAACTCTCCCTTGTGTATTTTCCTTATTGACTCTAAGGGCCTCATTTATAAAACGTGCGTACGCACAGATTTGAGCAAAGTCTGTGTACGCTAAAATCCAAGGCAAAGTTCATATTTATAAAAACGGTCTTTAACGTGGAAACGTGCTTAGCGCCACGTCTGGGTCTAAGCAGACGTACGCACTTTCCCTTGTGGCAGAGTCAAAGTACTGCAGGTATTTGGTAAATCTAACGCAAATTTTACTGCTCGCCATTCTCAAGTAAACGATTTGGACGTTGACTGGTGCTTGTATTTTTATGTTAATGACATTAATTAGGATCTGAAACAATTCAGCTGCGCACAATTTCAAGATCATTTGCGAATTATAAATTTCACATCTGGAAGAGAGGCGTATGCACATTTTCTGAACCTGATGAACCCCCAAGACTGTCGGCAGATATTCGGTTGGACAGAAATCCTTGCACAGATGCTGTGAACAAAGAAAAATTGTGGTTGTCAAACAAAGCATTGGAAGTCAAATCTGTACTACATTTTCTACAAAATCTTTTTAAAAGCCTTAGCATCCCTCCTGTGCTACCAGAGGAGAATCTCAGTACAGAACAGCCACTTCGACAGTGTAATGGCTTTAAATTCTGCCGTTTGAAAAACAAAGATGACTTTCACATCAGCAGAAACACATTTCATTTGCAAAGGTCTGATCATATATGCAGACTCTGATCTGAAAAAATATACGCAACGCCAGTGTGAATTTTTGTAATCGCATGGCCTGATGAACAGGGCCTTTCAGGATTTGAGGCACGCTGGCTTTGATCTCAGCTTAAGTTGTCTCCAGATGTTTAAAGACTAAAAGAAGGGAAGAGTTCATTCAAATGACTTTTGAAGCCACAGACCAAAGAGAATATGGACTGTTTACAACATGCTAGCGTCCATTATAGATGAACCATAAGGCATTTAAAGAAAATACAGCTCTACAGTGTTTGATAGGTGGGTTTCAAAGTTACTGCTTTTCTCTAGAATTATTTTTACAAATACTACAATTGGGACAAACTCCTAAAATAATTGATCATTTTTTAAATATGATCATCTGACGTATTACAGCTTTGTTCTCCATTTGCATTATATCTCATTCAACTCTTTCAATTCTAACAGACAAAAAAGAAGAAAAAAAAAAATTATCATGTGATTGACTGGTAAAAAGAGCCAACAAAAAAAAAAATGCAAAGAAAATTAAAAGTATAAATAAATTAAAGATTGAAGAATATCTAAAGTTATCTGAGAGATATATTTGAAATGTCTTTCACATTCACAAGTTTTTCATGCAGGGCAGATTACTTCAATCACCCCCAAAAAAACATTTTGCTGAACAATGTATTAAAAATGAATTATTAAAATGCACAATTTAAATTTTAAAGTCAACATGATTCTTTTGTTATTTGGCATTTTTTTTATTATGGGTAATGAAAACAGATCTCTACTTGACCGGTTGATAAAAGAATATGAATAAGGAGCAGGGGCCTCATTTATAAAACTGTGCGTAGGAACCTTACTAAAAGTGTACGTGCGCCCGAAAGCCAAAAATGGCGTACGCAAAAAAATATTCAGACTTATAAAACCGTGCGTACGCCAGAACCTGCGCAGAATTCACTTTATAAATCCCAGTCAGCGGAAGATTGTGCGTACATGCGTCTCCACCCGAAATAACCATATATGGAGCTTACAACGCCTAGTTTTACTATGCAGATCCTCATCTACATATCATTTGCATATGATTATTCATCCACGTGATAACTTAAACGTTATCACGTGGATGAATAATCATATGCAAATGATATAAACGGTACAAGAAACATTACATTAATACAAATCAAGTAGTTGTCTATCCTTGCCTTGTTTTTGAATAGCCTACATAAATAAAATAGTGTAAAATACATTTCAGAGAAAGTTTTTCTCAATCTTTTCCACTTGCCGAATTGTATTTTTAATTGATTAATATTTTTAATGGAAACAGATAGGCCTTGGGCATTATTTGCACGAAACTATTTTCTCAGACAATCTGGTATTATCATAAGCAATTATCTCTGTGGTTAAAACATTAAAGCACGCCACAGGAAAAGTGTTCAAAAACAATCGCATCCACAACAAATATTTCTAATGATTGAATTAAAAAAAATGTTGTAACTTCAGTAATGATTTCATGTTTAAGTGTATTAATTTGAATGGCATATTTAATATAAATGTTTATATCAGAAGTATTTTATTTATTTAAACTGTTATTTGCGTCAGTTTCACTAAACGGCTCAACACGCTCGCTGCCGCGGACATTTAAGAAGGAATGGATATTTGCTTCAAGTGACAGGCTTGGTGATTGAAATTTTATTTGTATAATCTTTCTGTATATGTTTAATTTTCTTTAGATTTTCTGTATAAAAGTGACCAAAAATACATTTAACTCCAGCTCACCATCGGTGTCGCCAAAGTGCTCCATCTCCAAAACGTTCGTACGCATGGGTCAGAGTTTGCGTGCAGGTGCGCAAATTTTCCCGTCAAGTTTTTCTTTATAAATCCCACCTTTTGCGCAGGAACTGGCGTACGCATGTTTTCAGCCCCGTTTTGTGCGTACGCAAGCTTTATAAATGAGGCCCCAGGAGAGTAAAATTATTCAAAATAAGACCATGGACATGAATTGAGAAATTAGCTCAATTCAGAATTAATGTTGACTTTAAAAACTGCGCTTTGTAAAAAAAAAAAAAAGTGCACATTGGATCTGTTTTTTCTCCATTTTATTTTCAAAGCAATAAATCAAAGTTAATTTGAACCACAATACACTTTTTCCAACACAAAGAACTCTCCTGATCCATAGAGTACGTTAAACCATGGAAAAAAAACTTCAACTAAAGTCAGAACTAACTGTGCGAAAAAGGGAAAACAATTTCTGTAAACAGCACGGTAAACAAATTTTCATATTTACCAATAGTTCAGGTTGGTGCAAAATATCGACATCTTTAGCCGTTTTCATGTAATACTCGTAATGTGAATTGCATCACATTTCACCAAGTATTCTACAGCACGACCTCAGTTAATACTTACGCCAATTTGAATGATGATAAACATACAATGCGACATTCTGCCAGCAATATAGGAAACATCATCACTTAAAAAGTGTCAGTGGAGACGATCTTTGCACTTGATGCGTGTGCATGGGTATGCGTTTAGTGAGTGTATACTTGGTTTTTTGAAACGTCAGACCACGAGTTCATAAGAAGGGCTAACCCAACCCCCCCATGAACATGTAACATACAAGGTCCTAAACACCACCATGTTAAAACTACTGCATTATGTGGGAGCTAGTGCAATTCAGACAGGTCTGGGATCAGTCGCAGCAGGCACGTAGCTACACATAGAGACACAAAGGAGTGGAGGGGCGGATCCTTTAAGGCCATTTCTCAAATGACGCCCAAAGTGAACAGCATGGCGAAGTCCATTTTCTTCTTGAGCACTGCGGTTTGAACTAGCTCCTCCATCGTGTCTCTAGTAAGGGTGACGGGCGAGTGAAGAGGGGGGCAAAAAAGGAGGAGGGAAGTAGGGCTCGGTGGGGTAGTTCCGCCTCTTCATGCGTTTTGTTCTAAGCAGTCTGAGGGCAAAGGTCAGGACTGTTTTAGCCGTTTCCTTGGCAGACCAAAAGGGGTGCACTGGGCTGATGCAAGAGCGCGGAACGCCTCGGCCACTAAATGAGGATGGGACTGAATCATCGCTTTCCAACCTGCAGTCTCCATTATGTCTGCAGCATGACTGCAAAACAGCAAAAACAAAAACATTCATCATACACTGATGAAATGAGTCAAAATAATCTGGGATTTTTATTAATTCAGTGAAATCATGCTAATTAAAAGGAATGTTCTGGGTTCAAAACAAGTTAAGCTCTATCCACAGCATCTGTGGCATGCGCACATCTACAGTACAGCAATGGTGCAAAATGATCAGAAGAATATAAATACATTAAAAACAATATGTATATTTACTTCATATAAAAGTTTTTTTTTTCATTTTTTTAATGACATTAATACGTTTTTTTTTGTTGCAAGGATGCATTAAATAAATAAAAAGTGACGGCAAAGACACTTAGTGTTTCAGAAGATTTAATTTTGTTCCTTTAACTTTCTATTCAAAGAATCCTGATTTTTTGTCCTGAAATTAATCAGCGCAACAGTTTAACACAGATTTTTTTTTTTAAATCAGCATATTAAAATGATTTCTAAAGGATTGTGTGACACTGAAGACTGGAGTAATGATGCTTGAAATTCAGATCTGCATCACAAGAATAAATTCTATTTTAACAAGTTATTTTAAAATTGTTTTAATGTTTTTAGTTTTTTTTTTTTCAAAAGAAATGATGAGAGACTTTTTTCAAAAACATTAAAAATCTTACTGACACCAATCTTTTGAACAGTTGTGTCAAATAAATAAATGCATACCTGAAAATAAAACATAAAATGTTTTTCATTAAAATATTTTTTTTGGGGGGGGGGGGGGGGGGGGGAATGCTGAATTCACTGTAATAGACTAGCTCCCTATGGCTTACTGCTTTAGTTTTTATTATTTAAGCTTAATGTTGTCTGAGTGGTGAGATTACCGTTACAAGCGGTTGAACTTCTGGTTATGGGTTACCAAAGTTATTCCTGTGGGTATTTTCCATGGTAATAAAAAAAGTATGCCACAGATGCAGTTGACAGCGCTTCGATATCACTGAACCCAGATTATTCCTTTCAAAAGTGCAATACAGTAAGAGTTGTCATCTGTTTTTGTGCAAGGTAACTCAAGAAAAAGGTTGTGAATCATTTGGTTTTTACAGGTATCTTAATCACATTAAAATGCAAATCCTGATGTGTTGGGTGCTTTTTATTTGCAAAGGATTCTGGGAGATGTTAATGTGTTGGCACACATACTTGCTATTCCAGTTCTTCCCATCTTTACAGCCCAGCTGTCTAAGAACACTGCATCTAAAGAAAAAGCACAGAGCAGAATTCACACAGAGCTCCCAGAATGCACTGCAGCTACGGCTATCTGTCATACGATGTCTACGATTTACTGTCATACAAATAATTGCAGTTGATGTAGGCCTAGCTGTCAGCTTTGCTTTTAATCAGTCATTTATTCAAAGTGAAATTGGGACCACATAATGAAATGTATGATTTCTCTGAAGGCTTCTTTGAAGGAAGATATATTAATATAAATAACGAGCCAAATATTATTTTTGAAGGAATATAATAATATTTTTATTAGTGTTGTTATTTATCATCATTATTTTTATTTCAAATATTTAAAGTGTTCAATATGTTGGTCCATTTTAGATAGTCCACTGCCCTTCACACTTTTTTAAACCCTTCAACATTGATGAGGATTATTTTTTACAAGTATTGCATTTCCGCTCTAAATTCTCCCATCATGCATCATTTTAAGACAGCCAAATTAAACTTGAGAGCCATTAAATGTGCAAATATTTGCAAAGTAAATACAGTAAAGTTTAAGTGTTCAGTAAACATGAATAGTAAAGTGTACAAAGGATTGTTTTAATTGATTAAATGAGTGTTTGTACTTGCCTATTAATGAAGTCTATGGCTTGTGCTTTCAGCTGCTCTGCGCTGTGCAGGTCAGCCAGAATGAGGATGTCGGCTACATTCTCTACAGACAGACTGTTACAGAGAGCCTCCTCACATAATACCTTTAATCTTTCCAAAGCATACTAAAGAGAAAGAGAAACAGACAGCATGTAGCAGATAGCATGAACACAAAACAAAATTGGCCTGTCTTTCAGAGCAGAAAGCACTTTACCTTGTCTGCAGCAGCTAACAGGTTGTCGGCCATTTTCTCCAGGTTAGGAGCTTTACCAGTGTAAATAAATACCATCATTTCCCTAAATACATCCGGTTCCACATCACTGATGTCCACGCGGTTCTGCAATAGGGTTGAAAAAAAAAATGAACTAAATGACTAATTTACTAAAGCCTATTTTACTTAATTTACTAATGAACAAAAAATCTGGTTTAGAATTACAAAGAATCTGCACATGCAATAAATTATTCTTTTTTTATACAGTCTTTATTTATTTAAATGTTAAACATTTTTTTAATCTAAAATAATAGTTTAAAATTCTATTAAATATTATATACAGTTGTAATCAAATTATTTATCCCAAGCTTTAAACTTTTGTACTTTAAACAAAAGTAATTGAAATAGCTCAACACAACAAATATTTCAAGTGATTTCCTCAAATTGAACTGAAAATGCAACTTTTAATGACTTTAACCGCCTTCTCCAACTTGTCCTGTTGGAACGTCCAATGATGCCCAAGCTTCAGCTTACTCACTGATGGCATGACGTTTTCTCCTAGGATTTCCTGATACTTAAATTAATCCATCTTGCCTTCCAAACGCTGCAGGTTTCCAGTGCCAGAGGATGCAAAGTTAACCCTAACCTGCCCCGTCCAGGTGGCGTAACCACTGTTTCTTTAACTTTGAACTTGATTCCCACACATTTTCCATTTCAAAATTCCATACTTTTCCAGACTCACATTTCCAGACCTCCTTCCAAATGATTTTTTAAACCATATTTAAACATTGAAGAACATATTAAGTAAAAATACAATGAATATGCAATATAGAGAATATATTTAGCAATTATTTTTCTAGCTGACTAACAAGTTTATGATCACTAAATGACTTTTCTGGGGTAAATGTAACATTATATGACATATTTACAACAGAGGTGCCCATCCTGTTTCTGGAGATCTACCTACCTTTAGAGTTCAGATCCAACACCTGTGTGTAACTATAAAGTGCTCCTAAAGATTTTAATTAGCTGGTTTAGTTGTGTTTGATCAGGGTTGGAGCTGAAATTGCAGGAAGGTAGATCTCCAGGAACAGGATTCGGCACCCCTGGTTCACAAGCTGTTTTATTGACGTTTTTTTTTCGTTTGAAACACTGATTGAGTGATTACATGAGACAAAATACGGACTTCAGTAAGTTGTAATTTATCTTTTAAAATTCATTCTAATGTTTTTACGTGCTGTAACTAGTAGTAAAGCGGAAGAGATGATCAGATGCTGCCGCATCGCTTGAACTGAGGCACTACAGCGATCTGTCACGGCACATTAAAGAGTGCCAAAACGGTATTTATTGTTTGAATTTCATGTGAAAATTAACGGAATTTAAAAGCTGAGACTTTGTTTCACATCAAAAGTAACAAAACTCAAAGCTTTTTGCGATTTATTGGATGGGAGGCGCTACAAAGTTTTGTTTATTCATCAACTGAAAACAGCATTGACTAAAAGATAGATTCTTGGGATTTAAGAATGTATATTCTTAAAGAAATTTATATTTTTAACCCAGTTTGTGTAATATATATATATTTTTTTATTCTTAATTGTAGAAAACTGAATAGGTGCCAATAGTCTGGAAAAACACAAAACAAATTATTTTTCCACTTATCTTAGGAACCCGGGATATCTTCTCTTAACATTTTGGACCATTCTTTTGACTTAGCCATACTTCTACCATGCAGTCAAACAAGACACTCAACAAACTTAGCCAGTTCAGATATTTCATGTGTTCTAGCTCAAGCACACCTGGTGCAACTAATGAAGCCCTTGATCAGGTGTGCCTGAGACAACACCTGTTTTACAGATTTGTGCTGTGAGTGATTCTTTTCAGGGGGATGATTAATTTTGAGACTGCAGAAGTCATTAAAAATGGCATATTTTTGTTTGATTTGTTCATTGCAAACAGCTGAAAGTCTGTAAATGTTGCCAATAAACCTGATTTGCTATGGGGGTTGAATAATTTAGATTACAACGGTATAAATCAGTATGTAATAGTGATGTACTATTATTGTACAATATGTACAATAGTATGACTACTATTATTATACAATGTGATCATCTCTAAAGAATAGAGATTATGTGCATCCAAATTTATGACAGGTAGTAAACATCTTTTTACTTACTTTTTTACTCTCCTCCATTTTGTGTTCAAACATGGCATTGAATACTGGCGACCTCGCTGTCAAAGGAAACATGAATCATCAGTTTTAAGTGAATCATATGTGGGTTAAGTACTGCCAAATTCATCATGTGCCTCTATCATTTCACTGAACATTCTCTATTGTCTGTGCAGCTTGTCTTTTTTGCAAGGCAAAATCTGGGTCTACCCCAAGCGTCTGTCAATGCTGTGTTTGGATGACTAAGCTCACCTGCCAGTATGGATTTGTGCGCTTTGAACTCTTGCCCTCCTACGAACAAGCTGCAGTCTGTGAACCTAGAGCCTTCCCACAGGTTACCCAGGTCATCGGAAAGCTGACACTCCGGAACCTTCAGCATGTTTGTGTTTGACTGGCCAGAGATGTTTACAGAGTCCTGGACCACACTCACCTAAACAAATGAGTCATTGGCTTGAAGCAAGGACATTATTACACCAAAACATTTAGTATACATGAAACGGTACATGTTACGTTACCTCACAGAACAGAGTGAGCTTGTCATCAGGAAGAAGTCCGTTAGCTTCATCCAGCAAGAAATCTCTCCTGATGAACTTCTTGAAGCCCCAGTCCTTTCCCTGGACGAAGCGGTAGGCTCTTTGGCTTTCTGAAGTGTGAGGAGAAAACAGAAGCAACAAATACAAATAAAAACAATTTAGTTACTCCACATAACCAAACTCAATCCAGAAAACGGGAGCATCCAGAAAACTCTTACCCATGGCTTTAGTTTCTTCTCTTTTGGCGTTCAGTAAAGAAAACTTGAACTTTGCTCTCACTTCACTTTTTGGGCAACTGACAAGCAATAAGTACAGAGAGAGATAATCTTTACTCTCATCATCAAGACCCTTTGGGTTCACTCGCAAACACCTACAGAAAGAAATAGAAAAAGTGTGTTAATTTTTTTATATATATATATATGTAAAAAACAATTCAATAGCATGGACAACATTGCTTCTGAATCTGAACAACCACCTATATCCACATAATTCTGTAATTTGGTAACCAAGGAGCCGTTTACACGACAGCGTTTAAAAAAAAAAAACCTGAAAACTTTGATGCGTTTTGGCCGTTCATTTACAAGACAACAGCATTTTGGGACTCTTGAAAATGGGTTTCAAGTTAAATTTTTTGAAAGCGATACCGTTACTGTCTCCGTGTAAACTACAAAAACGCAAATTTGTAAAAATGGTGGCGTCATGTGCATGCGCATTACGTGTTCAGTCTATAAGTGTATATGTGAATACAGCGTTTTTAATCGTTTGAGGGTCCGTTTGAATGGAGATCGTTTTGACAAAGTTGTCATCTGTACGCAAGAATTAAAAACAGTTTTTAGCACGTTGTTGTGTAAAGGAAGGTCGAGGGACATAGAAGCAGTCACACTGCAGGACTGTACTTCAAAATGTCTGATATTGTCAGAACTTCATCGTAGAGTAGGATTCATCATAAAAGCAATTAATCAACTGTCGGTGAAAAAATAAATCTTTTGCAATCCCCAAAATTTGTCCCAGCTGGCTCAGAGTAAACCCAACCTAAATCAAAACAGGCCACAGTGGTTTCACAGACAATGATATTTGGAAAGAGAGAAGAATGAAGAGGCCACTTGAGAGCTGTCGACAACATTCAGAACACAATGAAACATACCATTTCATCTTATCGTTAGGGCCTGAGGAGAAGGTCGAGCTCCTCACAACTTCTCCCATCTCCTCCCGACAGAAGCTGAAGTTGTTAATCGTCCACATGTAAGAAAACTTCACGACTTTTACCTGTCGATAAAAATAAAAAACACAAAGGGACATTTAGGAGTTGCGTTCTCAACTCAAAGAACGGTTCTCTTTCCATTCGCTCAGTCTCTCTCACCTGTGTATAACACCAGCTCTCCGCCACAGGTCCAGAGGTCATTTCCCCTGGGGGAGGGGGGGTGGGAACCCGTGACATGGCCTGCTTTCACCCTTCCACGCCCCTGATTTAGCTCACTGCTCGGCCTACACACAAAATCAAGACAAAACTGCACAACTGTAGTCAAAACAAGTCAACGAGTCGATATGATTTCCCAATACGAGAACTGGTTACAATCACAAGACAGCTCTCTCAAATGTCTATAAATAATCACAACTGAGGTACACTATTAGGTCAAAGTTTATATATAGTGCTTGCTAAAATAAAAAGCATTCAATCATAATTTACTTTGTATTCTACTGAGAAACTAGATTTTTGCATTTTCTGAAAAAGATACTTGCCAATAAAAAAACCTCCCCTCCACATTATAAATTTAGCAGACGCTTTTATTCAAAGCGACTTATAAATGAACAACACAACAGACCACAATGCTAAGGTGTTCAGAGTGATTTCTAGTGTTTCGAGGTGGTTGCTAGAGGGTTCTTGGATATGTGGCTCGTGTCTCTCAAACAATGCAAGTCTATTGGATTTTTTGACCATTTTATCATTTGACTCGAAAAGTAACTACTCGTCATCAAAAGTTTGCTGTCTGTATTTTATATTTTTAAAAAGTCTCTTATGCTCACCAAGGCTGCAGTTATTTGATCAAAAATACAGTAAAAACTGTAATGTTATTAAATATTATTACAATTTAAAATAACTATGTTCTGTTTTAATCCATTTTAAAACATAATTCATTACTGTGATGCAAAGCTGAATTACTCCAGTCTTGAAAAAGAACCAATAGTAATAGAAATACTCAACCAACAGTAATGGCAAAAACTGAGTAATACAGGAGGCCCTTGAGAATGTATACTCAAATAATACCTTGTGTTCAGAGATCAGCAGGTTGTGTTTCCATGTCATCCCTGGGCTCAAGCTCAGAGACACAGCCGTCTGAGTGATTGGAAACAATGACTAGCAGTGCATACTGACCTCAGCCGCTAAAAAAGCCATCCTAAACACACAGACACAGAATTAACCTCACATGCATCCGTGTCATGAGAATCAGCTAAATTGTATAGCGTTTAACTTGAAATGAAAAACAAAAGGACACCCAGTACTTCCAGAATACTCAGTACAAAATCAATCGAAAAAAAATCAATCGTTGCATAATGTTGATTCAAACAGAACTCAACTTGTCCATTAGTTTGCAAAAATCACAGATAGAGAAAGAAATGCAGGCAATGCCTGCATCCTGAGGGTTAAACCAAAACGTAAAGCTAATATTTTTGTTAAAACTTTTAATTCTTCCATAAAAACATGTATTCTTGTATACATTTAATGGCGGTGAGACTAGTGGCTGCTAGTTTTTAGTCCCCTAAGTAAAATCTGTGAATGTTGCCAGAATATGAACAGGTATCAATAAAGATGGACGATTTCTGGCTGTTTTTCTTCACCAGTCCTGGTGAACAGATTATGGCTGGCCTTACATCATCATGACAAAACAACAAATTTGGATATAACTAGTACACAAACAAGGTCAGTAAGTAACAGTATCACTAGTATGTATAATATCTTGAGGCTATAAACACTATGCATTTTAATATTTATTTCCAGGCCCTGTTTACTTCCATTGGAAGTAGTTATGATACATAATCTACAAATATAGTTATTTGTTGTTAGCTTAGGCTAACTATTGGATGAAACGTATCAAACTTGCCAGCTGTACATGTCAAATCAGAATTCACCATTCTCTACAATCAAGTCTTCATTGACTCATCTACAAATCACAATCAACCGCACACTCACCTCAGTAAGAATGCTGAATCTCACTTGTGGGAGTTTTGCGAGCCTTCCAGAGCAGAAAGCTTGGCAGATGAGGGCGGTTCAGTGGGATGCCACTCTCAGCAAAGACTCAATGAACCCTGGCAGGAATAACTGGATTTTAACACCACATCTACACTGGCACTGCATCAAGTTCGGTCCCAATTGCTTTGCAGCTCACAGACTATTGACATCATAACTCTAATACGGGCAGATTTGAGTCGGGTGAACGAGACGATCTAGAACTAAATTAAAAAACGAGTTGTGTTTGGGAACGGTTTGTCAACAAGTGAAGCGCGCAAACCTCATAAAATGCAGCAATAAATGCAAAGGGGCATTGTGATGTTTGATAATTGATGCAGAGAACAGGAACACACACAAGCCAATTGTTTAAACATGAAGACAACATGAAATTAAAGACATATACATAAAATAAAGTTGAGGAAAGAACTTTCTGAAAAGTACTTTTTTAAAAACATTGTACTGCCCTTATGGTCAACTATGGATGACTAAAAAAAAAAGATCACAGACATAATGCAAGTCCAAATGAGATGCACATATCATACTGAAAGAAATTTTGTTTTTTTTATACACTAATATAACTGCAGATAGATTTTGAAACCTAATAACTTCAAACAAACAGGAACAACTTGTGTTTATTAGCCAAAGAAAATGATCTAAAAAATTTACTCAGGATTATCATTGTTGTACCAGCCTTCAGCTACCGCTCTAGACATCGTTAGCGAGAAAGTCTGGATTTAGAAGCTTTATTTTCCTTTTTTTTTTTTCTAGAAGCATGCTACATAAAATTGACTTTATTTAAAAGTGTATATAAAATAATATAACAACAATGAATAGGCTATCTGAAAGAGATGTTTCTAGATTTAATAAAGCTGTTGAATTGTCAATCGAAATCCCTGGAAATCGGCAAGTTCAAAAGAGTCGGTTCTCAATTGTTTAAGGGTTAGTCAAAAATGAAAATTCTGTCATTAATTACTCACCCTCATGTCGTTCCAAACCTGTAAGACTAACGTTTATCTTTGGAACACAAATGAACATTTTTTTAATGAAATTAGAGCAATTTCTGTCCCTCCATTAACAGTCTACGCAACTAGGCCTACCACTTTGAATTTGTTGCTTCGTTGCCACTTTGAAAAGTTGATATAGGCTAGAGATCTTAAAACTTATCCATATGAATTGAGCGGTTTAGTCCAAATTGTCTGAAGAGACATTATCGCTTTATATGATGAACAGATTGAATTCAACATGCTTGAAGCGACAGAACAAACCTCTTGCAGAATCTCAAACGTGCTGCGTAACACGAGAATGAACCTCATTGGTTCTCGCATGTCAAGCGAACATGCTTGAGCTTCAGTTTACCAGATCTGTTGTGTGCACTGATGAAATATGTTTATAAACCACTCAATTCTTATGGATTTTATGATTCCTTTGAGCTTTGTTTTTGTTTTTTTGTAAGCGTCAACATGGTAGTTGAGTAGCCGTCAATGGACGGACAGATATTGCTCAGATTTCATTAAAAATATCTTCGTTTTTTGTTACGAAGATGAACGAAAGTCGTATGGGTTTGGCACAACACGAGGGTGAGTAAATGACAGAATTTTCATTTTTGGGTGAACTATCCCTTTAATATGATTATTACGAATGAGTTGTTGAGAACCGCTCGGAACGGTTGTGAATCGTGAACGAATCTTTCAAACAGGTTTTGTTAACCAAATCAATCAATTCACTGAAAAGATTCGACTCTAAATAACGAATCGTTCGTTCGCGAATCGGACATCGCTGTAATGCGCTACAATTTCAGCCCCATCCGCCCCAAGTTTTAGTTATAAATCGATAACCGCGTTTCTTACCGCGTTCAAACAAGTTTGTACATACATATGAGCGCCGAACACTTGACGTCTTTCTGTTATATCCGCTCGCTGTGCAACTGATGCGGAAAACGAAGAGAAAAAGAGTCAAGGAAACCAAGTTAGCCGACCACGGCTCGTCTCGTTTGGCCTACATTTCATGCACGGCCCAAACAAGAGACAGAACCATAACAAAGCCCAGCCAACAATGTTGCTTTAAGGCCGAAACCAAGAAAGATCATTCTACAAAACCCCGCACGTATCTGATTTGTTTGTCCCAAAACAGCACATAATGGAGTAGATCGAGTAAGCATCTGTCTTTGTGTCAGTGCGCAGAGCGGTGGTTAAACATAAGAAAAAAATAATTTTACAAACCTCTTAGACACTCCGCATCACAGACATAGAAACACGGTACGATATGTGACCTGAGTGAGTCGTAGAAAGAATTTTGTGCGAAACGAGTGAACTTTTGAGCCTTTCTCTACAGATAAGGGGTGTTTTTCTCTCCCTGTCTCTCATAGCGCTGCCTGCGCTTCAGCTCTGTGCAGGCGCACTGCGCATGCGCACATAACTTCCTCTCAAACCATCTGTTCTAATAACAAGCACAGTTAGTTAGCATCGTACACTAAATTCTAATGGCTACTACTGATAGAGTGATTATCGTGGTTGTTTTAATTAGCTTGGCTGCCATTACTTAGATAAAACATGCACCTACATTTGTACATTTTATGATGCACTGCGAAGTTACTCTCAGCTGCATAGGAACTAGCAGTTTCCATGAAGTGGGGGGCTGGGGGCGAAAAATTTACATGAAGATATAGATATAATAGAGTGAATCTATAATATATTGATAGGTACTTCATTACATACATTATATGTGACATATCATTAAATATATAATATACATGTGGTCTAATAGCCTGCATTTATGTGCATGGCATTACATTCTCAAAAAAAATGATTGGGATTTCTATGACAAAATCAAGTTACTCTTTTAGGGATGTATTATAGGCCTAGAATATATGACTGGGAAAAGGTATGACTTATCCAGTTCCCCCTTCACCACATAACCAAACGGGACTGAAGTGTCATTGAGGCTGACTCAAATTATCTTTTATCCTACTTCATCATTATATTGCCACGCTGATCGGTATCACATCTGTGAGACTGAATGAGATGCCTCACAATATATCATCATTTGATATCACAAGAGAAGATAACAGTATCTTTTGCAGGGGCTGTTGTAATGGTAATGATCCTCAACAAATCCAGGCTATCACTCAATGAAATATGAAAGGCAGTTCTTTTAAGCCAGGGGAGATATAGCCTACTGTATATCTTTCACATCATATACATGGAAATAATAACAGATGAAAAAGTTACTTGCCAATTTGAATGATTTAAAAAAAAAAAAAAAAAAAAAACGCTATTATTTCTGATGTGAGCTCATCGTCTGTGAATTGAAAGCTGTCTCACTTGCTTCATTACCATGACAAAACCAGAGTCTCAATGCCCTGTGACCTGCTGTATGGCACTATCTGTGTTTGAAAGTAAGAGGATTATCAACTAAATGAAAAAGATGAAAGTGGATGAACTGGTATTTGTGTGGAAAAATATTCTATTATCAAACATGAAAGTTTAATAAAAGGCTTTTATAATTAAATGTAGATCTGGATTGTACATCAGCCCTGCATACCAATCATTATATTGAAAAATACAAAGGGGGTTTTAAATAAACAACTACAAAGTCTTTGAGTTATGATGATCTTGGTTTAAACTTAATTTTTTTTTTACTAATTTTAACAAAAAAATGATATGTATTTTATTAGTTAACTCTATAAATATATAAATGTTTTTTGCATGTATAAATCATTTTACATTAGTTAATTCAATATGAAATGAAACCTCACCCTGTCTATTTTCTTAATGCATATTATTGATTTTATAGTGAATCATTTATGTAAGCAAGTTTTTACTTTTTTAACTTTTTAATCAAATATCTAAATTTTCCGCTGAAATGACAGACTTCTCTCTGGAGACATGTTAGGGACTTTTACAATAATTTAGTGGTTTTCAACTAAAACTTTTTTTGCGTTTGCCCGTTTATTTTATGACAGTGGTGTTTTGTGGGCCTGAAAACTCAAACTTTTGAAAGCTAGTTTCAAAGTGCAAGTTTTTGAAACCGTTACCATTATTGTGTCCGTGTAAACTGCAAAAATGCTTACTTGTGAATGCGTATTACGTGTTTAGCCCATAGGTGCGTACTGCTTCTTTAGAAAGTGACATTGCCAACTACTGGCCTGGAATGCATAATACAGTGTTTTTGTGGATCTGTGTGAACGGGATCGTTTTGACAACGGTTTCAACTGTAGGCTATACGTGTATACAAAACTTTTTAAAAGTGCAAAGGAAAAACTTTACAGTTTTTAGTACATTTTTGTCGTGTAACATACCCTTAAAGTCTAGCTGAACCCCCACCCTGCTGGGTCACATTCATCTGCCTCCCTTTTTAAGTGCAACATAAGTGCATTTTTTCTTTTACTATAATTCATTACATTTGAATGTATGTCACAATATGGAAGAAAAGATCTGTTGCTACTTAAATTTCATTGTGACTTTATAATAGACTATATATTTAAAAAGACAACAACAACAACAACAACAACCTTTATTTATAAAAGCACTTTTAACACAATACAGATTGATCCAAAGTGCTGTACATAGTGCATAGCAGGACTACACTATAAAAAACAACAATTACAAGTTTCCAAAAGCTAAAGAATAAAAATGTGTTTTCAGAGTAGATTTAAAAATGTCCAATGAGGAGCAGACCTCACATGATAAGGGAGAGCATTCCAAAGCTTGGGCCCAGCCACAGAAAAGGCCCGATCACCCTTTAATTTGTAGCGACTTCGTGACTCATTTAAAAGCAAGTGATTTGAAGATCTAAGTGCCCAAGCAGGACAGTATGGCACAATAAGATCACAAATATATCTTGGTGCACAGCCAGACAATGCCTTAACATAAGGATCTTAAAATCAACTCGAAACTTAATAGGAAGCCAGTGAAGGGATGCCAAAACAGGAGAAATATGATCCCTCTTCCTAGACCCAGTCAAAAGTCTGGGACAATGATAAACTATACCGTAGACAACATAGGACAATGATAGACAACATAGGACAATGATAAAATGTACCGTGGAAGTGAATTATTGTTAAAATTCTGTTTTATGTTCTTGAAAAGTATAAAGCAGAATGTAGTAGTTAGTTTTATTATCGCTATCAGTTAATAATATGGTTATGATACAGTATATGCAGCGAAACATTTTCCAAAACACCTGAAATGTCACTGTATTATTTTACTTTGATTTTGTTTTGTCAAGCACCCCAACCCCCCCAACAAAGATTCTGTTGAGTTTACCCCTCTGGCTTTCCCAATTATGAGACAGAAATTCCCTGTCAGGTAGTGGGACACATAGAGACTGAAAGGAAAGATGCTTGATCACGCTTTTCAGCATCAGTGTTGTTAATATTAGAGTTTAAAAGTTTGTACCATAATTTACACTTTTCTTTGATGATAAAAGCACTGATGTTCACACACCGAGAAACTATGTTAGCCAGTTTCATCAGAATGAAAAGCTGAAATGCTGCATTAAACAGAGCATTTTGACCTGTTTTGTTATTATCAGTGGTGCATGAGAAAGCAAGCATTTCTACTGCTATTCCAAATATCGATTTTAACAAATTGGTATGTATATATATTTTTTTCTTCAGTTGCCCATGTGACGTTGGCAGTTGATTAATGCAATCTAAAAACAATGTAAAGTAGATTTCAGACATATTAGCAATTTCTAGATCAAATGCAGAGTACCCCTATAAGCCCTTTTCTCCAGACTTCTTTTTTATGATGAATAAAATGTCATTTTTAATTACGCACTATTTTTTTCCCTGTTTTGACAAAAAACAAAATAGTTCAGCTTAGGTTTAGCTGAGCTGGTTTCAGTTGCAGCACGCTCCTACAAAGTACCCCTCTGGCAACTAATGTCTTAAGAACTCCAGAGCTCTTACAGCAGTAATCATCTGTCGTAATTAACTTCATTGTTTGAGTTCTGAATTCTAATCTGGGTAATAGTAATGAGTTTTAAAACCTTTGGCAACAGAGAGAAGGATGGAGAGAGATAGGGGGGAAAGGATGGAGAGAGAAAAGTGATTAACACCCGGTCTACAAGAGGGATTCCACAAAGTCAAACCACATAGGCCATTTTTTGTAGAGAAAGATTCATGTCATCTCTAGTTTCCAGTTTTCACAACATTTGCTATTTTGCAAGTTCTCCCGGAAATCATGGAGGGGTCTGAAATTGTCATCGTAGGTGCATGTCCACTGTGAGAGACATAATCTAAAAAAAAAAATCCAGAAATCACAATATATGATTTTTTAACTATTTATTTGTATGATACAGCTGCAAATAAGTATTTGAACACCTGTCTATCAGCTAGAATTCTGACCCTCAAAGACCTGCAGCACCTGTTTGAGGTCGTTAGCTGCATAAAAACACCTGTCCACCCCATACAATCAGTAAGAATCCAACTACTAACATGGCCAAGACCAAAGAGCTGTCCAAAGACACTAGAGACAAAATTGTACACCTCCACAAGGCTGGAAAGGGCTACGGGGAAATTGCCAAGCAGCTTGGTGAAAAAAGGTCCACTGTTGGAGCAATCATTAGAAAATGGAAGAAGCTAAACATGACTGTCAATCTCCCTCGGACTGGGGCTCCATGCAAGATCTCACCTCGTGGGGTCTCAATGATCCTAAGAAAGGTGAGAAATCAGCCCAGAACTACACGGGAGGAGCTGGTCAATGACCTGAAAAGAGCTGGGACCACCGTTTCCAAGGTTACTGTTGGTAATACACTAAGACGTCATGGTTTGAAATCATGCATGGCACGGAAGGTTCCCCTGCTTAAACCAGCACATGTCAAGGCCCGTCTTAAGTTTGCCAATGACCATTTGGATGATCCAGAGGAGTCATGGGAGAAAGTCATGTGGTCAGATGAGACCAAAATAGAACTTTTTGGTCATAATTCCACTAAACGTGTTTGGAGGAAGAAGAATGATGAGTACCATCCCAAGAACACCATCCCTACTGTGAAGCATGGGGGTGGTAGCATCATGCTTTGGGGGTGTTTTCTGCACATGGGACAGGGCGACTGCACTGTATTAAGGAGAGGATGACCAGGGCCATGTATTGTGAGATTTTGGGGAACAATCTTCTTCCCTCAGTTAGAGCATTGAAGATGGGTCGAGGCTGGGTCTTCCAACATGACAATGACCCGAAGCACACAGCCAGGATAACCAAGGAGTGGCTCTGTAAGAAGCATATCAAGGTTCTGGCGTGGCCTAGCCAGTCTCCAGACCTAAACCCAATAGAGAATCTTTGGAGGGAGCTCAAACTCCGTGTTTCTCAGCGACAGCCCAGAAACCTGACTGATCTGGTGAAAAACTACAGGAAACGTTTGACCTCTGTAATTGCAAACAAAGGCTACTGTACCAAATAGATTTTCTCAGGTGTTCAAATACTTATTTGCAGCTGTATCATACAAATAAATAGTTAAAAAATCATACATTGTGATTTCTGGATATTTTTTTTTTAGATTATGTCTCTCACAGTGGACATGCACCTACGATGACAATTTCAGATCCCTCCATGATTTCTAAGTGGGAGAACTTGCAAAATAGCAGGGTGTTCAAATACTTATTTCCTCACTGTAAATGTTGAATTATTATATATGACAAAAACAGAACTCTTAGATTAGCCTACCTTGCAGTATTTCGAAAGGTCGCTACATTGCAACAGTGTTCCTTGCTGGAGATGTAATGGTGGCATAATGGTTATGTAATTGGACTTGTATGCATGCAAACATAAAAATACACTTTTCTGCTCAAAATGCACATTCTATGTACAACTACTTTTATGTACTATACACTGCCGGTCAAAAGTTTGGAATAATATTTTTTCATGTTTTTGAAAGATCTCTTTTATATGCACAAAGGCTGCATTTATTTGACCAAACACACAGTAAAAACAGTAATATCATGAAGTATTAGGTCTATTACAATTCAAAATAACTTTTTCTATTTCAATATATTTTAAAATTTAATAATGTATATTTTAATGGTATCACGGTTTCCACAATCATATACTCTCTAGCAAAAACTGTTTTCAACATTGATAATAAGAAATGTTTCTTGAGCACCAAATCAGCACATCAGAATGATTTCTGAAGGATCATATGACACTGAAGACTGGTGTAATTATGCTGAAAATTCAGATTTGCCATCACAGGAATAAAATTAAATTGCAATAATATTTCACAATATTAGTTTTACTATTTTTTATCATGCTAGCATTGGTGAGCATAAGATACTTCTTTCAAAAACGTTTAAAAAATAATAATCATTCCAAACTTTTGATTGATGGTAGACATGTACTGCCTGATGAAAGATTGCGCATGTTTGAAATACTGTAGTTTTTATAACCTATTTGCATGAGGGTTTGTGTATGTCTTTGTATTTGTACAGTTTGCATGTGTTAGTGCATGTTTGCATGTGTGTATAGGTCAGCAAAAAGTTCCCCAAGGGTTATTAATATAGGAAGCCCTGCATGTACACCATTTCATTTTATGTCGGAGCACTCATTCAGGTGATGACCTGTGCTGCCGGCACCTTTATGTGACCATTGAAAATTTATTGAGGTGAAAAGTACCAGGAATGTGTGCAGTGATATAATATATTTTATAAAGGTTGGTTTAATGCTTCACCAGTCTTCAGCATATGCCAGCTGTGTACATATTCCATTCGAGAGAGAGAGAACTAGCAGATTGCAGCATTCTGAAGCCTGTCTGCATAGAGATATTTCACAGACTTCTGTCAGACTGGCAATTTCAAAAACACATAATTATCAACAAAAGCACAAAAGCTTGAGAAGACATTGGTTTAATTAGGAGGAATGTATTGCCAAATTTCAAACACACAGCTTAAGAGAGAGAAAGAGAGCTGTTAGAAGTTAATCAACATTAGCCTTAATGATAAGGCCTCTGAGAAAATGTACAGACACAGAGCGCCGCACAAAACCACATTGTTTGTCTTGGGTTTCCAAGAAATTATCCTTATTTCGCCTTAGAAATAGAAAGAAAAAAAAAAGACGAAAAACACATCATCGTCTGTCTGTTCCTACGTTCTCTCCCACTGCTTGTCAGAAGAAAGGACAGAAAGGAGGGGAGCGCGAGGCGGCGAATCGGTCAGCAGACACGCGCTTCCCGCGCTTCCAGCAGCTCGCGCTGTGCAGATAACGCGGGAATGTCAACGGTTTGACAGGTTTCCGACGTTTTACTCCCTTTCATCTCCGCCGTTGACAGCGCGGTTTAAAGCTCTTTTTGTACTTGTATCTAAATTTGTGTTTTGGGAATGAGAAACCACTGAGCGAAACGCATGTTTTCATGGGCTCGTGAGGAAGGGAGCGGATGAAAAGCTGTTTTATACAAGCCGCCCTGTGATCTGAGGTGAAAACTACTTCGGCAACAAACAAGGCTAATTTGAGGGTCTAAACAATTAGTCATCAAACAATAGTCACATATTTTTTTTTTCAGTGATATGTTCTCCAATTTGTTAGTTAGTCTCCAAAACAATTAATAATAGGCTATAGGCTAATTCCATAGTAGCCTATAGTCTAACTGTGATTGGATTAGGCTAAAACCACAGGTAGACCCACATTCGTGGTTATCTCCTCATTAACTTACCTGTTACTATAGTGTCTATTAAACATTGCTATTTGTCATAAAAATATATTTATAACAGGTAATAATTCAACTCTCTTATTTAGGCTACTGTTAATATGAATCATTCATCAACATACTACAATTATTGTTTCTATGAAATTAAGTGTTGAGTTCTGTTTTTCCAAATACTGAATGCAATAATCTGTAAATCATTATAAGTAATGCTGTCTATTAATGTTATTACAAATAATCTGCAATCTTAAAGTAATCTGTTTTCTTCACCTTGTTCTTTTATTTTCAGACCACTGTAAACTCATTCAGACGTCTTTTTTCAACAAAAGCAGTAGGATATATCTGGGAGGAAACTGCACCCTTGTGTGTTTGTGGATTGTCTCTTTATGGAAGGTCGTTAGCCATCAGTGACTTTACACAGGTAATCATTACACTAATCTTTACACTAAAAGTGTAACCTATGCTAACAGCAATCCTTATTGACAATGTCAATATCAATATGGAAACTTGCAAGCAATGCCTAATTTGACTACTGTTAAAATGTTTAAATTTGTGTGTTTTGCTTATTGAGCCCTTGAGCCATATAAACATACATCATCTGATATTTGTCCTGGCTGGAAAAGCTAGAGCCATAGCTTTACTATACCACTCAATTAGCCTAATGATTCATTTCCTACAATATTTTAGCAATATTACAATTATTTTTTTTTACAACATGATCAGAGAGGACATCAAAACAGGTCTGAGCAATTATTACATGTTTGGGTTACGTGAAAAGTAAATGAAATACAAGCTACACCACAGCGCTTCACACAAGAGCAGCCTTAAGCATTTGTTGAAGGAGCTCCTCAGTATTTTGTTCTCCTTCTTGACTCTTTTTCAAAGGCTACCTTTTACTGACCTCAATTTTAATCAGTACTTACTGACCCTGTCACCTGGTCATAGTCTCCAATGTATTGGATTTAGCAAGGGTCTATATTAAGATTCAGGCCTTTGGCGAAGGTTTTTTAATTTTCCTGTGACATTAAGACATGCGGCTGCAGGGCATACTCCGGTGCACATGAAACCCTGCAAGAGGAACAGGAAAAGCTTAGGGTGTCTCTGAGTAGAGAGAAGAATTGTTCGCAGGGGGCTGCAAAGCACCAGGCTGGTGAGATTCCCTGCAATATTCCCTGAAATATTAAGAGAACATGACACTAGCTGCGTTTCCATTACCCTTCAAATTGCGCAAACTGAAATTGCGAATTGAAAATACGCCCAATGGAAACACGTCAATTTCGCAAAAACTCCCATTTATCGCAAAAAAGTTTTTACACTCGCATGAGGTGGTTTTTCAGGCAATTCGAAAAAGAAATATTTCGCAAAACTGCAATGGAAACAGTTTTTGCGCATTTACAGGTCAGCTTGACGTAGATGACGCGGTATGTTTGGACAGAATACGAGACAGAGTTCTTTATTAAATTCATAAAAGACAGAAGAATTACAGGAATACTGGATTCTAAACCTCAAAGAAATGCCACAATCAAGACCTTGAAGCAGAAATGAGTGAGAAACACCCAGAAACACCTCATATGTGCTGCTCAAGTATAGGCTAAGGGTCTTTCCTTGCCATTGATGATTGGATAACACACACATCTGCCTTGATTAATAATAATGGCCAGGGCGGTGGCTTAGATACATAAACCCACCAACGTCCGTTGCTATGATTTTTGGAATGAAGTTTTAGTCGCATAACATGGGTTAATGGAAATGCCGTCATTTCGCAATAGTTCTTTGTCGACATTTAGAAAAAAATCGCAAGAGTTTTGCACAAATCTGCAATGGAAACGTGCCTACTTACTCCATTTGTGCACATGCACACAAAACACACTCACATTTATGAATTTCATCTAATATTATTTCAGGAAACACTCAAGCCTGTTGTTCTCAATCGCCCTCCAATCGCATGAGATCATGTCAGCGAGGAGAAATGCAAAAGTGTAATGCTAGAATACAAAGTTCATATCTACTAATCATTTAATCATGATTGGAAAATCTAATGAAGCGGAAAGATTAATTAAGTGGCATTTCCTTGATGCTCTGATTGATTTAGAATTACAGTGCATTTTCTCAAGAAGCTCAATAATAATTAATAAATTATTTAAATAAACTTGAACATTGCCGGTCTGATGCATGAGACACTTTCCTATCAAAACAAGCCTGCCACTGAAATAGAAATAATTATATCATCTTCAAAAGTGCTCTTAAGTTGTGATTATTAATTTGCAAAATTAAAAAACACTTATCTAACAATTAGAGTATTTTTGTTGCAGTTTCTTTCTTACCAACATGACAATACAGTGTAAATCTGTTTTCATAACTCTACAGGTCTAGATCTAAATAGATCAATAAAGAGAAATATGCCAATAAAGAAATAAACGTCCACTAAAGTGACCACAATGGTTAGTACGTCTATCACGTTCAGTTTAGTTTTGTTCATGGACTTTGAGTGTGTTTTCATCTGTCACATGTTTCTTTGATCAGTTTCCATCCGTCTCCTTGGTTACCGTCATTATTAGTTCATGTGCGTCAGCTGCAGTGTTTAGTAATTATCCTCGTTATGTTCACTACTTAAGTTGTTCCTTTTCCTGCACTCCTTGTCCGGTCACCGTAATACCTACATTGTGTTAATGTGAGTTTCCCTGTCTGTTACATGATTCTTGAGTGTTACTATTAAAGTGTTTGGATTTCATATTCTGAGTCTTCAGCCTGTTCCTGACTACACCACGCCGATACAGATGACCTCCAAAATGTATATAAGAGATCAGTTTATTTCAGTGGCTCAGTAGAGCACTGACCTTTTGAGCTTCACTGTGAACTTCTGTTGTCTTGCACTTACCAGCCCGCTCAACGACGAGACCCTAAAGACCCTGTTCTGGAACTTCCACAACCCCATCTACCTTCCAGACACCACCGAACTGAGCTGGAGAGAAGCCGTTGTGAGGTGTCTGGAGAGCGTACAGCCCCGATCCAGAACACGGCCAGACCCAGAGCCCAGCCCGTCACCACCCCGATCGAAGAAGCCTGAGCCCCCGCAGACTGGAGACTTCCGCCTGCAGCGACGATTGAGCCTGTGCCCGAGAATGGGAGGGCAGAGCACACCATCGCCCCGGAGTTGAAGCACCATGGAGAGTCTGACCAGGGGTGTGAGCCGCCAAAAAACGCCCATCGCCGTGGGAATCCTCATCGAGTTCGAGGGGATGGAAGCGAGCCACACCCGCCTTCCCGCCACTGAGAGCGAGCACTGGCTGGACCTGTTGGACAGTTTATTTGAGTGTGGAGAGTCTAATTTCCTGTGTCCCTTGAACCCATCTGAATCTTCTTCATCAGTCCTGTTATCCTCACCCAGCCTCCCTCTCTCACCACCTCTACGTACTGCCATCAGGAATGCTCTATTTTTTGTCAGTTTTTGTGCCATTCTCCATTTTCAGTCCTCAGCCAAGCCTGCTACCCAGTCATCATCACCCCCCATCAGTCCCTCTGTGTCACCTCATCCTCCTCTTAGTGGCGTGGTTACACCGTGGACCTGCTGGGAGCCTACTCCTCCTAGGTGTGATGAGCCCATGGCTCCTCCTCCAGCCTCGCTGCGCTCTGTCCCACCTCGACCCGTCGACCCGGCTCCTGCGCCTGCGCTCCTTCCCCCCTCGACTCCAACGTTGACCATCAGCCATTTGGCCTCACCGGGCTCCCTTGGGCCGTCTGCTCCACCTGGGTCAGACATCGCCATCCCTCTGCTGCGGACTTGCAGGCCGTCCGCAGCTCTCAGGCGCTTTACCCCTTCGATTTAGGCAAGCTCCGTCCTCCCTCAGGCTCCACCTCCGCCCTCGTTCACACCAGCTCATCCTCAGCCTTCCGGATCTGGCGGTTGTCACGGAGGCTCCGTCGCAGCGTCTCATCACTTCCTCGGACTTCCGTCTGCGCGGTGGGCTCCACCTTCCAAGGCTCCTTCGCCATCGGTCGTTCCCCAGATGTCATCACCATCATGGCTCCCCCCAAAGTCGACTCCACCTTGGGCTACCGGTATGGCTGAGCTCTTGGTCGCATCCACCTGGCCACTCCTCCTGTCTTCTCCACCATGGATGCTACCTCCTGCTCCTCCCTGGTCGTCGTCATCCGTCTGTCCGCCTGCTCCTTTCACCAGCCCTTCGCCATGTCCTAAACCTCCGCCATCTTTCCATCTGTCAACAATCTTATACGGCGCGAGGACGCGCCTTACCGGGAGGGGCGTTATGTCACGTTCAGTTTAGTTTTGTTCATGGACTTTGAGTTTGTTTTCATCTGTCACATGTTTCTTTGATCAGTTTCCCGCTACTCATCCGTCTCCTTGGTTAATGTCATTATCAGTTCATGTGCATCAGCTGGGTTTAGTAATTATCCTCTTTATGTTCACTACTTAAGTTGTTCCTTCTCCTGCACTCCTTGTCCGGTCACCGTAATACCTACATCGTGTTAATGTGAGTTTCCCTGTCTGTTACCTGATTCTTGAGTGTTGCTATTAAAGTGTTTGGATTTCATCTTCTGAGTCTTCAGCCTGTTCCTGAAAAAGATAATTAAAACCAACAGTCTATGTAACTGACTTAGAAAATATCTCTCCCACAGCCTAAGCATCTTTATCTCTCCAGACAGACTTGCACTCCAAGGTGCTTTTTCCTTGCAAAGGAATTTTGCATGATGCCTTAAAAACAGCAGTAGCATCAGACTTCGTATCAGCATGATCAGAAGAGAATAAATGGTGCTGTCAGTGTCCACACAGAGGAAAACGCGAGTTGTTTTTCTTGCCAATGCTGTTTAAACAACATTTATGCTGCCATCAGACCCAATGGATGAAGAGAGAAGGGCAAGTATTGTCATTTACATTTACATTTATTCATTTTGCATATGATTTTATACAAAGCAACTTACAAGTGAGGAACACCGCAAGCAATTTATCATAAGAGTCAGCATGGACCCAGCCAACATTATGCAAGACATGAGGTAAGACGATAGGAAATACCATTTATTTCAACTGGTTCTCATTTTGCAGCTGGTTCAGGGTCCTATAGAAACAAATGATTTTTTTTGTGAGATAAAATCATTATAAGCAAACAAGCCTGATAGAGGGGCTAAACAAAAGGTTTAGACACCAGCCCTCAACTGTAGTTCCATGTTAACAGCATTCATCACCATTTTTTCAGGATGTGTAGAGGGAGGATGTAGATGTGATTAGCATCCTGGTTGAGAAGCCGTGGTAGTGCTTTAGAATGGCTGTCATGAAAAGGAGTGGTGGGGTGACAGTGATGTATGGGTCCTGGAGCTGAGCAGTCTTCGCCTGTTGATTACTTTGGCAACTTGAATGCAGAAACTCTGCTGAATCTGTTAGTTAGAATGCTCTTGTGTAAAAAATACATATATGTTTTATAAATAACAATAATGTTTACAGGTGTTATCAAAAACATGTCCAGGGTGATTTACATCCCAAAATCAAAAGAAAAGACATAAGAAATTATATTATGCTTGAAAAAGATAAATAAGACCATGGCCAATAAGACAATGGTCATAACAAATAAAACAAATTTATATATATTGTATATATACAGTATATATATATATATATATATATATATATACTACAGTTTAAAAGTATATTTAGATATGATATTTAATATACAAATTTTTATGCTATTTATTATAGTATATATATTTTTTTTCTTTCGAATTGGAGGAGAAACGTGACCTGGACATGTTTTCATGAGAATCACCCTTACAATTCAAACTGGTACTATTGGTGCGTTCAAGTCATCTCGTATAGATCGTATTTACGAGTTGAACGCACTTGAACGCCACCACAATGTCGTAAATACCAGTGGGGAGTTCGGGATTTTCTTTAAGCCCCGATCTGTACGAGTTGGGGGCGTGTCAGTGATTAACATGGCGGAATACACAATATGTAAAGGTATTTAGCTGTGATATTGTCAGGCTTTTCTATTTACAGAGCAGTTAGCTAATCGCCAACACAGAATATGATAGTATTATAATATAACAATGCAACATGTAACGATGAGTTGCAGTGGCTTCATAAATTATTTAAAAACATAAAAATACAAAGTACACCTGATGCACATTTCTTTGTTCTTCATTTTCTAGAACAAGAGTTTAATAACCTTACTGTATTTTTGTGTAATTAATTAAGAGAAAGTACTCCGCCATCTTGCTCCGATGAAAGTGACTTGAACGCACATGTCGTTATAAGCGCGACTTCCCACCTCGTACGTACGAACCTCCCAGGAGGACTTGAACGCACCATATGTCTAATAACGGATGTAGCCACAGTGCGTATAAACCTCACACGCCTGGCACCAAGAGTTGCTAGCGACTGATGCTAGCGGCTGCAGTCTTTAGCGTCCTTGTTAGCAAGCCCGCCTCCCATGCCAGAGACCCCAGTTCTAATCCCACTCGGAGCGGGTCAAGTAGGACCGGTTACATCTGGTGCTGTGTCCTGGGAGTGAGGTTTAGTGGCTGAGTGTAACTGTCGTAGGCCAGTAAGAGCTGTGCATGTAAACCTCACTCCCCTGGCCTCAAGACTCACGCTAGTGGCTGCGATGTTCAGCGTCCTTGTTTGCGTGCCTGCCTCCCACGCCGGAGACCCCGGTTCGAATCCTGCTTGGAGCAGGTTGAGTAGGACTGGTTACATATGCAATCATCAAAAATGAAATACGAAGACAGTGGGACACCTTGGTCTTTTATAAAGCTTTTCGAATCATAAACTCTGCAGTGCCATAAAAATGATCCAGTATGACACGTGAAATGAGGTTGACAGTTAAACTCAACCATTTCACCCCTTTAGCCCGGCCTGCTTTGGCTGGAATAAGGATGAGCTGAGTCTTCTGTCTCGGCACATTTGCTGTGTAGTATTAAAAGAGAACATCTTTACCACCAAACATCGCCCTGAGCAAGACTATTGACTCTTATCTCCAGGAAGAAATGGATCAAATGAAATATTAGATGGCCAACAGTTCCCTGCAGCCAGCCATGGTTGAGGTCCCACATTACTGAGCGAATTGCAGCGCCATGCTGAATTGTGTCTGGGTTGGGGAGGATGATGAGGTGCTTTGCCAGGGCGGGCCTCAGGTGCCAAATGTGGTGTTGAGAGAAAAAGAAGAGTAATTCTCCCCGCTGGAGCGAGCTCTCACAGTTTAAACACCCCGGGCACTCGGCCATCTCCGTCTCACATAACAGCATCTACACGGCCGTTTCTACTTGCATGCACTTCTTCAGCAGTTTAGCAAGCAGGAGAAAGATGGCATGAGTGAGAGGAAAAATATGGAGTAAGAGACGAAGTGAGAAAAAGACAGATAGAAAGAAAGAAAGAAAACGAGAAAGAGGGAAGGAGATAAGACTGCAAAACTGGGTCAAGGACTCAGTTCAGCCATAATTACAGAACTCCCAACACCACAAGCTGGAAGATCAATCCGGCATGGGATTTAGAAACCTATTGTCTCTCTCTCTTCTCCCTCTCTCTCTCCTTGTGAACGAATCTGTTTTTGCAGGATTTTCAGCCCTGCCTTTTGCCATCAAGCCCTTTAATTAAGATTAGGCTACAGCTCTCACTTCAAACTCCCAACACCAGAACTGAAGCATTTTAAGGTGAATCACACGACAACCTGTCCAGGCCATATTTCACCCCAAAATCAAAGGATAAAGTAAATTAAGCATATTAAATGGTGAAAAAAAATGAATTGGGACATTATTTTCAATGACAATTACAGACTAATGTGTCTGGACATTTCTTACACCATTTATTCTCAATGTTGATTGTCATTAGATTCTTATTACTGTAATACACAATTTAACATTTCATTTGATCCATTTCTTTTCGAATCAAAAGCTGTCACTTTTCACGTTTTTTGGGTTGGTAAATGCACCGGGGACCCAATTATAGCACTTAAACACGAAAAAAGTCAGATTTTCATGATATGTCCCCTTTAAAAATGTAGGCTATTAAATTCATATTAGTTAAGCTAATAGTTTTAGTTGTATCGAAATTGGAATAGAGGATTGTGAATTTTCACTACTATCTAAAATTTTGGTGTATATAAAGAATTTTTTTATTTTGCCACACCTGCCAATTTGACTTGAGAAAATTTACAGGCCAAACATTTTTTCCAGCCATGACACAAAAACAGGCAGTTATGACACCAAAATTTTAGATAGTAGTGAAAATTCACAATCCTTTATTCCAATTTCGATTCAGCTAAAACTATACAATTTCTATACAGCTAAAAGTATATTTTGTGTCATTGAAAGTTATGTAATAATACCTATGTATTTAGAATGAGACCAGGCTGGATTGACAGTGTGGAATTGAGTATTTTGTAGGTACTAAAACAGGTTTCATTTTGTTTATGCAAAATAATGTTTGTAATTATGTTTTGTAATTTTGGGGTGACATATGACCTGAACACGTTCCTAAAAAGGTTTCGTTAGAATAACACACCTCTATTGTGTTCTCTTGACAAAATTACCAAAACCTTTATTTCACAGCAGATTGTGGTTTTTCACAATAGCTACACGTGTCTGAGGAGCTTTATCAGAGGCTGATGTCAAAACGGCCTCTGGCAGTCTCTTGTGTTTTATGATCCAGGGTTAACACTCCATTTCGAATATCTCTTTGGAGACCCAAAAGAAATGACAGTAGGGTACAGTGACTGAATGCGATGCCACAGGTCAGACTGCTGCTGCCGTGTCTAATGGATTCTCATGCGTCGCCCTGACATTCACATTGGCAGGTATTATTGACAAAGAGGCAGTTCAGCGATAAATTTTATACGTGAAACACTTCACGTGGCATTGAGTGCTGCATCTGAGTTCTCTCTGTTGCCTAGGGGCTGTGATACCGCAGAATGTCCATAAGGATCAGTAGACCGCTTCATCATGTCTGAAGTTAAACCAAAAACGATTAGAGAAATATGAAAAATCATATTTAGGAAAGTAGATACTTTGTATGAATAAATAATTTGTTTTGTTGAAAATATGTTTCAAATAGTTTAGGATATCTTTAAATGTTTGTTTTGTCCAGATTTAACAGACAAAAATGGATTCATAAAATATAAGTGATGTTGCCCAACAGATTATTTTTTTCCAATTAGTGAAAATTAATTAATTAATTTAATTTCATTAATAAAAAATACAGTGCCATGAAACGGTGTTGTTATTGTTAACTAAAAGTAAAACAAAAACGGTAGCACTACTTGCAATAACTGTAATAACTAGGTACTAACCCTGAACCTACCCCTAAATCTAATCTTAACCTATAGTTACCTTACCAGTAATTTCTTAGGTAAGTACACTGTAAGTACACGTAACATACTGTAAAATAAAGTGCAACCACAAATACAATATACAGTCTGAAACAAAATATTAATATTAGATGGAAAACTTAACTTATTTAATTATTAAAGTTACAATAACTAAAACTAAATAACCTAGAACTGAAGAACTAGAGAGACATATTTAAAAATGAAAAACTATGATCAATGAAACTGTTACGTAACAGTGGTATAATAGTAAATCGCACGACGAGGAATGATTCTAGGAAACAGTCTTTAATCATAAACACTCAGGAACCTGGAGAAAACCACACAAACATTAACGAGAATGGACGAAGACTGAGGGAGAACACAGAGACTAAATACATGTAGCAAACAAGGGAGCTTAATCAGGTAATTAACAGGACACAGGTGAATGAATTGACTTCAAACAGATTGGGGAAAACTAGGACACAAAAAAAACAAAACTATTATATACCTAGCCAACTAGCCAATGTCAGTTTTGTAAATATTAGAACCTAATTTTGTAAGAAAAATGGGGGGAACAAAATCCGACGGAAAAAAATACAGCTGTCGGAATCCGTTCCCCCACCCCCATGATGAGAGATGTTGCTGTAGTGGCTTAAAATATGCTGATTATTTTCTGTGTGTGGATGAAGCTTAATCAACATCAGTTTAAAAATATATTTTTTGGTGTTTTTGATTTTTATAATGATAGGACAAAATATATAAAGGAAGTGGGAGAGATAGAGAGGGATGGAATCAGGAAAAGTCCCAAGCTGGGACTCGAACTCTGGTCTCCCAAGCGTAATGGCACTATATGTCAGTGCACTGCCCACAAGGTTATCTGTGCCAACTAGCAAAAGTCAGTTTTGTAAATATTAGAAACTCATTTTGTAAGAAAAATGGGGGGAACAGAATTTGACGGCAAAAATCCAGCTGTCGGAATCCGTTCCCCCACATCCATGATGAGAGATGTTGATGTAGTGGTTTAAAAGATGTTTATTCTATTCTGTGTGTGGATGAAGCTCAAACAACATCAGTTTAAAGATTATTTTGGTGTTTTTGCCTTTCATAATGATAGGACAAAATATATAAAGGAAGTGGGAGAGATAGAGAGGGATGGAATCAGGAAAAGTCAACAAGCTGGGAAGTCGGGTCGCCAGAAGCGTAATTGCACTATATGTCAGTGCACTGAACACAAGGCTATCTGTGCCGACTAGTTGAAGTCAGTTTTGAAAATATTAGAAGCTCACTGTGTAAGAAACATGGCAAAAATCCAGCTGTCGGAATCTGTTCCCCCACCCTCATGATGAGAGATGTTGATGTAGTGGTTTAAAAGATGCTTATTCTATTCTGTGTGTGGATGAAGCTTTTTTACTTTTATTATGATAGGACAGAATATGGACAGGATGCGAATGGGAGAGAGAGAGGGATGTGATCAGGGAAAGTGCTTGAGATGGGACTCGAACTCGGATTGCCCGAAGCGCAATGGCACTATATGTCTCCATCCCCCAGGGATCAGGGATGTTATTCTGCCAAATTAATTCAGGGGTTCAGGGGCGAAATGCTGGGTTCCCCATGAGAAGGACCTGCAATCTCATCAGGAAACTCCACAGCCTGCAATGTTAGTGAGGAGTGAGAGGCCCAACTATAATCTCCATGTGCATTAACCAAAGTGTCCTCTGCGGGGCAGAGAAACCAGAACGGGGAATAGCACAGGGAACTTCACCTTTTTCAAAGTATCGTCTCGTTGGAGTATTGGAGGCCAGGAAACGACCACATCCAGAAACACACGGGTGGAATGTCATCTTTAAAAAGACGCAATGTCACCATGCGTTCTTTTTTAGGGAAACTGCTCTTTTATTTGTTAAAGCGCCTAGGGGTGTGATCACTTAACTCTTTATGGCAAAACACACCGCTGAATGAACAGTCTCTCCAACACAGAACGTCTTCTCTTGTCAATGAAGGCAGGTTGGCAGAGTGCTGATAAACAGCTGCTCTTAGTCCGAAGCAAAATGCTGAATGAGTGAGTTCCCGTATTTCCAGGGGAGTGGCTTGCCATGCAAATCTCACTTGCCAATTTCCATTGGCTTGTTTTGTTACTACTTGAATGCTACCCTGGTAATCCAGAGTTCTCGTGAGAGCACAAGTTGAATTTGCCCAGCGAGTTACTCTGGTGTCGAGTAATGATGCTCATTAAATATGCCCCTCTATCTGAGCTGCACCAATCACATCGGGTTATCTGATATAGGCGGGACAGAGGCGAGCTAAACAGATTACGACAGCACTGTGACGTCAAAGTCATTAGTAAACATTGCAAGATGACTATGGATGAATACCAGTTGTTTGAAACGGCTTTGGCTGCTACAATGAACGAGTTAGACTTGGCTTTTTATCTAAAACAGGAACAGAAGATGGCACTCGAATCGTTCCTTTGCAAGAAGGACGTTTTTGCTGTTTTGCCGACCAGATACGGTAAGAGTATAATCTACCAGTTAGCTCTGCTGGTAGCTAAGCGTATGGGGTTTATTGTTGTGATTGGTCGTAGTGTTATCCAATTGCGTGCAGTGAGATTTTCAAATGCATGCTTGGTGCCGCCCCTCGAGCTGGCCGATTTCCATTAGTCGACGCCAGACCATTAATCTTTTAGATTTAGGTCTGGATTTCCAGGCTACTTGAATGCAGTGCTTAATTTGTAAATTCCGAGGTCGTGAAAGTTAGCTGGGTTCCCATCTAAGTTGCAAATTTAATTTATGCAGATAATCAGAATAGGCTTTAGCAAAAACAAGATGCGATAAGATATTAACAGACAAAACATGGTAAAAACATGTCTAATTTCTGGGAATGACAGCATAGCAGCGTGTCACAGGGAGCACTATATGCGTTCATCCATCATTATGAATTTGCAATGCAGATCTTAGATTTCAAAAGTGTCAAAAAGATGACTCTTCAACAGTTTAAGTTTGTATTCGACCGATTCGACTCTACAATCTGGCTTTGGAATTATAGAACTCACATTTTCACATTAATCAGCAACATTTCAGATGCGATACTTAGTATATAATTATTAGGCTAATCCAGTTATTAATTAATTTTTCAGTCACATACTTAAATAAGCATTCTACATTCCTAATAAATTCACTAGGATTTTCTTATAGTAAGTTTCCATTACAGTTTATGTGCATTTATTTTTGTCAAATAATAGGCTAAATGATCCACCTCAAGCGAGTGTACAAGTTTCATTTGGGGGATTTTGTCTGCGTCTTGTGCAATATCAGAAAATACACATAGGCTATCATTTTTCATAAAACCATTAAAGATGCTTATTAAATGCGACCCATTTAAAATACTACTAACATTATTCCAACAGCCAAATTAAGCCAATTATGCCATGCATAAGTTTCAGAAAACCTCTTCACAAATAACAGAAGTGCATCAAAGTTTTTATAGACTATTCTATTGCCATGTGTTGGAAATGCGAATAGCGGTCAAATTCAATAGATCATAGCTGCATTTCTACCACTTCTTAATACTTTTTTTAATACATTTTACATAGGGTTCCTTAGTGAGATCCCACAACGTCGAACGTGATTGACTCATAGAGAACTGAAAATCTAAAAATAAAAGCTAATTTAAATTATTAATAACTACTATAATAGTATATCAATAATGATACTAAAATAACACTGGTATGAAATCATTCAGTATGTACCATGGTATATAAAGTACCACTGTATCATCATTGGATACCATCACTGCACCACGGTACTGAAACAGTACTTTTGGTTAAGGATGTGTTATATAATAATTTCAATATAAGTGGGCTACTGATAAAGTAGGGTTATGTTATTACAATTCAACAAATACCCTAACCTCCAGTTAAATCTAATTAGCACATGTAGGTAGAGCTTCCACAAAACAAAAAAATAGCTTCTGCAACAATCACAAGAGATTGAACACTTCTGCCTATGGCTTACACACAACAGCTGCACTGCAACCTGTCGGCATTTGTGTAAAGCACCCGAGTGAACCTCATCTCTCAAGAGCGAAAGCCAGGGACAATGTCCCTGAGAAAGACCGACTGCACATAACTCTGGCCTGAACGGACAGGTCATTCTCTGTGTGTGATTGATAATGCCTGTTCGGTGTGAGGTGAAACACAATGGCGTTTGGCAGCCACCTGATTCAAATGGATTGCAGAAAATTAAATCGATGTGCTCTGCAGAGATGGGTTGCTTGAACTGCCTCTATCGGGACTGTCATCAATACAATTATTGATCCCAAGGGGAAAATGTTGGCCTGTGCACCAGACTAACTGATTAAAATTACCGCAGTGAACAAATGTGAGATTTGATTGGAGGAGAAAACATAGCAGTTTTAAAACAATCTGTCATCAAGAAAAGAGGTTTCTTATTCATGCTTCATGAGACACACTGCTACAGAAAAATAATAATAATGATGTACTTCCTTTTTTCAACTGTGGAAAAAAAACTGGCTTTGTGTTTAAATAAGCCAACCAATGGCTTGGACAAAGGTCCAATCAGTCAGACTTCAGTCAAATGATAGTCTACTTACCAAAAAAACATGGGAGTAGGAGGGTGTAATAGTTATTCTATAAAGTGTCACAAAAGTATATTCCAAGTCATACAACAATTTCCCCTTCCAGTAGGTGTTAACTGCTGTTGCAGATTCAAGTCAGTGAGTTGAGTGAGTCCAATTTGTGAATGAATCATTCAGACCGTGTTTTCTCACAAAAGAATGATTCATGAGAGAATAAAAATGGAAGTTGAACTCAAGGAATGGATGAGTTTAATTTGTAAAATAATTCATCATTCAGACTAGCTTTGAGCAGTTGATAAATCCATTTCATTGAAAAGATCAAAAGAATGATTTGTTCACTGATCCGTTTCTCGAGTAAACTCAAGGAACCGTACCAGACTGATTCATGAATGAATCATTCAGACTGATATTGTGACATGGATCAGATGATAGATCTGAATCAGAAAAAAAATCTTGATCCTTCCCTGGTGCTAAGTATACTTGCAGCCAGACTAATTATCAGTATACTTCAAGTGTGTTAATGATTAGTTAACTTGAAGTGTGCTATTTTGAAACAACTCATTTTGTACTAAGTATATTTTAGTTGTACTTAAATTGTAGTAAAGCATAACTTTAAGTTTATTTAGTGTACTCACATTACAAATTCATTACGAGTGTCTTCGAAACAAATAAGCAATATACCATAAGTGCATTTATATATATATATTTAAAAATATTTTCTTTTATTATGATAGGACAGTACCTAGACAGGAAGTGAGGTGGGAGGGAGAGAGGAGGGGCGGGACCAGGAAAGGTCCACGAGCCAGCACTCAAACTGGGGTCTACCGAAGCACATGTCGGTGCACTTGCCCACAAGGCTATCGTGGTGTGATATAGTTGAGTAAAAAGTATATAGGCTAGGCTCATTAATACATTTGGCTTATTCCAAATACCACAAATTGCATACTTTGTCTTCAATAACAAATGTACATTATTAGACAAATAAAACTTAGTTATACTTTGTACAAAATACTATTGTATACTATAATGTATTTTGAAATACTTTCAATGCAATGATCATTTCCAGCACACAGTTAAAATATACCTAAAATATATGTTTAATAAAGTGCAAATAAATACACTTTTAAAAAATAAACTGAATTTTCACTTCAAGTATATTTTTCTAAAATATATACTAAAGTAGAATTATTAAGTGTGTTAAAAGTTGTATTGTGAAAATGGTTAAAAGCATGATGCTAATAAACTTTTAATATATCTAGAGATAGTAAAATTTTTGTTAGCATATTTGCAATGCACTATTGAAAAAGGGAATATATTTCAAATACAATAAAGTATACTTTTTTTTCCACTAGGGTTTTCTCGAGTCAACTCATGACAGAAGTGTCATAAGTATTACTTTGCGACCGGATTAATTAACTGGGGTTTGAGACTTCTTCACCACCATAACTCTAGAGCAAAATTTGCACATTGCTTGTGTGATATCCACTGGCTCGCCTTCATGGTTTAAAATGGAAATAGTTCCAATATTTATCAATAATTGGTCGCAAAATGATGGACAGTGATTTAGATTTTGCACGCGTCAATTCCAGTAAATTTTTTAAAAAATGAGTAAATAAACAAGTATGCGACAAGTAAAAGCATTTGCGAATGGGGCATTGCTCTCTCATGAGCCCTACTTCTCGGAGATCTATACAGCAGATTTCAAGATTATTCTAAGACTTCAAAAAACTTGCCTGGTACAGTAGTTCACGAGCCATATGGACCACTTTTACGATACTATTAGGGTGTTTTCTTGTCATTTAGAGTCCTCATTCAATTTCATTATATTTAAAACAGATGCCATAATACCCATCCATGGAAGAAAGCCAGTAATGCAACAAAATAAGGTTAAGTAAATAATGACAGAATTTTAATTTGAGTGAACTACTCCTTTAATAAGTCATGTGGAGCTTGATGCTTGACAAGCTACAGTTTTAAAGTAACTTCCTCAACACTAGTTGTCATTTTATAGCAGACTTCCTTACCCTTGGGGACTCAATATTTTAAACAGTGTCGCAAGTCGCAGACTTAATTTCCCATGCACAATTACACTTTCTCTTTAGAGTCTTCAGCCGGGGGCAGAGGAGCTAGAAAAAGCTTTTAATGGAAGAGGGAACGGAGTAATGAAGAGACGGGAGTTATCTCCTCCAACACTCTTCTTTTTCTTCACTGCCACTTTCTTTTATCTTTCTCATTACTGGCCTTAGTGTTTGTGTTTTATAATCGTTTACTAATATTACTAATATTTGGAAGGTGAGCTGCCCTCTGGAAAGTGCCTGACAAAGCTTGTTGTTTCTGAGGCAGACTTTTTTGTGTTTTATTATGGAAAGCATGAGGAGACTTTGTAATCCTGTCAATGTTTTGGATGTAAAACACTTTCCCCACTAGCTTCTTCAAAACATTGTTTGTGTGTGCATTCTGTCCAGTCCAACACAGCAACACTGAGTTAGCCAATAGCATGAGTTTGGGGGCGGGACTATCTGTTTAATTGGCAAATGATTAGCTTAAAGCTGCAGTAAGTAAGGTTTGCCTCTTTGTCGCCATCTCTGTTTGAAACCTGCAATTGCAGTTATTTGCGGAATTATCATCTTTACGTGGGTTGCGCATCGGCACGGCTCCTCAGCGTGGACGAATCTAATGTTGTCACTGATGATTGTCTTTTGGACCTTTCTGAATTACAGTCCGCCATCAGTTGCTGTGAGAAAAGGCTAAATTATCTGCCACCTGCATCATCCTCACATGCGATATAGCCTACTCTCCTTCTTTATGTATACAGTCGTGACGTAATGACGCAAAGATGAAGGATGGCAAGCTCGTACTATTTCCCGCGGAAACGTCCAACATTATTACATGCTTACTGTTGTGAATCGGGCTAAGGTAAGGAGATAGTTTTGAACACTGGCTGGTTATGTACTTGCTCAAAAATAGTTTTTAGATAATTTGTAACCAAAAAAAGTTACGGACTGCAGCTTTAATTAGAAAATTTCTAACATTTTTTTTTTTTTTTACATTACAACGTTTTAAAAGCTTAAGCACAATTTTAAGGAATTATTCACCCACAAATGAAAATTCAGGTATTTACTCACACTCATGCCAGTGTGGCTTTTCTTTCTTCTGTGGAATTCAAAAAGAGATATTTTGACAAGTATTCACACTTTTTTTTGAAGACATTCAATACATTTTTTTTTGTATTGTAATTTTACAGTTGTACTTAATAATTATTTTAAGTATTACAATAGCAATATTTCTTGATTTAATATTATTATTTATATAACATTTTTGGCCAAATTGTGCAGCCCTACAAACAAGCACACAGCAAACCTTGTTTTTTTAAGTTACATTTTAAATCGAAATTGCAGTTTTTATCAGAAAAATCACAATTCTATTTATTCCCCCAAATCATGCAGCCTTATGCAATATATTCCAAGTTTTTATAATCTAGTTTACATTCATGTTTATGTATATTTGAATAAGGTGTGTTTAAGAAAGAAAACCATATATGAGGTGAGACATTTTTTTTGGGAGGGGGGACTGTACCTTTAAGTACGAACTCTTGGCAATCTCATGTGCTTTCACTAAACTGGGATCTTGATGATTAAGAATGTGGTTGATTTGGGCAGCGTCCGTGTTGTCGTGGAGTGGAGTGGAGTGGAGCTGATCTCGGGGTGCAGTGATGTATGTGTTTGTTGTTCTCTAGGCACGTGAGGAGAATCCCACTGGGCTGAAACCCTATTAGAACTTCAGCACTCAAGCTTATCTCATCTGATAAGGCACACAGAGACACGAGCGAGAACGAGAGCTCTCTAATGCACTTCTTCACTGATAGAGGAGCGAAAAGCAGGGGAGGGGAGAAGAAGGTACGAGAGTGGAGGAATGAGGAGATGAGAGGTCTTCTGTTTGACTGAAAACTAAATTAAATGAGTAAATTCTGTCTAAAACAACCACATATCTACAAAAAAGGCTGATCCAGTGTTGCAAAAACGTACATGTAAAATTACTGTCGTCCTTCATCAGTAACCAGATTGCGAGAGACAAAATACATTTTGATGCAAAAAAGACTGCTGCGGTGGGCCGCCCATTTGCCTATAATGGGTAATTTGATCATCTTTGGCTGAATTTAGCTAGACAGAAAATAATTCAAGGTCCAAATAACCTACAATATTTTCCTTTGAGAGTAGTAAAAAGTCGTTTACCTCCACTCGTAAATCAATGAATCCAATTTCGAAATCTGGGCTGTTGGAAAACCTTATCAGTGACCTGATGCAAAGCGAGGAGTGAAGAAAACTCACTCAAATGCCTTGCGCTCGAACAAAAACTCTCTTAATAATTCACTTTTGCTGATTGAATTTTTTGTCATGCATTTATGCCAACATTCGAGTATTTAACCACATGCAGAAGCTAAAAAGATTTGGCTCTGTATGTTCACCCTCTACAGCTCAAGATAGCCTATATGAGTTATGATGAACAGTTCGCCTAAAAATGAAAACATGCTTGTGGTTTATTTAAACTTTAAACAACCATTTAGATTTGTTGTCACTGATGTCAAATCTGTCACGGCATGTCTGATATGTGTGAATATGAACAAGCACGAGCGAGATTGAGAAATCATTGCATGGAAGCAACTCAAATATTCTGCTAAACTTCAACTCAATCTTTTGTTCCATGAAGATCACAATATTAAAACAATATGATACCTTTATTGGTATAACTCTGTAAGGCTTTATACATTGTTTCTAAGCTGATCTGAAAACTGTAAGCTGCAATAAATGACTGTCAAAATTGTTATATGTTAAAATTAAGCAGTAATTTTTATATTTTTTTGTTTTTTAAATCTTGATATCTTAAAAAAAAGAGAAAGAAATCTTGAACCATTAGATCTCAAAATGGGATCTAGAACAGTGGTTTCTCAGCAAACCACCAAAGGGGAAGCAGGAAGAAATAAACTTATTTAAATTGATATATTATTGTTATTAATATTATATTAAAACAATCTAACTGAATTAAAATGGTAAAAAAAAAAAAAAAAATCAAATGAAATGATATTTAATTTTTTCTTGTCAATACATGTTTTTTATTGAAGAACATACAGCTCTTCAAACTTCTGGAATTATATGGCTACTAATGCTTAAAACTCAGATGCTCTCTTAGGATGTCCTTGATATTGTATGCTTATAGAGCGTCATATCAGCATTCAAGAACCAAAAACCTCAGACAATTGGGATTTCTATCATAGCACTGCCATCTACAGGCCCTTGTGAATACATGCAGCTGTGTAGCATCTGCGTTTTCCTCATTTGATCTCATCTGTTATAACTAATTCACATTCTAATTACAATTCATGAGAGGAATATGACAATCTGGGCTTGACCCGTAGATGTTGGCTCAGTGTATTGATACTGATCAGAAATGACAGCAGCACTGTTCCAGAACCGCAAAGACAGAGAGGAATCTAAAAGAGCGCAACCAGATAGTGAAACGCAGCAGAAATATGAAAGTCCTACAGCATGAAACAGTGCTTATTTAAATATAACACTCCTCTCTGAGATTCAGATTTATTTATAAACCACTCAAAGACACAGATAGAAAATATTCACATTACAGTATACACAATTACAAAAGAACGTCACAACCTTAACAAAGCATTTTAAATCCTTCAAAGCTGATCATGGTGAAATCAAAACATTGTTGTTTAAAACCTAAATTATTCAAATATGGAGGCAATTTTTAAAGGCTATATAGGTTTTAAAACATAAATAAATGAATAAATATGGCACTTAAGATGGCACTAATGTAGTGCATCAGAAAACATCCCTTTTTAAGGGTGATCTTTTAAGGGTGATCCTTAAAAATGAAAATTCTGTAGTTTCAAACTCATATGACTGACTTTCTTCTGTGGAACGTAAGGAATTTTAATGAAATGTTTTTAAGAATGCTCTGGTTGCTCGTTTTCATGCACTGAATGGGAACAAAGCTTTCAAGCATTTAAAATAGTAGACACAAAAGATTCATAAAAGTAGTTCATACGACTGATTGTATTAAAAAAGAGTGGCCAAGATATTCTTTAGAAATTCTCTTTTTGTGTTTCACAGAAGATAGATATTAATACGGGTTTGGAATGACATGAGTGCGTGAAAAAAATAAATCCTTTATGAGTGAACAATTCCTTTAACGTACAGAACAATCTCCTCATAATGGGCATTGAACAATCTCTCTGATTAACTCATACACACATGCACGCACAGATCTTCACACAGACAAACATACACACACTCACGCAATGGTACTGTAGACATGATGTCACATCCTGTTTCGGCTGTATGACACTTTCCAAGTTCTCCCGACAGCCTCCCGTTTAGTTTTTGTGCTGTTTAAACATCAGCTTTCCAGTCAACACCATCTCTGGTCTGGCTCTTTGTCACGCTCAGCTTGTAAATGTTCATGCTGTGGCCTGAATGATGCCAGATGTCTGTTTTGAGCATTTTTTAGCATTGCGTACGCATGGTGGACTCACATATCCAAGTCCCCATCATATGCCAGAGCCAGTGCTTTCTGCGGACTGCTGCTGGGACTGTCCTCTGGGTTCTTACTGAAACGCAAAACATGTTTAAATATGTATAAACTCACTAAAGAAACAATTTGCATCATGATTTATTGCAGTTTAAACTATCACCACCAGAGTGCAGAACAAACATGTTTCATCTATGATATTTACCAATGAGGGAGTCATAAATGATTTGCGTTAAAATCATATGCCAGTGGTTTATTTATGGGATAATGCTCATTCAGGCAGTCATTATCTGAAACTAAACTGACGGGAGGGTGATTAGGACCCCGACTGTTTTATTATGTGAGAAGAAAGACCATAGAGTGATATGAAGCACATTAAGCTAGCACAGCCATGTACAAATCAGCCTCACCACAGTAGGAAGGACATCATGATGAGGAGGAGGATCACAACAAACCCAGCTGCCATCAGCCCATATACCCACAACTTGACGCGCCCATCTGTCAGTCAAAATAAACATTAACATTTACAAAGCATTCAGGGTGAGAAAACCGGCTATTGACCACCAGCTGTCAATCAAACAATTCATCCAATAGAGTGCTGCAGGGATGACGTATTTTTCTAGGCCAAAACCTGGAAACCAGTTAGTATTTTAGCACTTCCGTTTAAATTATTGGTTAAATGCCTGAAATAGGATCTGTGGTTAACACAAGTTTAAGATATTCTTTATTCTATGACATAAAATACATAAGTAATATTTTTTTTATTTTTTTGTTTTTTAAAAGCGTTTACTTGTCTTGAAAAAGTGTCTAAATGGAACTACAGAGGTTGTTGAGACATTAAACGGCAACACACCGAACAGGTAAACTCATCTACTCACTAGTCCGCTTTCACATTTTTAGGGAAATAAGGGTTTATCGCCTACATTTAGCTTTTTACTTCTGGCAATTGTATTTAAAGGCACAATATGTAACTTTTTTGCTTTAAAAATAGCAAAAATCACTATATCTATGTTATATATATATTTTTTAGTTGTGTACTTACATTATCCAGACTGTTTTCAACAACTTTCAAACCAGGAGAAATTGTAATTTAATTCGAAGACACGTCCCGTTTCTTTATTTCCGTTTTGTCGCAGTCAATGTCATCATATCCGCGTTTTCCCTGGTTTCCGCTCATAACCAGAGCTATGAACCAGAGCCCTCTGATAGTAACCAAGGCGACAGACGTGGACAATGTAGTTCGCAATGTCTATTTGCACGCTGTTGTTGTTTCGTTCAAACATTACGGACCATGGCAAGCAGACTTTGGATAAAAAACGAGAACTAAAACGAGAATCAATATCAGCGCGGTGTTTTCGAGATGCCTAAAGCTTCCATAGACAGTATATAAACGAGAGCTCCACGTCCGAGACTTCGACCGCTCCTACATGTACTTTATTAAACAGGTGAGCACATTTACATAAAACTAATCAATGTTATATAGTTCAACAATGATAAAATGTTATAATATGATCTGTATGTTATTCTAATGTTGATCTAGCTTACTGCTAGTCTCATACAGACAAACTAACACATAAATTTCAACACAGTGAAATGCAGTTTAGTGTGCTAGTGTAATGCTAGACCAGGTGAAACAGCACTGCGTTACCTCACAAGTTTAATTTGTCTAATAAACTGACCTGTGAGTTGTAATTCTGCACTCGCGTGTAGTTCGGTAGAATGAAATGTCCATATTCCTTTTATATCCGCGGGACTCGCGTCGCGTGTGGAGCTGATAGCTGTCTCTAGCAATCCCGAACTGCTTAATATCACAGTCATGATAAAAGCATCGATGTATTCAGTCATCCATAAACATTATTAGATCGGTCGGCTTGACGTTGACGACAAGATCCATAATTCTTAGCAAAATGTTGCGTCATCAAACTACGCCTTTGTTATTGTAAGAGGTTAGCGACCCCTAGCGGCGAAAAAAATTACATAGTGTACGTTTAAGCTTCAAAAAAGGTGTGTTCATTTGTAAAGAGATAATCATCAAGAACAAAATGCTTGAGAACCAAAAATGTTTTGTTGGTCACAGAGCTTATTTTCTGCAATAATTCAAAAGCCAATGGAAAATTGGGTTTGTGTCGAGGTTACCGGGGTGATGCTAACTTCTGCCTACAAGAATACATCATCACTGAATCAAGCATAAGGTTGTTGTTAGTACCTGGTCCAAGAGGCTGTAATGCCCAGTCCTTGATGAGGTTCTTGTTCCGAGTGTGCTCTGGTCTAAGACGTCCTGCGGTGGTTTTCACATCTGCCTTCTTATGGTCCAACCCTGGGGTTCTGGTACAGTAGTCAAGGAACCCATGAGAGGTCATGACCTCTGTGAAGCCCTTCTCACAGCCACAAACTCCATTCTGACAGAAAAAACATCAGAGTGAGTGGGCTGGATATTGAAATGTGCTACGTTCTTATGGAGACGTACAGCTGTTAATTGCATGGTATTAGAGGGTGAGATGAAGTTGTGATATGTGATAATAAAGGGTTTTACATCTCATCATAACAGAGTGAAACACTGTCGTAAGTCAAATGATACCACTCTTAGTAAACTCAGCATCTGTCAAAGCTCATTTAAAAGAATATCATTCACTGCTGTAACGAAGATCCAAAGCTACCGTGTAACAGCAGCTGTGTTACCAATAGGGTGAATCTCCGTCCCTACCGTAATTCACCAAAAAAAAAAAAAAAATTATGTTATCCATAACCATAACATTATGATTAAAATATAATGACAATAATAATAAAACATTGTTTTAATTTATTTTTATATTTTAAATATAAACAATTATTAAATTATCCATTGTATTTGTTAAATTAAAACAAACAGTAATAATATATATATAAATTCTTATAGTTTTTGTACTTATAATAATAATAATAATAATTATTATTATTATTATTATTAATATACATATTAAAACCATCCCCAAATTTCCATTACTGTGATGAAAAATTATTCAAAACTGTATTGCATTTTTGAATTACAGCAATGCATCTAAGCAAATAAGACAATATTTTGAATTGTTTTTATAATTTAAGTTTTCATTTTAGTTTAATTTGTAATAATTTTGTTAATAATTTTGTTGTACTTTTGTCATTTTTACTAATTGTTAAAATATCTTTATATAGCTTTGATTAATTTTGATTTCAGTTTTAAATTTTTTTGTATTTCAGTTAATTTGCTGACAACATTTTCAATATTTCAGTTTTTTTTTAAGTTTAAGTTTTTGATCTAATATTTATATTTATATTTTATTTTTTAGCTTTAATTAACCAAAAACATTTTTAATAGTTTTACTTTTAGTTAACAATAACAATGAGGAGGCAAGAGAGCAAAATATGCATCATTTTTTAAAACTAAAAAATACTGTTACTATTTTGTTGCTTTTAGTTTTGGGATGAAATAGGACCTGGACATGTTCAGCCGCGGGATAGTGAATCAGATCATGCGTGTTCACAGTGTTCTGTGTTACCTGTGTGCAGAAGGAGAAGGGTTTGTTGCAGGGAGGGTGACACTGTCGTACCACAGACGGCTGGTTCTGAGAGATGCAGCCTCCTAATGTAGAGGAACACTGATTACATTAAGCCAAAATGAAAATTAATGGTTGTGTTTTTCCCAAGTCCTTTCCAATACTAAAAAGGTTATGAAATAAGACATGAATTTGCTTTCTTATAATACTATTTTGAGGATGAATGCATTGATAGTGCGCACCTGTGACGTTGACTCCGTCAGAGCGCTGGCACCACACCAGCCTACGGTTATGCCTCCACTCACCGGTCATCCATTCATAACTAAGACACGTTCCTCCTGGAAGAACAGATGAAAACAGACACTAGAGTGCTTTTCTGGTTCTGGTTTAGTGGCTGAACAACACTTCCTGTTTATCACTTCTCAGTCTCACAGCTATTTTCTCAAACAGGAAATAACATCTATGAAAAACAACAGCTTGAAACTGTCCAAAGGAAGTTTGTTCAAACCTAAAAGAGTCCAATTATTGTGTTCTTTTGAATGTGGCGGACTGATTCTTTTTTACCAATATCAAAATGGTGAAAATAAGTAGCGCATGTTCATGACAATAAAGCATTAAACTGCTTATGTTTTTTTTGTTTTTTCTCCACTATGGCTTCCCACAAACCTTGGCATGGCCGTGTCTCATACATCTGGCTGGGACAGGAGTCCTGGTTCTCCGGGACTTGTGTGACCACGGCTCTAGAACGAGCCTGTCGACCCCACGTCTCAAAACTCCGCCCGTCCAAACACAGCAGCTGACATGAACTCCATGGTGACCACTTGGTGAGGTGACATTCTCCTGACGTACGAGAGAGAAATTGCAGCCAATGAGGGGTTGCAAAGAGCTTCTAAATTAAATTTTAAAATAGATTCAAATAGAAAACCGTTATTTTAAATTGTAGAAATATTTCACAATATGACTGTATTTTTAATCAAAGCCTTGAGCATAAGAGACTTCTTTCAACAACAACAACAAAAAAATCTTTATTTGTGCTAGTATTTGTGTTAGAGATGCAAACCTGGACAAGGGATTGTGCAGGGCTGCAATAACTCCATCTCACTGACTTTGCTCTGTGAATTTCCTACACACATCTTATCATCCACCGGAACGGGCTGAGGAGGACCTGAGAGAGAACCCCAGTGCACCACACAGGATATTTCCCTCCGACTTACTCCCTCGCCACAGTCGGCCCCCTGCAAAGAGAGAGAAAGACTACAGACAGAGCAGATCTGAGCTGACAGCATCTGTCATGTTCATGATGCTATACTGGGCAGTTTAGATGTATTTTGTCTTTTCTGTGTTCTGCTGAAATACTTCAGGTCATTTATTTTTTCTAGAGTTCTGTAATTTAGAAAGTGTGGGTAGAAAGAAACCACTCTAGATTTAGCCATAATATAATTGGCTCATAACACCATGATGTGGCCTACGCACAGGCTTGTGTCCAACACGCGAAATGATTCACAGCCAGAGAGTGTTTCTGATCGGTTGGTGTTCTGAAAAAAGCGTGTTGACTCTGACTCTCAAAGAGACACGTCTGATTGCTCAGGACACCTATTTCAGTCATTTTGTAGAGACATGGTATAAAAATGCACCTTTAATTGGTAGCCTTTATTCCACTAGAGAGAAATCATGGGACAAGGGATTTAAAAAACAATTATATATATATATATATATATATATATATATATATATATATATATATATTTTTTTTTTTTTTTTATTTTTTTTTTTTTTTTTATTTATACCTAAAACTGAATTAGATTTTTTATTGTAATTATGTATTTTACACCCCCTAAAAATAATTGTACTTTGTTTTTTACACTACTGTTCAAGAGTTCAGGTTTGCTAAGTTTTTAAAAATGTTTTTTTTAAGAATGCCATACAAACGCTGCATTTATTTGATCAAAATTACAGTAAAAACTATAACATTGTTAAAAACATGAATTTTGAGTATAATTACTCCATTCTTCGGTCGCATCATCCTTCAGAAATCCTTCTAATATGCTGATTTAATGCTCAAGAAACAAATGAGACAGAACTCTGTCAGAGCTGTTTACAACGGCGTAGCGAGGATAATTTTATCTCATATGAGCTCAGGGGAAACCTTGTTGTGCTCACTTTGACAGTTTGATGGAAAGCAGTAGCCTTTAGCTACGTGAACATCTTTGATCTGTTCATTTGTACTTGCAAAGGACAATGTCTCAGTGGCATCAGCAGCATCAGCAGTTGTTTGTTTGAGTTTAACTCAGTCAGGTGCACTGCATCAATACTACCTCAACTCTGCATGGTCTCCAGTCCCCCAGTCTCCAGCTGTAGCAGGGCCTAACGGGACAGGGGCGAGTCTGGGAGAGTTGAGATGGACAGGGACGACCTCCCTCACTGGCAGGCTGCAGAACGACCCTGGAACGTGTCATTTGACCTGGAAAATTCACACACATACACACATAGCAAGACACAAACACATGGGATCAGGACCTGAAGTCCAGTGTGAGCACTGTTTTCACGCTGAAATTGAATAAGCGCTCTGGGATGAGTTTACTCATGGGACTGGCAGAGCCTTGGATGAAGATAAATGAGACTGATAATAGATTTTAATTAAGCCCCAAACAACAGCCGAGTTCAAGGAAGCATGACTGAACTCTCAAGAATGTAAACATACAGGTGTGTTCTATCTTTCCGATTCTAGATTCATATTTACTGGCCAAGGCTAAAAAAAAAAAAAGCAGAAAAGCACCACTAATGTTTTAATAATTTTTTTTTTTTTAAATCCAATTATTATTATTATTATTATTGTTGTTGTTGTTGATTTTATTGGCTAGTTTTGAAAAGGAAAGCACCACTTATGTTTTCATAAATAATAATAATATAATACATTTTATTATAATAATTATTATTGTTGTTATTATTATTTTTATTTTATTGGCCGGTGTTGAGAAGGAAAGCACTACTTTGTTTTCTTCAAAAAATTGTTTTATATTATTATAAAAAACTAAATATATAAAAAAATCCAATAAACAAAGTTTAAAAAAATTATAAGCGAAATATTTATAATTATTATTATTATTATTATTATTTTATTAACAATATTATTATTATTATTATATAAATTGGAGATCGTACTTTGGCTTCCACAGGTGTGTGAACATTCTGACCAGGTGGACCACTCTGTAATCAGGCAATTAACAGGGCAGCCCACCTCACAGGGGGCAGAGAGCTTTCCACGTGAAGGACCCAACTAGAAAAGATAACAAAAACATTCAAAACATTGGATTCCTATTGAGAATTTATTGTGAAAGAATTCCAGTGAGAAAAGAACAGTCACCTCTTTGCACATGCTCAGTTCCACCAGCTTCCCATCGCTGCGGACACAGTTCAGGAGTCGAGTCTTAATCCCCCGGCCACACACTGCGTTTTCACTGAGCTGACAGCTACTCCAGTCTTCAACACACACACACACACACACACACACACACACACACACACACACACACACACACACACACACACACACACACACACACACACACACACACACACACACACACACACACACACACACACACACTTCACTCCCTGCACTTCACTGAACAATTTTTTGACAATCTGTAAATTGTGATAGTGTGAACCAGTGGCGAGGCTACATTAGGGCCAGGATGGCACTGGTCCTCTCAGATTGATGGCTGGTTTACCCAATTAACCCAGTTTTTTTGTTGGGAAAGAAGAAAAATCCTACATACATGACAAATATCACTCAAATACATGAACATAGGAACTAATTGCATGTGTAAACATGTAAAGAATAAAGCAAGAATTACTAAGATCCTGGTGGATGAGCGCTGATCTTCCAGTTGTGTGCTTCTATTCTATAGAGAATGGTAAATGCTAGTTCTGTCAATATGAGTGATCAGTCCACAGCTTCAGCAGCATAACAGTCTCCGATCGGTCTTTACTCGTCGTCCCTGCTATCCGCTATACCTGACATCCAAGCTCTGTTCGAAATTGCATACTGTCTGAATAGTTTCTATTCGTTGATCTTCCTAACGTTGTCAAATGACGTTAGAAAACACTGCACCATCGTCATCATCGTGACGCAATCAGATCTCAGATGTCCTATAGCTTTAGCAAAGCAGTATGGAATGCCAATGTATGAGAATTATCTCAAGATCTACGTGTCGTGTTACGTTGTGTATGGGCTCGTTTGAATTGAGAACACCTGCTCTAAATAAATAAATGTTTCTACTATGGTTTACTAATGTTTGGTGAAGCTACGAACCAAAACGTGGCCCAAAAGCCACATGTGTATACTGTTAACATGTACTTGGTACTGGTCTCTACCTGAAACAATTATGCTTGATGTAATCTGTTAGTTGAGACCTTTTCAACGATATATGAGACTAACTGTTATGCATGATGCTCAACAGATCACATGTTTACATTTTTATTTTCAATTTAGGCATATTTTATTCGGCTATTTTTTTAGGTGTCAAAATTCTATATTACTAAAAAATATAGAATTTTTTTCAAAAATCTATATTTTTATCTCATGTATTGTAAAATGATGTACTTCAGTTTGAGAGTAGGCACTGAGGTCCACCCTGTTTCACCAAGGTCCACTCACTTTAAAATGTCTGGCCTCGCCACTGGTGTGAACGTTTGTTACAGTACCTGAGTAAACGTAGGAGTATTTGAGACAGGTCATATTGATACAGGGTTGAGTCTGGTTTAGATCAGGGCAGGTATGATCTCCTTCTGGCCACCTCAAAACAGTTCTACTCCTCCACCTCAAATCACCGGCATTACAATCCTTGAGGAATGCAGACATCAATCACACCAGTATAAAATCATGCATATCCTAATAGGGACTTTTCATACATTGTGTTTACAGTAATGCATTTACAACGGAAGTCTATATTTTTATTTAAACTCACCCCAAAAACTTCTGGGACTCCAAAATGTAAGTAGTTTAATCTTAATTATAATTACTGTAGTTACTTATTTGAATCTTTTAATATTGTTGTGGTCATTGGCGTTGTAGTAAAAAAGGTTGTAACTGTTGTAAGTGGATTTTTCTCTTTGTAAACAGTTGAGCATCAAGATAAAAACTACAGGCTTTAGGATATATTCAATATAACAAGTTAGTAAGCAATTCTACCCCATGTGTGTCATGTCAACAATCATAATGTTAAAGTCATGTGCCTATACCTTCAAAACAATGTGCATTTTATTGTTTATTCAGGTGAGATAACTTGCACCCTAGACGTCCATTAAAATGCATTACTGTAAATGCTTGTTTTTGCTAATGTAGGGACATGCCACAATCTTTTTCAGTGGTAATCAACAAGTGCTAAACATGCACATTCAATCAATTCACCATTTGACATTTTTAGAAATGAATTATTATATACTTATTAATGAACCTATTTTTATTATGGGAACTTTCAACCATCCATCATCCAACTGGAATATACTTACTAAAGTAATAAATGTTAATTTTAGTCATCCCATCATGACAAGCTTCCCTCCATCCTGACATTTTATTGAAATTACATTTTATTATCCATTCATCAGACCCTGTATCTATTCATCCATCAAACTGACCACGGTACATTTGGTCCACTGGCTCCACTCTGATGTCACACAGTGGGCGGGGCACGGCAGTAGACAGGTCTCAGCTGTGATTGGCTGTTCCTCCTGGGCACACAGTGAGTCATCCACAACCTCATCCTGGTTTTCTCCTCCCCTTTTCAAGCAGCTTTCAGTCAGGGACAAACAAAAGTTATTTTTATAATTTAAATGAAACTATAAAGAGCCTAAAATTCAGACGTGGTCTAGGGTTGTTGTGGCACCTCTCAGTCAGGGTGAGAGCACAAATACAGAACAACCAGAAAACGTTGTTCAGTTATAACATTACCCATAGCATCCCATCATCCCCTCCTGACCTCACTTTAGTCTGAAGGGCAGAGTTACGACCTCACTTATCTTTTGTTATGACCTCATGAATCTGTTTGGCACTGTTGTGACCTCTCGTCGGTTTTGAACGATGACTTACGAGACAATTTTGCTGTGTGACGCACACAGGATCTGTTTTATCATTGTCCAACAGAGGTAAAACACAATATATTGTCCTGCTGTATTGTGGCAGAATGGGGACATTTTAAAAATACATTCTCAGTACGAGACACAACTTCTTTTTAATGAAACTTTTAAAGAGATAATATGCTCATTAAAAGACTAAGCGTGATAAGCTCACTGGATTTTGCAGGTCCGGAAACCCTCTCCGCAGGAAGGCTGTGTCGATCCAGTGTTCGTGAGATTGTTTGGTGGCGTTATGATGCACATGGACCAGGACTCCACTTCCCACACATACTGACTGCAGTCAGAGTAACAGGGAAGTACCTCAGACACCTGATCACAGATAAGATAGCTATGATTTTAGTTATGGCAGCATGCACACAAGTGTGTGTTGTGCATCTCTGTGTATACAAAGTATGTACAGAAAAAAAATAACATGCTAATATTTATACAGGCAGGCACACACACACTTTTAAGGACAAAATATTACACACACACACACAAATCTCTAGGGTACTCACCTGAGCCTTTGTAGATATTCATATCAGCAGAACATGACCAGCAGCAAAACCACAAGAAAGAAAGAGGAATGAATGGGGGAAAGGAAGAGGAAAGGAAGAGGATATAAAAGGGGAAAGGAAATATGAATAGGAAAGTGGAATGGGAAGGGGAAAAAAGTAGAGCAAAGTAAAGGAAAATAAGAAGTAAAGAAAGGAAATAAAAATAAAGGAAAACAAAAAATAAAGGGAAGGGGAAGGAAAAGGAATTGGAAAATGAAAAGCAACAAATGCATAAAGAAAAGGATATGAAAGAAAGGAAGAGGAAATTAATAGAGAGAGGAAAGGAAAAGAAAGATGAAAGAAAAGAGCAAGGAAGAAGAAAGAAAAAAGAAAAGTACCAAAATAGGAAAGTAAAGCAAAGCAAAGGAAATGAAAAAGGAAAGAAAGGAAATAAAAAGAAAGGACATTTAAAAAATGGGGGAAAGGAAAGGAAAAGGGAAATGAAAGTAATAAGATGAATGGGGAAGGAAACAGAAAAGGAAATTAAATGAAAAGAAAAGGGAAAGAAAATGGAACAAATGCATAGAGAAAAGAATATGAAGAAAGAGGAAAGGAAAGGAAAGGAAAGGGAAATTGGAAAATAAATAAAATAGGAATAGGAAAGGGAAATTGAAAAAAGTGTAAAGTGAACGTAAAGCAAAGGAAAGAAAAAAAAAGAAAGGAAAAAAAAACGTGGAAAATGAAAGGAAATGAAAGGAATGGGAAAAGGAAAATAAAAGGAAAAAGTATTAATGCAGAAAGAAAAGGAAATGAAAGTAAGAGGAAGCGGAAAGTAATAGGGAAAGGAAGGAGGAATAGGAAAACAGGAAATTGAAAAAGGGAAAGAAAAGGAAAGAATTTCTATTAGTTTCTACTGGAAGATGTTTGCCCCCACCGTAGATTCTTTATTTAGTGGTTCATTTATATGAGGGAAACTGAGCTGAAGGAAATGCTTGCTGACTCCAGTTCAGATCCATGAAACTTTAATGTTGCTTGACCTGCCCTGATGGAAAATATAATAAAGAGAGTGAAATAAAAGGAAAACGAGCAAAAAGATGGGGGGATAAGAGGTTCAGTCCCTGGAGGTCTTGATCCTCTCCAGTCTTGTCTTATGTAGCTGAGAAACAGCTGAAAGTGGGCAGGCAGGGGAAGACCCCCAAAGCCAGATGAATAATACATTACACAGTAGCTTTACACACACACTGCCTTGTCCTCTGTGACTCTCGCTCACAGATGAAGAAACTCTATTCATGAATATATGAACACATACAATTTAAGCATACACGTGTGTGCATGTGTACAGCATGTGATTTTTTTAGGCTATTTTAAATAGACTGAACATCTCAATTGTAAATCTAATGCTAAATGTCTCTGGATATTTCAAGTTATCAGAACAACTCTTGTCTTCTGTGGACTACAAGAACAACCTAAGTGTAAAATTATTCTCACCTGATTTTTGTAATTGAGTTTTGGGCAGGGTCGACCTCCATTGAAAGGCTTCTCTCGTAGCCACTGAGAGCGAACTTTTACACCCCCGCCACAGGAGGCGCTGCAGGCGGACCAATTCGACCACTCACTCAGCTTGCAGTCCGTAAAACAGGCCACATGACACACTTCTTCTTCATAACCTATAACAGCATGCATGGCACTTACTACTTAGAAATACATTTATAAATACATTGAGAAATACAATATATGCTGTATATATTGAAGAGCACATCACCAGGGCTGCTACAGAGATTTGGATCCACCAGTTTTCCCAGGTGATCGAGACAGGCGAGAGCTCTGTAGCGCTTCCCGTGCCCACACTCGCTGTTCTTCCTCTGAGCTCGCCAGTCCTGGACTGTCTTTTGGCCTTGGTGGGAAACTCCTTGGATGAAAGGATGGCCAGCAATATTCTTTGCTGGTGAGAGCAAACAAGGAGACCAGGGACCCTGAGGCTTGGTGTGAAATTCAGAACAAGGACAAGCTTCTTTCTCCATGAGAGGAAACAACTCCTCCTGTTGGCATCGCCAGCGCTTCTTACTGCGACCTGAGAGTTTGGACGGAAGGGGAGCTTGGATGGTGTGTGTGCTTTCAGAAAATTGTGATGATCAGAATGCAGTCAGTTTACCTATCAGAGATCGGGTACGAGTGCGCCAGCTTCCACAGCCTTGACATTGGGTGAATCTGCTCCAGGAGGTGAAGCTGCATTCATCTCTACATGGCACACGACACTCCCTCACCGGGACGGGCATCACTCCTGCCCACCTCACGCAGTCTGTCATATCTGCAGGAGAATCATCTGCACCAACACACGACACCTCTGCAAACATGACAAAGAGGAAAAAGTTTTTTTTATTTTGTTCAAAAGTAGTATGAAATATGTTGGACACTATGTCAAACCAGCATTATTTTAGTATCATTCAGATACTATTTACGTTTTTATTAAAGTCCCCCTGTAATGAAAATCAAGTTTTTAATTTTGTCTATATGTGTATGTGTTTTTAATATTCTTTAAGACAAGCCATGTGCAAATTCATCAGTTAAACACCATTGCTGAGTATTTTCTCCTTAAAACTGCAGTGAAAAAAGACAAAAGAAAAAAGAAAGGTTGAAATCGCCGTAACCAATCCCGTCAACGTGCGGGCGGGCTTTATATCATTAACTATGACCATATTATATACTATTATTTCAGTATATTTTTCTGTTGATGTGAAAAATCAGGTACATTTAGCAATGTAGTTGGTGAATTATGTATATGACGTTTATTACAATGTTATGATGAACTATATGCCTTTCTCCGCTGACGTTCTAAATTGTTTAAAGCGTTTATACGAATTCTGATTTTTAGAAGGCAGCTGTCTGACTCTGAGATGGCCAACGGGAACATAGTTTCTGTAACATTAGTAACACATTATTAGCTGTGTGATAACGTACTCAAGCAAAATTCGAATCATATCAATAACCGAGCAGTAACCGAGAGCAATACATAAAACGGATTACCATTCTGATGCATCTTCCACTTCTTCTTCTTCTGAATCAGTTTCTGGTATGTTTGAACCAGAAACTGATTCAGAAGAAGATACTCAGATATGGCTCTCCATATTCAGATATGGCTGAATTAAACCGGTATTTCCACTTGCCATCATGTATCGTTTACTACAGTAAAGTTAACAGAGTGGATCTCTGAGCTGGAGTGAGTGAGTGGAGGCGGGGACTAATATGCATATCCATATATCTACGTATAATAAATGGAGTGAGGGTGTAGAGTTACATTTAAGCTATTTTAAGGCATGAAAAAATTATTTTCACAGGGAAAAACATTTAAATATGTAATTTTGATGATCAAAGATCACAGTTTAAATGGATAAAATTATAGACTACAGGGGAACTTTAATGTTTTGAATTGAGTTTTTATTTTTATATTTTCCATTTTAATATTTGTTTCAGCAATTATGTTGTGTGCTTTTGTCTTTTAAAAAAATGTCTATGTAGTTTTTATACATTTTTATTTCAGTTTTAGTTCGTTATTTTAGTACATCAAAAATACAAGTTAAACTAAATGAAAACAAAAATAAGTTTAAGTTTTTTATATTTATTTTTAACATTATTTATAGCAACACAAATGTTATCCGTGTCAAACATAATGAAACATCCATTTAATGTGATAAAATGAAAATGTTATCATCATTTGCTCACTCTCTTTCTTTCTTCCATGAAAGTAAATATTTAGAAAAATGTCTGTTTTTCGTCCATGCAATGAAAGTCAATGGAGTCCAGTGTTGTTTTGTACGGACAGTGTACAGTCAAAAATATTCTTCAAACTCTTATTTTTTCGTGCAAAAAGAAGAGGTTTTGAATGACATGGCTGAGTAAAAAAAATGACAAAACTTTCAATCCTGTAAAAGTGTAGAAATTTGTTTTGGGCCCCGCTTAACACACATTCTTATGAAAATTGTTCCACTGAATCGAATGCAACAAATCAATAAAGACGATTTTACAAATGACTTACATAGATAATCATTCTGCTCATGTTTCCTGAAGCCCAGTGTGTGCATCTTGAGGAAGTAATACATTTTCTTAGAAATACCCTGTCTCATTTTCTAAATCTGACAGGCAGAATTTGGTCCTGTTCACTGCAAACCGCACTCTGAAAGGAACCCGGCTGAGTCTTGATAGGCCAGCACTTGCCATTAAATTTACATGAAGCACCAGCAGGGCATTTTAAAACGGCTCGGAGACACAGATGTCAGATGTCACACCACGCTGTGTGTCCTCTCTGACATTTTGACAACTTTCTATAAGATGGGGATGTGAGGAAAATTGCCAGCAAGAAACCTTCAGGCAGCCCAGAAGTCCCTCTGAATAGCTAAGATAAGTTATCGTCCTACATTAACCCTGGTTTTGCAGAACTTCCTTAATAAAACTTTAAATTATACAGAGATCCTAATCTGTCTCTTACCTCTTGTCTCGAGGCCAACACCACATGCCTCTGCGGGCCCACCCACAGCCTGCCTCACCGAATCAGGTACCAGAACGCACTGATGCCAGCGGTGGGTCTGCCATCTGCCAGGAAACATCCGTGCACAGAAAACATGTCGCAGTGTCTGGCTAATATCCAATTACATTTCATAAACATTTTGTATTTTGTTGGCACGTTTAGTAGGGATACACATTACCACCTTTTAATTGCGTAACACCACATGTTGCACATGGTTTTATTATATTTGGGTAGTTGTCTTAAAAAATGCTTTCAACTACTTTTAAAAGGTCGATGGAAAACTTTACATTCATTCATTTTATATTCATTGTTTTTCCTAATTTTATGAATGCTGAAATGTTTAAATCAGGAAAATTGTAGTTTACAGTTATAATAATAATAAAAAAAAATCGAGTTCATGGTATGAACTTTCAATGATATTTATGTATACAAGTTGATATCAAGTTAATTATGACGGACGCGAGAAGCGAGAGATTTGTACTTCATGATCTATAAGTAGCTTTATAGTACTGTGCAGATAGAGATCTTTTATTCCGAAAGGACACATTATATTGATCAAAAGTGACAGTAAAGACATCATAATGTAAACAAAATCTATTTCAAATAAACTGTTATTTTGAACTTTCTGTTCATCAAAAAATCCTGGATAAACTGCATCACATTTTCCACAAAAACATTAAGAAGCACAACTGTTTTCAACATTCATAATAATAAGAAATGTTTCTTGATCAGCAAATCAGCATATTAGAACAGTGTCACATTTCTGAAGGATCATGTGACACTGGAGACTGGAGTAATGACGCTGAAATTTCAGCTTTGTATCACAGGAATACTAGCCTGGCAAGCCAGACCTACATCAAGAAGTTTGGTCTGGCAACTCACCATAGACACGGCTCAATCCGAGGGGCGGGATAAACGGCTGTCTTTCAAATTCCCTCTGCACGCAGTAGGACAGCGCTTCAACCAACCAGAGCGTTTTCCCAACAGCGGAGCTAGTTGATAGATTCAACTTTTGCCATATCTGGCTGGCAAAACTACAAACACATCTTCCTTTTTTTAAGAATGACTTAAGCGCCGTTCTTTGCTCTTTTCTCAAAGAAAAACTTAACTCCAAGTCCTCCAGAGTCGCGGCCAAAGCCGATTCGAAAGACTGTTCGCCAGCAGCAGCCGCCATTCTTTGTTTTCAAGTAGCAGCAACCATCGCAACTCTGTCGTCATTATGTTAAGCCCGCCCCGCCTACTCTATACGCGATGTGATTGGCCTGACCCAATTTAGGTTTTTGCAGCTCGAAAATCAATGGAGAGTTGCTAGACTACCCTGGCTGCAAAATACATTTTGCTGCCGCTAGGGTGCGTCTAGATTTCTAGGCTACAGGAATACATTATATTATAAAATATATTCAAATAGAAAACAATTATTTAAAATTGTATTAATATTTCAGACTCTAATATATGTTTGATCAAATAAATGCTGCCTTGGTGAGCATAAGAGTCTTCTTTCAAAAACACCACACCAACGCCAACGTTAGTCAATGACTTTTGAAACGTCATCACTAAACCGGTCAGCATTTGAGTAATTCAATTCATTTAATTTCGTTTAGTTTCTATAAATTTCAAATTAACTGGCTGCTAGTTAACTTGTTGGCTTAGTGCGTCCAACTTTTCCCATTTAAATGATGAAACCATTTCTCTCTTTACCTGTAAGTTGGGCACAGAGGGGGTGGATCACATTCTCTCTCCTCAAAAAGAGTGTCCGGGCACTCTTGACCTCCGTTAGCAGGTCTCTGGATAATAATCCTATGACGAGACTGGTTTGGGGCAGTAGCATTCACTAAAGAAGCAAAGATTATCACAGTATAGAAAAAAATACATAAAGGTCAAACATTTAGCTTGTCAAGTTGTGCCTAGTTAGGACATGTTGTTAGGGTTGGTGGAATATGAGCTTACCTGATAAACAGGAAGAGGGACAGGCACTCCATTCACTAAAAGGTGTGATGATGCAGTCAGTTTTGCAAGGTAACGGGCAAGACCGTATCGTGTCAGGACGAGAGGATTCAGGACACCTGAAGTAGAGTCAAGACAGGAGATAGAGGTTATCGTCAAAGAAGTCTACACAGATTTTAGGATTAAAGTTTTTATGGATGGAATTTTATTACCGTTTTGGCAGTACGTGTCCGTTCCCAGCTCTCCTGCACGTGACTTGGCGCATCTGTACCCCTGTACCACAGGTGGTATCATTCTCCATCTGGGCTGTGCTGTTACCGTCACTCTCGTCTGTGATGGTGTTTGGCACACAGGGATGCCAAGGTGAAGTATCCCAGTAGTGCACTGTGCATGGGTGCGTGCTGCAGGCTCTCCACTGCTCCAGCTCAGGAGCCGGAGGACATGGCTTTCCATCTACGACCAAACTAAATAGCTCAGGATGCTTTTTTATTTTGATTCTTTGATGAATAGAAAGTTAAAAAGAACAGCATTTTTTTTAAAAAAAATAGGAATTTGGTATCAATGTAAAAGTCGTTACTGTCACTTTAGATCAATTTCATGATCCCATGACCAACACACACATTGGGTTTTAATGTTTTATGGGGACATTCCATAGACACGGTGACATAATGGTTTTTATACTGTACAAACTGTATATTCTATCTCCTTACACTAACCCTACCCCTAAACCTTCCCATCACAGAAAACGTTCTGCATTTTTACATTTTACAATAAGGACAAGGATTTTGGACATTGACATTTTTGTGGGTACATTTTGTCCCAATAACAAATTAGGTATATACTTGTACCACACACACACACTTAAGGACAAAGGACCATGTGTTTTAGGGGTCAAATGCAGGGTATGTCCTTAATGAGTGTGTCATAAAAGAATGTATAATTAATGAAAAAGAGCTGATTTATGGGGACTAGCATAAAAGAAACATGCCTGAGAATGACAGGACAAAGACAAAACAACGTTTTGAAATGGGGATTAGAGATTTGTACTCAGAATAAATCAGAGACTAGAGTTTTTTTTTTTTTTTTTTTTTTAAAGAGGCATAGTGAATAATTAAACTGAAAGAATCTCAAAGAGGAATTTAATAAAGCCCAGTATACGAGAGCTGCTGTACTAAGCTTTTCTGCAACAATTCTAACAAATGTTACGTTTCCAACATGTCTAAAAAAGCTAACGGCACACGCCTTAAGTTGCGTCCACACTACCAGCAACACAAAGCGAAAAAGCAACACGATCCCAATCATAGCAATAGAGAGTTGGTGATTTCTGATTTTTTTTTTTTTTACGTCCAGTGACGTGATAAAGTTGAGATATGTTTAACTTTACGCAAATGATGAGCGACTTTCGAGAGCGACAACCAATAGGAGTGTGATCAGTGGAGTGCGAAGTTGGAGGAGAAGTTAATTTTAGCAGTCAGAAACGTTCCTATCATTTATGAAAACTGATTCGTGGTCTACAACATGAGGAACATCCGTGAATGTCAATCAAAAACATTACTAGGCAACCAGAAGTGGGAACGCCCACTAGCGACGTAGTGTGAACGCAGCTTTACGGTCCACACCAGTGATCCTGTTATCAGATGGGTTTCTCTTGTAATTTTGTCTGACTCAATCAGTCAATGGTGTGCAGAGTTAGTGTAAATTGCCTCTGCCAACAAGGTGGGCAATTTGCTGAGTGTAAATATAGACTCCAAATGTTTAATCTGACTGAACTCACGCTTCCCAGGAAGAGCCAGAACAAGACGTGAACGACTTTGTTTCCCCTCTTGGTGTTTACTGGAGCAGGATTGGGAACAGGATGTCCAGGAACCCCAGTGTCCCAGCACACAGTCCCCAGGACAGGGCATCTCACATAGCTGCCCGACTGGAGGAGGATCTCCTGGGCATTGGTTACTATCTACTGGCTCACCTATAATGCAAAGATGAAGGCGGAACGTTTGATTAAATGCATCCGATCAGAAATGTCCCTATTCTCTCTCTTTCTTTTTTTCTTTATTTATATCAACTATAATGCTTATCTTTTCTCACTTTCCTTAAATAACACACATTCTTTCTCAATAAACAAGCATATTCAATTAACATCTTATTCAAGTACAACACAAGAAAATATGTAATTAAATTCATTGCTGAGAAACAAAATTAGAACATTGAAATAATTATCATGGTTTGCTCTAAGCACAGGAATTTCTCAGTTTCCTCTTATCTCGCACCTAACAACCACTTTTCTTTAATTAAAGTAGAATAATATGCAAATAAGATGTTTAATAGCATCCTGATTGCTCTATTCTTCCCTCAAAGACCATGATTGGGCAACATTAAGGCACATTTTTAATTAACAGAATGCTTGAAAATCATTATCTGCTAATGAATGCTGAAGTAAAATATCAATGCTAAACTTCGCTCAGTTCAGTTTGGAAAATACTCAAATTTTTTTTAATTAAAACAAGACTCATTGGCACTTTTTTTAATCATTAACCTCACTAAATGTTGTTAGTTTTCTGCTTAAGGGTTTTTAATATAAACTTAATTCAGAAGTTTTCTTGTTTTAATCATAATTATGACCATATTTAGTATGTTTAAAATGGGGGGAGGGGGGTTGGAGAGAGCTCACATATACAAAAACAATCTTGCAGAAGAACTTTTTATTTTAGAAATTGGAATGAACAATAGACGCATATACACAAGCACAGAATCAACTAGTAGAAGATGCTCTTTGTTTGTGATATAAAAGAACAAAGATTAAAGGCAAGCAATAAACCTAGATAGACTCTGCTCTGAGAATCAGATATTGAGGCACAACAGTTCATTTCTTCATTACATCTCAAATGCAGGAGGGGGCAACATTTCTTCAATTGATGTTAGGCCCTAAAAATAAATCTCTCTGAATCATATTCGTTGCCTAAGATATAAATGCACAAACGGAGCATTTTTAAAAAGAGCCCAGCTCTTAAAATGTATTTTTATGACCCCTGTAATCATCATCTTTTCTGTTGTGTTATAAGGGTTTATTTCATTTTCTTTTCACGGTGGCAGACACAAGATTTTTCCCCCTATTTGTACTGTTGGAAGAAGCAATTTCCCAGAGTGATTATCTACCTAGAGCATTAAAAAGTGCATTATAGTATAGCATCAGAACTGCAGGACTGTTGATAGACAGCAGAATTCACGCTCCTTCCTAAACATCAAATTTGCAGTCAGATCACTAAAACTGGAGTGATAACTTTTGCAAATGAACCATTGAACCATGTCTGTCCAGAGCAAAAACTCAGCCAAATAGTGCATCATCATCGTCATACATTAACAAATTCACAGAGAGAAGCACCGGGTATTTAACAACAGGCTCTATGCTAGGGCCAATAAGCAATTACATAGACACCATTTAAAATAGCATAGTAAACATATAGCAATGCTAAAAACCATAGCAACACCCTGGTGACAATCCACCCATAGTGTAATCAAAATATATATAAACATTGTCCAATCTTGTAAACAGCACTGCTTAAGGAAATATATTCTTGAGATTAAAAATATATTTAGGATTATTTTGGATGAATATATATATATATATATATATATATATATACACACTCACCTAAAAGATTATTAGGAACACCTGTTCAATTTCTCATTAATGCAATTATCTAATCAACCAATCACATGGCAGTTGCTTCAATACATTTAGGGGTGTGGTCCTGGTCAAGACAATCTCCTGAACTCCAAACTGAATGTCAGAATGGGAAAGAAAGGTGATTTAAGCAATTTTGAGCGTGACATGGTTGTTGGTGCCAGATGGGCCGGTCTGAGTATTTCACAGTCTGCTCAGTTACTGGGATTTTCACGCACAACCATTTCTAGGGTTTACAAAGAATGGTGTGAAAAGGGAAAACATCCAGTATGCGGCAGTCCTGTGGGCGAAAATGCCTTGTTGATGCTAGAGGTCAGAGGAGAATGGGCCGACTGATTCAAGCTGATAGAAGAGCAACTTTGACTGAAATAACCACTCGTTACAACCGAGGTATGCAGCAAAGCACTTGTGAAGCCACAACACGCACAACCTTGAGGCAGATGGGCTACAACAGCAGAAGACCCCACCGGGTACCACTCATCTCCACTACAAATAGGAAAAAGAGGCTACAATTTGCACGAGCTCACCAAAATTGGACAGTTGAAGACTGGAAAAATGTTGCCTGGTCTGATGAGTCTCGATTTCAGATGGGACATTCAGATGGTAGAGTCAGAATTTGGCGTAAACAGAATGAGAACATGGATCCATCATGCTTTGTTACCACTGTGCAGGCTGGTGGTGGTGGTGTAATGGTGTGGGGGATGTTTTCTTGGCACACTTTAGGCCTCTTAGTGCCAATTGGGCATCGTTTAAATGCCACGGCCTACCTGAGCATTGTTTCTGACCATGTCCATCCCTTTATGACCACCATGTACCCATCCTCTGATGGCTATTTCCAGCAGGATAATGCACCATGTCACAAAGCTCGAATCATTTCAAATTGGTTTCTTGAACATGACAATGAGTTCACTGTACTAAAATGGCCCCCACAGTCACCAGATCTCAACCCAATAGAGCATCTTTGGGATGTGGTGGAACGGGAGCTTCGTGCCCTGGATGTGCATCCCACAAATCTCCATCAACTGCAAGATGCTATCCTATCAATATGGGCCAACATTTCTAAAGAATGCTTTCAGCACCTTGTTGAATCAATGCCACGAAGAATTAAGGCAGTTCTGAAGGCGAAAGGGGGTCAAACACAGTATTAGTATGGTGTTCCTAATAATCCTTTAGGTGAGTGTATGTATATATATATATATATATATATATATATATATATATATATAGTATATATAAAGGTCCAAATATGAGGAAATCGGTAGCTAAAATATATTTATAATACAGTATATATAAATATCTATATTAACAATATATTTTTGGGCCATTTATTGTGTATTTGAAATCTGTTTTATCATCTGAAAATATTTTTTTTTTCCATATGGGATTGTATTTTATCATCATGACGGAATATGTAAAAATCTAGATTACGTTTTATAAACTCTTTGAACACCTGGGATGTAATGTAGTGTTGTTGTGGGAAAGTTAGATAAGGTGACTTTAACAAAGTGCAATGTGATTACAACTCAAATCTCCAGCAAGAATACATTATCACTTTAAGTCAACTGCACTTCAACTTTAATGGCTTTGGTATTTCAGCTTCACTTTGCATTTTGTAGAACATTCTAAGTGCAACGCTGTCAGGTTTAATGCATACGTGTGTCGGATATATTATTCCAACTCCACTATTTCCAGTAATGCCTGACATTTGGCGAGCCACAAACGGACGTGTTTCACACACAGTAAACCCCTTAAGACCGCTCATATACTTGCTGATGGACAACACATGCACTGGCACTTGACATGGATGAGTGACATTAAAATGAAAGACCTTAGAGGACTCCTAAGGCTTTTTGAAACTTGTGTCTCTGTGCATTTGTGTGTCAAAACTGCAGTGCAACACTGTGACAGATCTGTCTGTCTGTTCTGATCTTAAACTCATCTCTGAGAAGCACAGAAGACAGATAAGAAATATGCCACATAGCCGCTGGGAGGAGGGGAGAGATGAGAGGAGATTAAGAGACAGCTGATCATTTGCTTATGCGAGTAAAAATAACTAATCGCTGAAGAGTTTGAGGATGGGGATAACAGAAGGTTGAAAGTAATTAGAGGGATGAAGGTGAAGAAGGATGAGATTGAAAGATAATTAAAGGGATAGTTCTGTAAAGCAATCATTTAATCACCTTCATCCATTTACTCAAGATGATTTTACACCATGGAAGGAGATCATTTGCAGAATTGGCTGCTGTTTTCCATACAATTAAAATGAATACACTACTGTTCAAAAGTTTGTGGTCAGTAAGATTTTTAAAGGTTTTAGGAAAAGTCTCGTATGCTCACCAAGACTGCATTTATTTGTGATATTGGGAAATACTATCACAATTCAAATAAGCATTTTCTATTTTAATATATTTTAAGATGTAATTATATGTAATGCAAAGGTGAATTTTCAACAGCATTAATTTACTCCAGTCTTCAGTGTCACATGATCCTTCAGAAATCAGTGTTAAAAATATTTTTGTGGAAAATGTCAGGATACTTTTATTAATATTAAGTTCAATAGAACAGCATTTATTTTTTCTTCTATATTATAAATGTCTTTACTGTCACTTTTGATCAATTAAATGCACCTGTGCTAAGTAAAAGTAACAATATAAAAAATAAAATAAAAAAAGAAATAGAAAATCCTACTTACCTCAAACTTTTGAACAGTAGTGCACAGTAGGTATGGGAGATGTCAGGCTCCAAAAATAAAAAAAATAAATGTCTTGTGCGCTATGTTTCTAGTTTTCTGAAGCCATAAATAGCTTTGAGGAACAGACAAAAATGTATTTTGCTCCTTCCTGAAAATCCTCTCATTTGCATTTGATTACATTCAAATCTTAAGACACATTGCACCAGAATAGACTCATCAGTGATGGACGTCATCAGTGATGTGATTTTTTATTTATTTGCCTAAAAAAATACAGAAAAAAAATGCTGCAGAACAAAACATTACAATAGATTACAAAAAAATCTGGCAACATTTAATTCAATATTTGAATGAATTGAATTATAGGGTATGACTTGTACGGACTGCTGTTTGTTTGTTTTTTCAGTTTAATTAAAGGGATACTTCACCTCTGGAAAGATGAATGTGTATTTAAAATAGGTCATTTATGTAGAAGAAATGTGAAATTATTTTTTAATTTGGAGCTTTCTAGACTGAGAAAAGCCAGAAAATGTATTTTTGGCTCATGTGGATGAAAGACAACAACTCCCAGAATGCACTTGCTTCGCTGCCCTAGGAGGCCACTCCCAAGCCACGCCTACCGGTAAGAGAGCGCAGTTGAAAACAACAAGGCTAGGCTGCTAGTGAGTCTCCGTGACGAGTTTGCCCGGGATTTTGAGATCGCCCAAAATGTCCGGGATTCGACTTTTGCGTTCTACAGTCGCCATTCATCATGTTTACTGTGGCGAGCAGGACGAGGCTGAGGGGCGCGGGAGAACGGCGCGAGGCCGGTGGCGTGATTACTGAGACGCACCGGTCTCGTATCTCTCACGGAGGAGCGGGAATTTTCTTAGCAATGGTAAAACGCACATCAACCGATCACTTGTTTAGCGTTCATGTAAACACTACATTCAGATTCACCGATCGGAATGAATTCAGTTAGATTGAAACAAAAGGTGTGCATGTAAACAATGAATGGCGACAGCAGAAAGCAAAAGCCGAATCCCGGACATTTTGGACGATCTCGACAGCCGGACATGTCCGGGAAAAAGAGGATGGTGGTAACCCCTACTACTCAGCTTTCTCCTACTACTCAGCTTTCTCCACAGAACAAGAGCCTGCTAGCTTAACTTCCAAAGAAAGACAGCTGATACTATGTGTGCATTCTGTGAGTGAGATCCCACCCTCTATGGGCGGGTTGAAAGCATGCGGAACAGCTCCTCCTATTGGCTGTAGTCTTTAGCCTCTGGCCAAAAAATCCTCCGATCATCAGAGATCATCAGAGGATTTTTTCCAGACAAAAAATACATAAATCTCTCATCTAAGGGGGATATGAGGGTGGAAAGCACGGTAATTTGAAAATACTACAGGTTTTCTACTTATACAAAGCTTAATGCTAAATCCTGAAGAATCCCTTTAAATTAGTAAAAGAAAAGATTCTACGGAAGAAAGTCATACAGGTTTGGAAGAACAGTTTTAGGTGAACTATTAGGGAAGTGAGCTTCATACCTGTGGCGGACAAACACTCCAGAGTCTGTTCTTGGAATCCTGGGCCACACGATCCATTTCGTGGAACACAGGGCCCCTGTGATGTCACTCGCCACTGGAAGCAGAAGGGGTCATCGCAGATCATCGCTTCGTTGACGTGAGGGCAACTGTCGGGCTCCACCCAAGACTCGGTAATTACAGAACGAGTTCTCATTCTGAAACCTGAAAAAATTAGGAACAAGGAAAAAACAAAAAACATTAGTGATGACTCAAACAGAAACATGCTCATTGCCAACGTTTTAGCAGATACTGTTCCCACATTCTGGCAAACTAAGGAGCGTAACAGCCAAACATCTTGTCCAAATATATATGCGGATTAAAGAAGAGGAGAGAATAAATAAAAAATGGAAAGAATACTTTAAAGTGAGTGTACAAAATAGAGGAATACAGCTGTGCTGTCACTGTCGCCTCAATGAGTGGGCGACACCAAAGCTTAGGGTCAGAAATACGCCCACTTCTGAGATTCATACACTTTTTACATTACTGAGAGGACAGGGGGTGTGAATCTAATGTGTGCGATCTGGTTTTATGGGATGTTTTTGTCTCTCACCTCTTCTCCCCTGGGATTCGAAACAGTTGTCATGGAGACAGGGTCCCCAGGGTGACCAAGGCGTGAGGGGACAATGTTTCTGACAGGGAATGAAGCAAGACTCAGCCAATGATGGTAAAGGCCCAGTGCACAAGTTCCTGCCAACAGGCCGATTGACTAATAATGAAAAAACAGTGAGACAGTTTCAGATTCACCATAAACGTCCATTGATGTAGGGTACAATGGGGCTAAAGGTGCACCGGGGTAAAAGGCGTCTTTGATTTTATTTTCCTCTAGACCACTAGATGGCACAAAAACTTGCCGTAGGACTTTCCAAAATATCGGCTTTTCAAGGTGCACGTGGAAATTTAGCTGATCCTTGATGCGATTGTGGGCAGCAGCGCAAAGTTGATTCTGATTTGAATGCTAATTTGATCTAATATTTGTAAAAAAATTGTAGATTTGAGTTGCAAATGAGAATAGCTAAAATTATTGCATATATTTTGAGACAAAGGTATTCTTAAAGTCCCACTCCGATCATATTTTGAGCTATTTTGAAACATTCTCAGTGGTCTTTAAATTATGATTATGCCGTTTTTAGCCAAAATCACAAAACCTGTGCCGTTTTCTGGTACTTCGCTTCAGCAGAGCGGCATTAGCTCATTAGCAATTCGCCTCTGCGTTGTGGGCGGAGCCGTTGGCACGGAGACGACCCTCCCCCTCCTCTTCTCTACTCCTCAGAACCTGAGCGGGCGGGGCGGAGGGGAGTATGAGCTTGTGGCCTCGCCCAGTGGAGTTACTAGGTCACAACTCCAGTCTATTTTAGCCGGCATTTTAGCGTCTGCTACTGATTCACAGCCATTTGAATGCAGAAATACTCAGAAATACAACTTTGAGCTTATTTTTCTCAAGATATGTCCTCTAACATCAGAAAAATGCCACAAGAACATGTTAACACCTAGAAAAACATGATTTTCATCGGAGTGGGTCTTTAATGATTATCAGTTTTGTTCAAGGTAATTTAAGCAACGTTTTTTCAATAACGGAATAATACGTAAAAGTATGTGGGGTAAAACAGCCACCTCATAAATTGACCAGATTTTTAAACAAAATAAACCACTTTTATGATCTATTTTCACACAAAATCTGTTGCTCCATCAATGTTCAATACAAACATATATATTTTTTCTGCAACCATACACTATGGGAGTTGTGAAATGCCCCATTGTACCCAATACTCTATGTATTTTCAAAATATTTTTGCAGATCTTACAGCTTGCACAAAAATAAATGCAATTCAAATCCGTCCTTCTCTTTGTGTGGCAACAGATTACCATTTAAATCAAAAAATAGAAACACAGAGGAAACTAATGCTCCCCCTTAGTGTTCTGCCCTGAGTCTCAACAGCATATAAAGGATTAAATAAAATGAAAGCAATCTAGAAATTCCCTCCACCCCACCCCCCTTAATGTTTATGCTTTTAATGTTAAAAAAGACTCTCATTCGAGAGTCTCATTCACATTTCTTTTTTGTATTGTCAGTTGGCCTTTTTTTATTAGCAATCTCATCCCAAATAAAAAGGTCTTTTAGGGCAGCATCCTTACTTAAATGGAATCTCATAAATGACTAGCTCTTCTAAGGCAGACATTTTCTGTTCTTCCAGTGAAGTGCATTGTAATTGAAATAATACTGTGATTATACCATGGTACTAAAAACTAAATGTTGTCTGAAACAATAATTCAAAAATCCTAATTCTATGCTGTTAATCCATAGTTGACTTTTTCTAAAACAGTGTTCTTACTTTGGGATGGTACTGTGCTGTCATGGATCCTGACACAATATGCCTCTCGGGTCCGGATCCCACCTCCGCACAGGACACTGGTATTGCTATGACGATGGTCCTGCTGACTCAAAAGAGGGGTCACCTGGCATGGATTCCAATTGGTCACCCTCCACTCATACCTGTATTTCCAGCCAATTAAAATACATACGAGACAATTCAAGTCAAATCAAAGAGTCATATCTGTTTAGTAACGGAAGTAGCAAAATATATTTTCTTCCATATTATGACGTACGCACGTGAAACAGATTATTGAAAAAGAAAAAAAACAAATCCATCAGTTGTTGATTAGATGGAAGCACATCAAGTCAATTGTAAGAAGGGTGTGGATTTGAACAATTTATGTGGATGAAACAGATGAGAAATAGATAGGGTGAATTATAATTTCTTGCAGACTTTAAGAACTAAAGTATTTAGAGAAAATCAAAACATTTGAAAAGATTTGGATGCACAATTCTGGCAATGCCGTCTCTTCACCTTGGGCACAGTGGCAGTGTGTCTTCCAGAATGTTACAGTTTGCTTTTTCTTCCAGGGCGGGGCATGGCTCTCCTCCACCAATGGCTGCTCTCTTCAGGCTGCGGCTCCTGCTTCTGAAGCCAGGTGATTGGTCAGATGTCCGACACGTCTTTGAACATGGACTCCACCGTGACCAATCAGACACTTTACAGTCTCTGGGCATCACACATGAACGAAAGTTTACCGGGCTGTTGTCATGGTCGCAGAGGCTGGAGGTGAGAAAGAAATTGCATAGTGTCATATATATGTCATATATATGTATATATATATAGGGCTTGACATTTACTTTTTTGCTCACCAGGCACTGTGGGCTAGTGGTTTTCCAAAGTTATTTGCCACTCAGCATTTTCACTGGCCACAATTTTGACATTGATACCATGGGGAAAAACTCCCATATAGATATTTTTTATATTATCTCACAATTTGGCAGCAGGTATATTAGGCTGCTGTCACTTTAAGACCTCACTCACGGATCCATTATACTGTTACACATGCGTTTTCTTTCTCGACTGTTTACGTTCACTTAAACCATGGCTGACTGTGTTTACGTGAATACTCGCCAAGACTGGAATTTTGACATAATTTTTTTATGTATTTGATTGTTTAAGCCCAATAAGGTGTGAAAAAGAACTCAATTTAGTACTGAGAGGTGGGTTTATGTGTGCAGACTTTGGGTGTGAGCAGAAAATCTGCGGGAATGAGTAAAATGATGCGCTATACGTGCAAACCCATTCCAAAATGTAATCCTGTAACACCAACAATATTCATCCAGAGCAAATGAAACGAGTGAGTGAGTGGAGGCGGGTTTGTGTGTCAACTCGCTGTCAGAGAGATGAGAGAACGAGAAAACACAGCGATATATTCTGTGGAAAATGAGTATTGGAAGCTTTTCAGATATTTCAGTATCAATATGTATCGAAAAATTGATATTTGACAACACTACACCGCAATCAGTTTATTATTTCAGATGCCTTTTTAAAAGACTTGAAAATAAGTTGAAAAATATATATATTATATGTAAAATTTAACCCGCCAAAGTGGCTTGTAAGAGTGACTGCGTTACACACCACTGCTGAAATCCACCCGCATTTGGCGGGTTGGCAGGTGTTAATGTCAAGCCCTGTATATATATATAATAGTAAAATTTGAATTGTAAAAATATTACAATTACGAAAAGTACACTGTTCTGGTAGTTTCAAAGGGTTTCGTGTTTGTTAATTGCTTTATTTAAAAAATAAATATTCCATCTGCCTGTTCTGAAGCTGTTGGCATGCATTTAGCCTCTGGCTACCATTGCAAAAAAAAGGTAGCAACATAAACAGAACATTTTTCAAGCTGTCTCTCGAACTCTCCAAGGCTTTAACGTTGCTGATGATTCTTGCTGAATATATTGGCATACAAAACAAGCTAAAGCAAACTATGAATCCTGCGAGAGAGAGAAAGATAGGGTGGTCCGTGGGTGTTCAATTTATTCAGAAGTTTAGTCTGGCTTAACACCAATACAAAAAAGTTTGCAAACCACAAGGGAAATCTTGTAATCTGCAGACATAAAATGATGTTAATTTATTATGCGTTGCCTAAGCGAGTGGTTCAAATAGACTGGCATTAGCATCTTATTGTTGGTAACAATATTGATGCTTGCTGCATAGCATAGACAACAAAACATTGCTTGCAAAGTGTTGATTGCAAAGTGTGCTTGTTCGACCGTAGAATTGGCATTGAATAAATATTATAAGCCCTGTCTTTGAAACCGGGGGTATGTTTTATTGGGATAATGAGTTTGAACACTGTTAAAATTTCACTTGGTAATGAGAATTAAAAACAGATAAATCATCAAACTCAGGTGGGATATTTAGATTCAGATTTATATGCACATTTTTAAACCTTAATATGCTCATCTTAAGAGTTGGATGTTAAAACAAAACTTTTCCCGCATAAAATATTTCGCATTGGTTCAGTCAGATCACCTTTTCTATTTTCCCCCTTGAGCTGTAGATATTTTGTCAATGGATCAAGATCCAGAATGCTCTCGGATGGATGGTATCAGAACTACATAGAACTTGAAAATATTTGCAGCAAATAAAAAAGCATAACTTATTGTGTCAATAGATTTCTGCTGTTCTATAGCGTGTTTGATAATGTGGATATTTTCAGAACTGTTTCTTCATTTTTCATATTCACTGCAGTCCTGCTCTCTCTCTCTCATTGTAGTTTTCTAGGAGCAACAAGTACTATTTCCATTAAAATCTAATGAAAAATTAATAAAAACCAGCAGGCTTGGGATCTTCCCTGATTTGAAAAAAGAAATGGCGAAAAGGCTTCTCACTTTTCTGTATCGCCCACAACAGAAGGTAAAATTTAGATTCTGTTATTTGACAGTGTAACCAGAAATGCATTTATAAATAAAAGCCTGTTCTCTGATGTAAACAGTATCACATGGTACAATGGTAATCCATCTGCACTAGGAGGATAGCAGAGCTTAATATAGCAGACTCTAATATCCTCACTGTGGAGAGTGATACAAAAAAAAAAAAAAAAAAGGTAAATTTATTGCATAACATTGTTGCATAACTGTGTGCTAATAGGCCGGTATCATTTATTTATGGTCAGATCAGTAATGAATCAATGTGACCGCAGTCAACATCTACAATCATTCTTTAAAAGCTTTTATCACACAACTCTCTCTTTATTCTGGACAAGTACTTTTGTAAAAAGCTAAACTTTATAATTGGCCAATTTCCTACATAGTTGTGCTAGTTCCACTTCACTGTCTATTTTTTCTTACATAAAATAAACTGAAATCAATATTTTAGGGCCACTTTTCAGTAAGTAGCTGTGGGTTCTGGATTACACTGTCTGGGTTGAGTTTCACAAAACAAAACAATAAACGGATGGGTGCACTGACTGTGGATTGATGGATGTGAGAATGGATGGACAGACTGATTGTTGACTGGTAAAGGGGTGGGTGAATAGATGAACGGGTGAATAGATTGATGGGTTTATAAACGTATTCACTCATTAGTTCATAGAAAGGATGCCCACCTTAGCATGGCATTCTTCCCATCACTCCTTGTACAGCGCAGTTGCCGAGTCTGATAGCCAATGGTGATTTCCCAGGATACTTTGTGGCCACTTTCATCATAATGATTTTGGTGGGGAATGCTCTCGGTGTGGCGTTTGATCGCGTATGCAGCCTTGACTGTTTTTTTCCCATCATGCCCAAAATTGAAGTCCACCGTTGTCTTTCCAATAAGTGCCGTCCCTTTAAGTCTGCAAGGGCTCCAGGGCCCCACCCACAAACTGTAACTGTATTCCTGTTGGTCAGAGGGACAGAGGGCAGGGTGGGCGTTGTCATGGTTACAGGGACGTGTCTGGGTGAGGATGGGACAGTCTGCTCCTCCATACAGGGGTGTTGCCAGCACATGCCTGGTGCGCTGTTGGAGGGCCGACCCGCAGGTGCGACTGCAGGTGGACCAGTGGGTGAAGGCGGAGACGACGCAGTCGATCGGGCAGGGTAACAAACACGCCTGCTCTCTTTCTGGAGGTGAAGAAAACGCTTCACACACATGCAGGCTCACCTTGGTGCTGTTAGTATGCTTCACACACACCACATCTCGCTTTTGTACTCCACGCTGAGCGGTCACACATCGATTGGCTGGGAGGAAAGGACTCGGGGTGCAGGGACCCCAAGGAGACAAGCGCCACTCAAACAGATCCTTTTGCCATTCGCACATCTTCACACACACTCGCTGGTGCGGTGGACGGTCAGATGGAAAGCAATTGGACTGATGAGTGCTCCAGCCTTCAGAATGGACACACCACACAGAGCGACTCTGGAGCCCAACAGAGCCGCAATCATTGGCCACACACACACCCCATACACCTACAGGAAATAAGAGAGAGACACACACAGGATATGAAGTGATTTATATTACTATTGTTACCACTGTCTATTAAAGCCCGAAACAGGCACAGCGATGAGCCTCAATTCATCTCACTTTAGCACAGAAATACTGTACAGGTACATGTGGATTCAGACAGATAATCATCTTTAATTATTTTAGAACAGCACTGTCAGAACAATGATTACTATGTATATATAATATATATATATATATATATATATATATATAATTTAACCATTAAAATATGCAATACAATGCAAGACAATATAATATAATATAATATAATATAATATAATATAATATAATATAATATAATATAATATAATATAATATAATATAACCATTCAAAAGTTTGGGGTCAGTAAGAAATGAATACTTTTATTCAGTATGGATGCATTAAATTGATAAAAAGTGACAGTAAAGACATTTATAATGCTACAAAAGATTTCTAATTCAAATAAATATTCTTTTGAATTCTATTTAAACTAATGAATTTTCTTTATTTTTTCTTTTTTTCTTAATTTTTTTATCAAAGAAATTAAGCCTTGGTCTGGCCCGAATAGAATAGAATAGAATAGAATAGAATAGAATAGAATAGAATAGAATAGAATAGAATAGAATAGAATAGAATAGAATAGAATAGAATAGAATAGAATAGAATAGAATAGAACAGAACAGAACAGAACAGAACAGAACAGAACAGAACAGAATAGCAGTAATTCTATAAGTGGCTAGTAATATTGTCAATTTAAAGCAAAAGTCTAAGTGTAACACACATTATAACTAGTGATACAGTTGCTTCTGATCTCACAGCCATGTTATATCTAGGATGTAGATCATTAATTTTAACTTCATTCATTTAAACCCGATAATTGTTTAAACTCAAATGCAGCAAAAGTTGCCATCTGTTAAAATTGCTTCCATTATCCCCTTTTAGAAAATAAGGGGGCAGAAAGAATAGCGAAGTGATAGGAACAGAGAGAGGAGAGAAAAAAGGCAGAGGGGGACAGATGCTTCCAGCAGAAAGTCTGACATCATTGCTATCGTTCCTCAGGGGATATCAAAGGCCATGTTCCCTTCATCAAGCCATCGGTGAGGTCACCAAAGAGACCTACCATCCTTCAAATGCACCTAATGCACAACGAAGCAGACCAAAACCATGTGAAAGAGAAAGCGAGTCATATGGGATGACGTCATTACTGTATGAGGACTGAAGTCAGATCCGAACACACATTTGATCATTAGACTGTAGTAGGTCTTCACAGCTTGCTAATTACTGCTCGTGTGCTCATCCGCCTTAGTCAAATATCAATTTATTCAGAGGCAGTTCAGGTAGGACTTTAACCGCAGAGGCCTGTCCTACAGAGATCTCCCGGCTAATCAGGATTCTGATGGATGGCATGCTGATTAAAGACTAGATGTGGGAATAATCACTTTGAAATGAAGCAATGTGAGAAAAACCACTAGGAAAGAGATTTTTTGTTGTTATGCTTTTCTCTGTCTGACATTTTTGGAGAGGAAAATGGAAAAACACGGATATTGTGAAGCTGCTATAGCTTTTCTGCTAGTGGAATTTAGTGGAAACCACGTTGCCATTGATTTATTGCCATTGCCATTGATTATATCCATTGATTTTTTTTCATATCCTTATGAAAATTATATATCGATTTGGCTGCAGTCATTACGTTTTTGAGGTTGGTATTAATATATTTGAAAGAAGTCTCTTATGCTCACCAAGGCTGAATTTATTTGCATTCATTATTTTAAATATATTCAAATAGAAAACAGTTATTTTATGTCACAATAATATTTCACCATATTAAAGTTTTTACTGTATTTTTGATCCAATTAAATCCTTCAGAAATCCTTCTAATATGCTGATTTGGTCTCATTAGGATTCTTTAATAAATAGAAAGAACAGCATTTCTGTCATGACAACTCCTTAAGGGTGTTTGCCATGGTAATGGGTATGACAATGTTGATATATTTGGTTTTAACGGAATAGATCTGCTACACTGCTGTTGCTTCTGCAGAACAAGTACAGGACTTGCTACTGCCAATACATACATGACGCGCTGCTGTGAGCAAGTAAGACTTGCTGCTGCTTTACAATATAGCATACATGAATTACCCGTAGCAGATCTAGACAGGTGGAGTTGGGGAAGGTGGAGGGTTTCTGAAAGCATGCTGCACTGCTATAGCAAATGCTGACCAAGTATTTGAAGATTGAGCACACAAGTCCATTGGCTGCTGATACAGCAGGAACCAATCAGCTGTGCCCTATAGAGAATGATGTGATTGCAAGCAGATTGAGTTAAGGACATGTCAGCCTGCACCATCTAGAGTTTCATGACAGAACTTTGTATTTATTTGGAATAGAAATCTTTACTGTCTTTTGATCAATTTGCAAGATTTAGAATGGCTGAATAACAGTATTGATTTCATTTAAAAAAATGAGTTTACTGTACATTTACATTAAGACCTTATGTTTTATGCTAACATATTAACAACTATTCTTTTAACCTGTGGAGAACATAATTCCTCATTAAAGGATTTTTTTTTGAAGTATGACTATAATAAATAAATAAATATTAAAATCCCTGAGTAATTAAAGTGGCCCTATATAGTATTTGAACACTTAAACCACAATTAAAAAAATCTATGAACTGCATTGCATTATAGATATAAAAAAAATGAATACTTCTAAATATAATACATTTTAATTATAACAGACATATTTTTGTGAAATGCGACACGAAAAGTACATTTTGTTGGAAGACACACACACACACACACACACACACACACACACACACACACACACACACACACACACACACACACACACACACACACACACACACACACATTCTTGTACATCTATCTTTATGAGGACATTCATTGACACAATGCAATATCTAGCAGCTTCCCCTAAACTTACCCATCACAACTAAGTGCCTAACCCGAACCCTTACCCCAAACCTACCCTTAACCTAATTATAACCTTATTAATATCCCTAAAACCAAGTCTTGACCCTCAAACAGGCCTTTAAAGGGATCTCAGAAAGTGAGGACTGGCCAAAATGTCCTCACTTTACTCTCTTTGTCCTCACTCTAATGGTCTAAAACTCAAACTGGTGAGGTCCTCACAAAGATAGTTGTACAAGTACACACACACACACAAAATCACCCTCACAGCTGCGACAACCTCCTTCCTACTTTCAAACTGACTTGTATGTCTCACAGGGAGTTGATCCTCTCTCCCTCCGTCTCTCATGTGGCCATCACTGAAACGCAGCAGGCAGGCGAAGAGAAACAGAAGATACAAGCAGGACCCTGTCCCATGGTGTCACAGCAGCTTAAAGCTGTGAGACAGGATGAGGTCACTCCGAGGGCATCGGAAGCAAAGTCACTGTCGGTAAGATCGTGACTGGTTTTACTCAATTTTGGCAGCACAAAGGCAGATTGAACTGGGATATGTTATCTAGTAGAATCCACATGATCAATTTCTATTTACTTGCAAAATGCAAATTTTGAGCGAAAATTGAAATTGGTTTTCATTCCCAGAGGTTTAACCTCAGGCAAAACCCATCGGCCTCCACAGCTGAAAATATTTCATTAGCAACAATCAGAGGCTTTGGTTCAAACACACCTGAGACAGGTTATTTTCCGCTATTCAGACTTTCAAAAGCTTTAATCACCCACAAGCCTCCCAGAGTTCCCTCTATGGTGGGATTCTTCCATTATGAAGACCGCCAGCGAGACTGCGGGTGCAAACAAGCGCTCTATACTGCTTGCTTCACCACCTCATCACCTCACGCTGAAAACAGCTCATTTTAAAAACATTTTATGCATTTGGCAGATCACTTCTTGTCCTAAAACAACGTTAACAACATTTGCATCCACACAAGCATTCCCTGGCAATCTAACCTGTGACCCTGGCAAGTCTTTACCAGCCTAAAAAATATCAAGCTAACAGCTATGGAAAGTTCTTTAGTGCGTCAGTATACCGTTTTTTACCATGCATGCACTGCAACTAAACTAGATCGCACTCATTCTTAGAAATGATTAGCGCTAATTTTAAATCAAGATCTTAATCGCTCACATTACGTGACACTAAGGGCCCTATTTTAACGATCTGAAATGCAAGTGTCAAAGCGCAAAGCGCAAGTAACTTTGTGGGCGGGTCTTGGCGCTGTTGCTATTATACCGGCGGGATAAATGACTCTTGCGCCCGACGCAAATCTAAAAGGGGTTGGTCTGAAGTAGCTTCATTATTCATATGTGTGGTTTGGGCGTAACGTGAAATAAACCAATCAGAGCATCATCTCACATTCCCTTTAAGAGCAGGCGCGCTTGATCTATAGCGGATTCCTATTATAACGGCGGATTTGCCAGGCGCGCGCCAGGAGCGGTTCACAGCCAAGGAGACAGACGTTCTCGTCAGGGACGTTGAGGATGGAGAAACACACCCAAATTAACTTCGGTTTTAGGTGTATGATAATTTGGGTAAATATGTAAGCTAGATGTATGTTTTTATAATAAACTCTAAAATCTATCTATCTATCTATCTATCTATCTATCTATCTATCTATCTATCTATCTATCTATCTATCTATCTATCTATCTATCTATCTATCTATCGATCGTAATAATGTATGATTTGCAAAAATGAAAACCGCTGCTTCTGTGTAGATGAGAGAATCAAAGTGTATGCGCGTTGTGCACACTCTACATTGTTTATGGCCAAGTATGCGCCCTTAAAATAGCATAATGAACAACGCGCAACGCGCCACTGACTTTAGACTAGGTTTTTTCTGGCCAGTGGCGCAATTGTTTTATGGAACAGTAAAATAGCACCAGGGATTGTTTGCGCCGGAACACGCCTCCTTTTTTTGCACTGAACCGCCCAGGGAGCGCAAGTTCATTCCCTAGTTTAGCGACGTGCTTCTGTGGAGGGAAAAGCGCGCTTTGCGCGGGTGCAAAATAGGAATGATACATGCGTCGGTGTACAAAGTCAATTGCGCTGGGTGCAAGATAGGGCCCTAAGGCTCTGAGCACCTTTCAAATGAATCGTATAGATGCAAACAGCCACATATAAGAACATCATTCAGATTTTAAATACACTACAAGTCAAAAGTTTGGGGTCTATAAGTCTATGTTTTTGAAATTTTGAAAAAAGTCTCAAGGTCACCAAGGCTGCATTTATTTGATCAAAAATACATTTAAAACGCTAACGTGAAATATTGTTACAATTTCAAATACCTATTTTCTATTATAGTAGGCCTATGTATTTTCAAATTTAATTTATTCCTGTGATGGCAAAGCTGAATTTTCAGGAGCCTTCACATGATCACATGATCCTTCAGAATTTCTTAATGAATAGAAAGTAAATTTTTTTTTTTTTTTTAAATAGAAATCTTTTGTAAATGTCTTTATAATTATATATCTTTATTGTCACTTTTGATCAATTTAATGCATCCTTGCTAAATAAAAGTATGCAATTCTTTCAAAAAAAGAAAAATATTTTGAGCAAAAAGCTGAGAAAATCGCATTGTTGACAAAGACTATGTCTGGATGGGATTCAGAACGATGATCAAAACATAGATGGAGATCAAGTACATCAACACCCCCAAAGCTTTACAGTCCTATAGCTTGTCATGGGTCGACATTTCATTCAGTAACATTAAGCAGTTTTGATTTATATGCTGTTTAATGTTGATCGCATTATTTTACATAGGCTGCGCATCTGCTTACACATTATGTCGCTTGTTTCTGCTTCTTCTTTGCCTGTGTTTTGATCAGGAGATTCAGTACTCTTTCAGAAGATGTGTCATAGCGCCCCCTACCATATAACACTGAAAACACGGACATTTCCGTCAATGGCGTGGAAGAGTTAAAAATCTCTTTTTAAGTAATATGCGTAAACCAATAACTAATGCGAGTACAGACATTTAGATGATATTTAAATTCTAAGACACTACACAACTATGCAAAAAAGTTACTCCCAAAACAGATAAATAAGAGTATGCAATGCTAACCCAAATCACATTCACAGCTTAATTAGACAGTCAAGTACCGGTATATTGGAGACTGGCTGTGTCTTGCTACAAACAAGTGCCCTGGTACATATGCTACACAGCACGACTCAACAACACAACCCTTGTTTATGCCGAAATAAATCAAATTCTGAATTTCTGATGTCTGAAAGTGTCAGGACCATTAGTGTTGCTTACACATTTAAAAAAACACAAAACATTCCCTGACCCAGAGGTCTCTGGAGACGGGCAGCATCCTCCCTCTCAACAACACAAAGAAATGCTCTAGTCTGACACTCGCACAGTTTTTGGATGCATTCTGGGTGAAACAATAGGGCACATGACAGATTAATTACTCACTGATGGTCACAGATTCAATTACAGTGCTTTTCTGCCTATCACAGACACTTTAGCAAAGAAAATGGAGCCGTTTTTGGCCTGTCACGATTCAGTTGGAGTTTGAGCTGAGGATTGTTGGATTTTGGTGTCTTAAATGCAAAAGGCTTGGGATGTTGCTCTGGAAATCAATGATGTTGCAGTGTATTTTGGTTTACTTGTCTGTGAAACGCTAGTCAAGGTGATATGAATTCATTGTGTGGGTTTACCTTCAAGTTTACACAAGTTTTCATGGCAGTGTAACCACAGGTGTATGTCATCATATAAACAATGAACATGTTCTACTGACATTTGACAACCAAACCGTCAAAATAGTTTCATCATGTACTTTCATATCTATAGTTTTATCATTTAAATCCCAACAAGCCTCTTTGCTCATTTAAAAGAATGGCTTAAAGTGATAGTTCAACAAAAAATGTAATCATACTTGTTCTCATTTTTCTTGTATGGACAAAAAAATATCACATTTTTCAAAATTTCACATATAAGGAAATGTATATATGCATGTATAAATACATACATTTCATTACATTCAAGTACACTCTTACTTTTTTTTTTTTTTTTTGCACCAATGTCCTTTTCAGTGAACAGTTCTTCAAACAACCATATTTTTCTTTGTCTTAAAAAAATCTAAAGAAGCCTTTTTCAACTATATAAGAACCTTTGTGCAATGAAAAGGTTTCATGGATGTTAAAGGTTCTTCAAGATAATGCAATTATCCATCCCAGTATTTAGATCATTTCAACCTTTTGGCATCCTTTTGTGAACTAACTCCTATATAGAGAACAAGGACTTCTGATTTAACAGGAATCATCTCATTGTGAAAGTCTCTCTCTCTCTCTCTCTCTCTCTCTCTCTCTCTCTCTCTGTGTCTGTGTGTGCGCGCGCACGCGCGTGTGTGTGTGTGTGTACATCTGTGGGTGCTGATTTCTCCTCGCTCCCTCCACAGTAATCAATCAAACAGAGAGAAAGAAAGAAATGAGTGCACGACTAATGAACTGAACAGAAAACAAAAGGCAAATGGATAATAGATGGTCAATATTCACTGCTTAAGAATTGCTCTCTTCTTTTCTGTGTGCTTTTCATACAAACAGAAAAAAAGAGTATTTGAAAAAGGAAAGAATGTGTATTGTCACATTATGAGAGGTCATCACTGTCCTATCGTTTTGGCAGACACAGCTTCATTCTTGGTCCTGCTCTCTCCACGGAAAATAAGTAATAAAAAACGTTCTATTTATCTCTTTTGCCTTAATGAATCTATTATGTATTGCATTATACTGAAGACTATTGTGCACATTTACATCAGTGATGTATGAATTATTGTTGAGAAGTCTAGACATAGCCCTATCCTATACTTTTTCAGCCTGGTGACAAATAATAATAAAATAATAATAATACAATTATTTCTTCAGTAGTAGAAGCATATTAGTAGTATAAAATATGTTTTTAATAGAACCTCTCATAAATGCAGCTCAAACTGCTTCACAGGCATACAAACATTTTAGAAAAATAAAAACAGCTAGTTATATGTATTTTTCAATGTTACCAGGGCTTTCCCTGAACTGCATACTTTTATACCATGATGTTGTATATTTTATCCTAATGCACTTGTGAGCTGCATTTTATGTATAAAGACGTGTTCCTGTAGCTGAAACAGTTGAACATGACTGATGCAAAACCTTGAACTGCAAAGTATGTAGTGGATTAAATAACCTTGTAAATCGAAATGTCAAGAGACATGTTAAAGACTTCAATCAAAGTGGCACCAAAATTGAGGTTTTATGGCTTTTAGAACGTGTCTGTTAGCTTTGAGACCATCTTTGACAAAATAAACTAGCAGATACATGCGCACAGAATGTATTAGTTCTATTCAGAAACGTACCGAAAAATTATGATTCATCTCGTTTGCATTGGCATGTACACATTTTTGTCAAAAGAAAAGGATAGAATGACAATGTCTCCTTTCATAATGCTGCTAAAAAAACATAATCTGCTACAGTCAGACTGCCCGTCTTCATCTGCAATTGAAGGTTGATTTTCACCTTCGTGTTTTGTGAGACAGAGTTATTTTCTGTATACAGCTTGTGACGAGGAACTCCAGGGAGACCGTTCAAAAGTAGGCTTTCAAGCCTTCAGAGATGCAAACTCAAGAATCTGCTCTCCTGTCTCCAGTATATTTTTCCTCATTTCTAGGAAAACTGATCAAAATTAAGCACACAAAAAAGCTCAAGAAAACCTTGAGTATAAAAGAAAGTGTGTAGGTGCACAAATGAGCCCTTCTTCATAGACAGAACAAAAGCGGACACACTCCTTCAGGATGAAACCAGTATCGATTTTACATTCCAGGAATCATCACCCCTGCGGACCTGCAGAGCTGCCGTTCGATCCACACACAGCACGGGAGGAGACCTCTGAGAACTGACCACTGCTTCACAGAGAAACGTCAACGTCCTTATCTCATCCATACTTCATCTATAAAACATTTTCACAGTTGCCTTCGTTAGCATTAGACCTGTTGATATGTCCATGATCCAGCCATCAATCAGTGCGGATTTCACAATAACTTTCAAGGGAGTCAACTTTTTAAAAGACACTTCTGAAACTGAAATGATCTTTTGGTGCTCTCTAGATCAATTACTGTCCATTTTTAAAACAAATCTGTGGTATTTATGATATGTAAATCGATTACAAGTATTAAAATTTTAAAATATTAAAGTAGCTATGTTTTGTCTGAATGTAATTTATTCCTGTGATGCAAAGCTGCATTTTATTACTCCAGTCTTCAGTGTCACATGATCCTTCAGAAATCATTCTAAGATGATGATTTGCTGCTCAATCAACCTTTATTTATTTATTTTTTTTTATGTTTTTTAAGTTTTTTATGACAATTTTAACAATGTAAAAGTCTTAACTGTCACTTTATCAATTTAATGCATCCTTGCTCTGTAAAAGTATTTATTTCTTCCAAAAAAAAAAAAAAATTCTTACTGACCCCAAACTTGTGAACAATATGTGAGAAAGCTATATTAAGATAAAAAAAAAAAATTTTCCATAAAGAAATAAAAAGTAAATAAATGTTAAAAAAAGAGAACACTTACAAGACATTAACATGAACTTGCATCTTATGTCGCCTTATGAGGGCCTCCATGTTCAGATCCAAATACTGCTAACTTTTTCCCTATAATCTCCCTGTTACAGGACACTTTTGCTTGTGCAATAAATTAATATGAATTTTTATTTTTTGGGTAGACTATTCCTTAAACAAGTGGTCAGACATTTCAAAACCCCCCACAATTTGGTCCCTGCATTCAGTCAAGGAAGTTAAATTAAGCTCATTTCCGTGTCTATTTACTGAGAATGGCAGTTGCCTGATATGAACTTCCTGCCTGAGGTCTTCATAGCCAAACGTTGGATGTTTTGTTACAAGTACTGGAGAAGTGCTTAGTTGTGGCATCTTTAAATAAGCTCAGAGTAGCTTGGATGCGCCGGACGGCATTAATAGGACAAGCAATAATCTTCTGTTCTTTGCGAGCTGTCAATCTCCCGCTTAACAATTGTTGCCATGGCGACATGAGGAATTCTCAGTGCAACTCCAGCTGGATGTAAGATAGATCAGACTTCACAGATAACACAGGCAGATGGTTTCACAGTTTTCTGAACTGCCGTACATACATGCCTGCCGATCCAAGATCTGTGGCAACAAGGATCAATATCCAACATGGACCACTAATTCTTTTTTTTATTCAACACGTCTGTTTCCCTCTATCAATTGCAGAATATAAATGTGAATTACCTTGCTTCTTGACTGAATGTACTGTACCAAAAATGGTAATTCACACATTTGATTATGCAATCCCAATAATATGTGACTTCTCCAACTGGATCTGACCACAGAGTGTCAGAATTTTCTGGCTCAGGCTATGAATGGATCTTACAAATACAAGCTGTGTTTAGCATTTCTGAAAACCTTGAAATAATTGATGCATTTTTGTCTGTGTAAAATATCACAAAAGTGTATGTGCACTATTAAAGAATGAAAATTATGTCAACGTTTACCTACCCTCATACCGTTTCTAATACTGTATGACTTTTTAAAAAGGCTTTTTTGAAGGTTATCTGGATCGTTCTAATACTGGTAGTGTCAAAATCCCAAAATGACCAAAAAAAGGCACATTAAAGTGCACCATGTTCCAACATTTTGAGTCAATGAAAACCTTAGCTCGCTATGGCACTTTCATGAGAGAAATATCTGAATGAATAGTTCTATTGATTTGGGTTTTTTTGGCCATATTTTTCAAAAAGTCCCCTTTTGTGTTGGTTCTACAGAAGAAAGAGAGTCATACAGGTTTGTAACGACATGACATGAGTAAGTGATGGCAAGTAATCATGGCGGGAAAATACTCATAATTCACCTAGGGACAGCGCAAATTCATTTCTTCCTGTCGTCCCAAGAAGAAAAAACTGAGGAAATATTGGCAACCCACCTGTATTCCAGATGTACTGGCTTCTTTTTGGTGCTTCTGCCACCAGTGGAAGAGACATTAGTGCAACATAAAGGAGAGAAGCCCACAGGGAGAAGATAGCGGTAATCTCATGCCTCAGAAATGCCATCTCTTGTCTATCGAACCTGCAACAGAAATACACACAATAGCTAGTTACAATAGTTAGTTCTAGAAAGAGAAGACATCTTACGTATAGTTGAATGGAAAATAAAATACCACAACCTTCACATTTTTATATTGTCTGAAAAAGACTTTTATGCACGTTACTATGAAGTTTGTTATTATGAAGTGGTTGCATACTGGACAAAGTTTGGACATTCAACATAAGTCTGTGGGATCTGCATCTGATCACATAGAAAAGTAATACCACACTCATTTTACAATTTAGGGTAGATTTCATGTCCACTAATGATAATTGTATTTTTTTTTTCAACAATTTTTATCAGAAATATAATCCATTTATCCATTAAAGGAAAACATATTATAATCTCACACAAATATTTGTTATGTGAAGTTGTCTTGATGTAATTTAAATGACAGTTTTATGTCTGTTTTTGAAGTCGGTCTTGAGTTAAAAAAAAAACAAATATTGAATTTATTTATATTTCTATATGCTTCAGAAAAACTGTTTTTTAGACTGAATTTAAAATGAATTTAGGAACATATCTCATGTCTGCAAAAGTTCTGTGACCAGCATGTTATTTTCTTCAGGTGAACATTTTGAAGTATTTTCCCTCGATATTTTATATACAATAACCTATTGTCAGAGAGAATATTGACTGATCCACTATTTTGGGATTGCTATGGTTTGCAAAGTCTTTTTTTATATTAAAATACACATGGAAATGTAGGATTAACCTGATCAAGAAAATAACATAGTTGGCCAGACAAGACCCGCCGATGAAATGATGAGTCAAAATGGTGAAATCTCCTAAATAATCAAAAACGAAGCAATATAATAATATAAAAATGTATAAAGTCGTTTTATAAAATTCTTCCTTGTCTAGAACACAACAGAACCTCTATTTTGCTGATTAGTACTAATGACCTTCCAGCCACAGATCCAGATGTTGGTTTCAGTATTTCTGTATAGAAGTTTCTGCACAATCAATCAGAAGAAGTGAGAAATCTAGGAGAAGAATACCCCCTTGGAGACACTGAACACATTTACACGGAAGCTAAACCTGTGAAATCCTTCCTCTGTATCTATTTCTCTCCCTCTTGTCTCGTTTTATTCTTCTGTCTCTAAGGCACATATAAACACCTTCCTAAGGGGGGAAAATGTCCATGCAGTCTCTTGAAGGGAATTCATTGGCACTCGTTAGAGCTGACTGGAGGAAGCGTGTGCTCTGCTCAAGGAGAACATTTAAAGAGATGAACAGGACACAAAGAGCCGTGGCTGATTCCACTCAGCTAAATTATGTCTGCCACATTCCCGCCATGTCAAATCCGTTACTTAGGGGAGAGAACAAGGTTGAAAAGAAAAGGAGGGAAAGAGTGAACAGACAGAAGGCGATAAAGAGCAGGAGAGATGGTGACAAAATACTGCATAGAGATTTTTTTACCAGTGGTTGCTGAATGACTATATTACAGAGACAATAAACTCCAAACTTCACTAACTAATTGTGGATCTCCACTGGAACCACATCTCTTTCAGGCAAACCGTTGTCAATTAACTGTCGTCGGTATGAAGGATGAGAGAAGTCCTCTAAGAGTGGGCCTAAATACAGTGTGTGTTTGTGTATACATCTCCATCAATAACTCAACAAGTTTATGGTATTGGATGATAATTTGGAATAGAACAGTATTGTATGGCATACCATGCTATGGTATGGTACAGTACACTATAGTGTGGAATTGTAATAAAAAAAAATTTTTTTAAATTAAATTAAATTTAAAAAAGTCAAAAAAAAATAAAAAATAATAATAATTAAAAATTTCAAAAAAATAAAAAAATAAATGAATAAAATAAATTAAAAATTATAAAAAAAGAGTTATAAGATTAAGAGTTTAGAGAATATTTTCAAAATAATATCTGACATATACATAATTTATATGATATTTTATATTATTTTTATTTTTATATTATATAGGGGGTCAAAAGTGATCAAAAGTGAAAATTCTATTTCAAATAAATGCTGTTCTTTTGAACTTTCTATTCAACAAAAAACACTTAAAAAATAGATCACAGTTTTAGTAAAAAGTATTAAACAGCACAACCGTTTTCAACATTGATAATAATAACAACTGTATCTTGAGCATCAAATCAGCATATTGGAATGATTTATGAAGGATCATGTGACACTACTAGACTGGAGTAATGCTTTCAGATGCTGAAAATTCTATTTTAGACTGTAATATTATTTCTCATATTACTTTTTTTTACTGTATTATTTGACCGCATTACAGTTCCATATCACTTCGCGTGGTTAACTGTAATAGGATAGGATACAAAACACGAAAAAACATGCGAAACAAGCCTGAGAAGCTGGGCACCTTCGGCAAATATAGGCCTACATAATGATGATGAGACATCCAGTCACTAAAGTTTTAAGGTGAAAGTGTATATTTAAAAACAAACACACCCCTGATTTTACTGAAGGTTCACTGGCTGCAATAGTCTAAACAGCTCTTATTTCTGCATCCAAGACTCTTCACTAGCCTCATGTTTGTTAGCTACTCAGCTCCATTACTTTCCACTGCATTTCCCCTGATGTTTCTGAGAGATAATTCCTCTTCTTTCTCCACATCTGTCTCTTCCCTTTGCCATAATCCCCATATAACTCCAATTCCCATCCAAAAATGTAAATCACATTCCATTCAGCATAACACGGACTGCATCCGCATTTGGTTAGCTGCCTTGGCTTTGTCATTCAGTTTGAAAGGCCTGTCACAACTAAAGTGAGCTTTGAGACACAGTTCTGCGCTCCTTTCCTCCAAGTGCTGTTATCTTAGAATTCCCTGCTCGTTCCATCGTGAGACTGTAGATTGACGCATAGCATTAAAACATGTCTGTTAGCGCTGACCGGAGACTGGAGAGTAATTACAAAGCTAATCAGTTTCGACAGGGCTCCATTCACTCACGGGCTCTCACATGTGCAGACTGCAATGCACGCACACACACACACACACACACACACACACACACACACACACACACACACACACACACACACACACACACACACACACACACACACACACACAAAGTAGAAGTAGCGATCTACAAATGACTGCCTGATTAAAACACTAATTTTTCAAGAAGGGCGGACTGATTTGAGGAATTGCGGGGCTCAAGTATTCACTGAAAAGTTTAATTAAATAGTTTGTTTGGCTGATTAAATGGGTGCATCCTTTTCATTATACCTAGAAATCTTCAGCTCTGTTTTGAGGGTCAAGAGGGTGTAAAGAGAAGAATAATGAACAAATTTATCTTAATCTCCCGCATACAGGCATCATTAAGCCAATGGGAAACAACAATTCCCCCTTCCTAATATAAGAGGTCTATTCCAGGCGGTCTCTTTCAGTCGTTTTAATATATATATATATATGCATGCATTTAGAAGTCTTTTTGCAGCTTTAATCATAACAAGCATTCATTTCCATGGCAATTTTCAGCTGGGTTTGCAGGACGTCTCTCCTCTTGAAATCACATTTCACCTGCTAGAAGTGCAATGACATTTTCATAATGCCACCTTCTCATTTAAAACATTTAACTCCCGTGTTAAAATGCATCCTTCCTTTGTAACGTCTCCCGTGCTTGAGCTTTAGAGTTGACTCAAATGTTCACGCTTCAGGTGTGGAGGAAATCCAAGTTAAATGCCAACATGACTCACCTTTGTTTAACCTTTACTTCAACAGTATTGTAGTAATTAACCCGGAGGACAACTGAGCTAATCTTGCATTATCGCAGCGGCTGCTCTCGCAGATGTTGTCTCTTTATGAATCTTATAATTTTGTCTCTATCAGGATAATTAATGAGTAAATGCATTGGTTACTTTAATGAAGAGAGCGACTTCTAAAAGATCTTTCAAGTTTGGCATTTAACAATGCTCTTTCACACAATGCAAACGCATTGACTATGAATTGCATTGTTAAAAGAAAGATTTTGTAGATGATAGGTTTTAGTCTGGACCAAAAAACTAATTTTGCTATGTTTATGCAATTGTATGTCCAGATCATTTTGGAATTTTCATAATTACACTACCGTTCAAAAGTTTCAGGGTTGATTTTTTTATGTTTTTGAAAGAAGTTCTTGATCCAAAAATGTGAAATATTATTACTATTTAAAATGAACTGTTTTCTATTTTAATATATTTTAAAATGTAATTTATTCCTGTAATGCCAAGCCGGATTTTCAGCAGCAATTACTCAGTTTTTTACAGTTTATTAAATACAGTTTTTAAATAATTGTTTTATTATCAATGTTGAAAACAGTTGTGCTGCTTAATATTTTTGAGGAAATCTTGATGCATTTTCTTTCAGGATTCTTTGATGAATAGCAAGTTCAGCAAAAAAAAAAAAAAAAAGAAAAAAAGTTTGACTTTTGATTTAATGCATCCTTGATGAGTATTAATTTCTTTAAAAAAAAGAAAAAAACCCCGACACTTTAGTTTAGGGTCCAATTCTCACTATACTTAGTTGCTTATTAGCATGCATATTACTAGGATATTGGCTGTTTAGTACTTATAAAGCACATAATAATTCCTTATTCTGCAAGACCATATTCAACATCCCTTAATCAAATACCCAATACCTTAACAACTACCTTACTAACTACTAATAAGCAGTAATTATGAGTTTATTGAGGCAAAAGTCGTAATTAGTAGTTAGTTAATAGTGAGAATTGGACCCTAATCTAAAGTGTGCCCAAAACCTCTTACTGGCCTTTTGAATAATAGTGTAAATTAAATAATAAAAAATATATTTTTAAAAAAAAAAAATTAAATATTAATAAAAAATTACAATGAAATACAATTAAAATAAATAAATAAATAATATTTTAAATATATTTTAAATAAATGTCTGCATTCCAACCCCCCAAAAGAACATACATGTGTAATAGAACCAGATAGTGAGTAGAGTAAATCCCTGCTGTCTCCAAATAGTGTGTTCACATTAGAAAACAGACACCCAAGAGTCAATGGCGTCAACTACATTAGGTTATTACTTTAGTGTCAATGTTAATCCACGAGTGTGCAAGTTTTCTCTAATTCGGTGTGTGCGTTCATAAATATGTGCATCAATTTCCTGTTTCATCTTGTAAAAAGAGTCTCTGGGAGACGTGGCATGAGTCATTACTGGCTGGATCAGGTAACAGGCTTGACGGCACACTGTAAGCAGTGCTCGGTGACAAACTGACCTTCCCTGCTGTTGAGTCAATTACACTTCAATTAGGACACAGACCCTGCTGTGGACCCGAGCTCTGCAGCAGAAAGCATATGGCAGCTATGGCCAAACCAGCTCCAGCTCAGCTGGAAACGGTTGCAAAAACACTTATGAACCCAAGTGGAAATGAAAGAATCAATAAAACGTACTTTATATAGGGCTCAAATGCGAGCTGGATTGAACATCTGTTCTTGTAATTTCCTTGGTGGCTGGAGAAAGCTAGGACTTATACAGGATGAGGTGTAGACCTTTAATTGGGAAAGTGTATGAAAAATGGAGTGATTTCAATTACAGACACATGCAAGGGCTTTGAGATTGGCTTTCAGGCTTCAATACAGTCCACTACATATGTCCAAAAATTGCCATCTTAGGCACAAAATTTAGCTTTGGCGAATATTTCAAAGTTATTCTTCAATCGGCCAGTCACTTTAAAAGAAACTGCAAATAATGTATGGTTTAATTAAAACTGTTCCGACTGATAGTCTGACACTGATGTAAAGGACAAACCATTTATTAAAAAATAAAAAGAAAAGAAAAGAACACAAGACAAAACAACAACAACAAAACATTCTACTCGTTTCTACTAAAGAAAACATGCTAGGACTTGTCAGTCTTCTAACATCATTTATCTATAATAAATTATAATGTATTATTATCATTATTATTTTAAGTGTAATTTAATATTTAGTAATGTAATATTTTGAACCAATAATAATAAAAAATAAAGTAAATTATAATTATATTATTATTATTATTATTATGTTATTACTATTATTATTAGTATTATTATTATCATCGTTGTTGTTGTCATCGTCGCTGAAGAACACATGCCAGGATTTGTGTCTTTATTCATCTCAGTGAAAATAATATAAAAATACTATTATTATTATTGGTTTTAACTAATATTATTATTATTGCTTTATTAACACTAATTTTACAGTTTATGTATATTGTTCAATATTAATAATAACAAAATAATAATAAAAATAATTAGTAATAAAATAAAAATAAAATAATGTACCTGACTGCTTTAAGACCAAACAAGTGATTAAACCACCAACATAAAAATATGAGCAACACAATCATGTATCAGATATAGTTTCAGTAGAGATCTCATTTATGATGCTGCGAGTCACATGGTAACATTCACTGGAGAAAACAGAGGAAAAATTGCATTGCCTGAGGCAAGAAAATATTGCTTTAATATTAAAAAATGATGTAAAATACAATTTTGTGGCCAGTAAGGAAGATTTATAGCAGGTAAATTTACCATTGGCCAGTGCAGCAAAAAATCTAATATTGAACCTTGTTCAAGTGCATCAGAAACTATGCCTTCTTCTCCTATAGCTGAGATGAAACTGAGTAAATATTGAGGACCTCTCAGTGACAGCATCAGTCATTCAATTAAACAACATTGGACAAACAGCAAAGACTTACTGCTGCAGGACTGAAGAGACAGATCAAGAGAGAGAGATAGAGAGAGAGAGAGAGTCTATTAGTCTTTGAGCTAATTTTCCACACAGATTGAAATACAGTTTTCATGTGTGCCACACTAATGAGAGATTCTGCATAAAAAACAGACCGAAAAGTGGGTTTCAAAGTGATTCACTTAAAGCAAACTCAACATGTTTTTGAGTTGTCTTTGATTGTCTTTTCTTTCATCTTCATAGTCCCATTGTGATTCTTAGCCGCGAGGCTGCAAACTGGGCTCAGGATCTTTGAGAGCTGGAGTCACTGTCTTAACTCTCATTTGAAACAACAGACAGAAACTCTCAGACAAATGTCGACACTTTAACCTTGTTTTTATAAAGCTTTCTTCTTTTATCTGTGAACGCTGCGGGTTTATGAAAGATTAGACAGTGCGTTACTGATAGATTTGGAAGCGGTCCTTCTGATCGTAGTGACAGGTACAGGAATACAAGGATGTATCTACATGCTCAGGAATAAACTGAAATGAAATGAAATAAAATAAAAAATATGGTTACAGGCCTACCAGAATATTAACAGCTCGTGTGATGTCCGATTAATCCCATTGACATACATTGGGTTGTCTGAAGTCACTAGGTTGCTTCTAAAAATCATCGGTGTGTGCCGCTGTGGACACGCTATCTCTGCCAAACTTCAGATGCTTTACACACTTTGAAGGGCCGGACACGACCAGCTGCTGTCAGTCCTTTGATGTCTTTTTAGCATCACTAGGATTATCTCTGAAGTTCTCAGACTCTAGCACAACTTCACTAGTTTCACAAAGTCCTGGACCTCTCCATCGGAAGTTCCACAGCTTTGAGATCAAACAGCTGAATACTGGTGTCTGGTTAGTAACATTCAGGGCCCCATTTTAACGATATGAAACGCAAGTATCAATTGCGAAACGCAAGTAACTTTGTGGGCGGGTCTTGGGCGCTGTTGCTATTATACCGGCGGGATAAATGACTAAAATGGGTTGGTCTGAAGTAGCTACATTACTCATAGGTGTGGTTTGGGCGTAACATGCAATAAACCAATCAGAGCGACATCTCACATTCCCTTTAAGAGCAGGCGCGCTTGATCTATAGCGGATTGCTATTATAATGGCGGATTTGCCAGGCGCACGCCAGGAGCGGTTCACAGCCGAGGAGACCGACGTTCTCGTCAGGGCCGTAAAAGACAGAGAAGTGACATTGTATGGGGATGGGAGAAACCCACCCAGATTAGCTTCGGTTAAACAGGCGTATAATAATTTGGGTAAATGTGTAAGCTAGATTTATGCCTATTTTTTCACATCTTCATGGACACAACAATGATTTCCCTCATGTGGTAATATTTTTCCTTGTAATAATGTATGGTTTTCTAAAAATGAGAACTGCTGCGTCTGTGTGTAGATGAGATAAGCAAAGTGCATGCGCATTGTGCACACGCTACATTGATTATGGCCAAGCATGCGCCCTTAAAATAGCATATGAATAACATGCGCAACGCGCCACTGACTTTAGACTAGGTTTTTCCTTGTCTGTGGCGGAATTGTTTTCTAAACCTGCAAAATAGCACCAGGGAACGTTTGCGCCGGAACACTCTTTGCGCTGAACCGGCATGGCAATCTTACGGCTTAGAAATGCATCTCAAAAAATTATTGTGCAAAAAATGTACCTTGAGGGGTACAACCACTTGTCACTGGTGTACCCTGAAAGGTACCCCTCTGTACCTTATCTAACCCTAAATGGTGCATATGGTCTGCATGAGAAGTGAGCAATGTGAAGCAACAAAATTGCTTCCATTATAATCAAGAAAACGGTCTATTCTGCAAGCAGCAAAACATATATTTACTGCATGCAAAATTGTGAAAAAATGTTTCTAAAAAAACACCTTAAGGTGCTAATATGCAGCTTAAAGGTACACTTTCTACACATTATGGTGTAATAAAAAAAAGAAAAAAGAAACACATTACTTTCACAGCTTCCAAAAATGAATCATCTAATTATGTTGTATTAAAGAGTCACGTCCCTGCATCTACGCGTTTCAATAAATCTTCTATAAAGAATTTTTATTTTGAAAATTCCGCTAAAAGTGGATAAATCTACCAGTGCATATAACTGTAAAAATTTTTTTTATCAAATCACATTATGTGTCATTTTATTGTAAAATACTGTCAAATTCATGTTTTTTGCGAGTATAAACTATTAATGAACATAATTTACAGTGAAAAGTAAACAGTAAAGAAGGAATATTTAACTGATTTAACAGTTCAAGTAGTTTGGTATATTAACATTATATCACTTAATGAAATATATTGTTATAAGCTATAAAATATATAGGCACCATTATGTCATCCTGTAAAACCTGAAACATAGTTACCATATTTGTTATGGTGAATTTAAGGCAACCACAGCTGCTTGTTTATACCGCAAATTTAACAATATTTTTTTGCAGTGAGGAATCAACTGAAGCAAATGGAAATCTCGACCACACGGCACTGCTAAGATGTGTCTGTCTACTGTAAATCATTCTCACTCACCAACAATTTATTTCTGCACAGCAAATGCTGAGACTTTCTCATACGATGCCTGATACCAGGAACCTTCAAGTGTGCAGTAAATCAAATCAGTGATCAAATAAACCAAGAGACTGGAGAAGCACAAACTACCATAATGCTTGACCATGGGCTTCAGTTCCCTGACTGCACTTTGTATAACTTGTCTTTAAAGCAAACACAGGTTTATTTTTCCTGTAATGAAAGTGGTAGCACATTCAAGATATTCTTTTATCAAGCTTCCCTGAGAATTACAACCACAACCATTGCTAGCAAAACGCTACAAGAACATAACCTTTTTCATTGCTACTTTCTGTAATGAGGAATAAAATTATGTCCAGAAAGCTTGCGACTATCACCTCTTTTCTTCAAAATGCTAATTTAAGGTGCTTTCACACTAGTACATTTGGTGCGCACATGGGTTTGATTGAAGTCAAGAGTTCGTTTGGATGATGTTAACGCTCCGAACTCTGGTGCGCACCCGTGAACCAAACCGTTCATGTAAACTGCCATATGGTTCACTGCTGATATGAACGCAATCGTACTAAATCATGAAAGTGAACCACTATTGATGATGTATGATTCGAAAATGTTTGAGCTTGTATGTGTTCTCACTCCCTTTCCTGACAGGCGTGACTGACACACTACAAGCAAAATGTCATTTGACAGACTCCAGCATTCTTTAGAGAATTTGTAGTACATTTGCGGCAGAGAGACGAAAGTGCCATTATGTGCTGACGCTTTGGAAACTACAATAACAAAAGTGTATAAAATAATTTGAACAGAGAACAGAGGGGGAAGGGGATGGTGGAGCAATCGAACGCTGGTACGGACCAATAAATCGAACCAATATATCGAAACAAGTGTGAAAGAACACTTGTAGTTTGGTTCTCTTGGATCTTTTTAGTCTAGACCAACAAAAAAAGGGTGTGTTCACACTCGGCATGTTTGTTTGATTCAAACAAACCCTGGCGATTACAGTGCAGTTCATTTGAATAAGTGTGAACGCTGCCAACCGAACCCTGGTGCACACCAAACAAGAGGACCGAGACCGCTGAAAAGATCTGCTCGGTCTGCTTCCAAATTAACTCTGGTGCAGTTCGAATTAAATATAAACGCAACATGGACTAAGGATATGTAAACAACCAAAAACAGAAAGATGAGACCCTAAAAAGCACAGAATGCTCAAGTATACCTGTTTTTTCTTGACATAGTTGCGATGTTACCCATCATAGTTTGATACAGGCATCAGAACCACGTCTCCTCACAGCAGATCTTCGTTTGTGTGTGTGACGGAGGGAGTCCTGCAGCTGTTTTGAGTCCTTCACACATCTTATAAGCTCTTTATGAGTTCCCAGCTGGTCAAAATACCATAATATGCCGGCTATGCATATACAGCGGACAAGTTTGGCCAGCACACATTGTTTTGGATGTTCGCAAGTTCTGTCTCAAAATCATACGTCATAAAAGCCGACCAATCAGGTTGTGAACGTATCACTATGCCTTTAGGTTCAGTGGTAAAAATGCCAATCTAAACACTAAGCGGACCAGGACTAAATGGTTTTTTTTTGGGTTTTTCCGGATCAAATGAACCAAGCGAACCAAACTACTGTGAACACACCCTAATACATATATTCCTTGTTTACTTAGCATTCACATTGTCATTTTTAAGACCAAACTGAAAGATAGAAAAAAAAATGGTGTGCTTCAGTATTCTGTCTTTTTTAGCATCTGGTGATGTTCAAGTTCTGTTTTTGGTTCGTTTAGATGGTCCATGTTGCATTCATATTTCTGTTGAACCGCACGAGATTTCATTTGGAAGAAGACCAAGACCCACCTTTTCAGCGGTCTCGGTCCTCTTGTTTGGTGTGCAGGGTTTGTTTTAATCGAACCAAACCTGCCAAGTGTGAACACACATTTAGAGTCTTTATTTAGAGTCTACTTTTTTTTTTTTTTTTCTGCGGACTGACTTTGATGGTCTAAGTGCCTGTTGTTGAAAAGTTGTGATCCATAGAATAATTCAAGCCTGTTGTCGAATAAATGCAATGTTCAGCCATTAATATGACTGCGTACAAAGCTGATAAAGCTAGAAGACCACCATACAAACAGGTTTACCATAGCACATTTTGTGGTTTTAGAGCTGTAATTCTGATGTTTTGGTAATGTTCCACATTCAGGGTCTGTAAACCCATACAGAAGGCTTGTATTTGTGTTTGTGTGGTGAAGGGTATAATCTTAGTTGCATGGGTCAAATTTTTGGCAGGCGCAGTTTACAGAGGTCTGTGCCTGTTTGGATTATTTATAGAGCATGTCTAGCTGCACCACAATGACCACTTGGCCTCTGCTTAGTGAGATGCTGAGGACGACCCAACAGCATTAATTATTCAATCATGGGCTTTTTATAATTAAACTGGAGAAGCAGTCTCCTTTGAGTTTGGGGAGTTTTATGTCAAATCTCTGTGTATGAGCGTATGCTTTGGTTTACACTGGATCCCCTGCAGGCTGAGCGTCGTAATGAGGTTAATTAGCAGATTTAAAGATATGATACAGACAGACACGCGTGTGAATAGCAATGAGTGCTCCGGCACTCCATGTTTGGATTGATTTCCGTGGAGAGGAAACAACACACAGTCAGGCTCGCTCTCACAAACATGCGTGCACAGACACTTTAGTCTCTCTCATACACCCATTTCAAATAGGAATTTACAAAACTTCATCTGACTCTACTTCCCAGATTAAATCAATGCTTTTCCCAGAGGAGAAATGATGTTTGGAAAAGTCTCTGAAATATAACCTTAATTATAATTACATCCCTTAATTATTGAATGGAACAACCCAAGCGAGGAGCCAGAGGTGTTCACACCATGACAACACATTCGACATTTCATCCAACAGCACAATTGAAATCATTTCTGGACAAAAACAGCATAAATGCTTCCTCTGAGAACAAAAATAAACTCCAATTAGATTCAAATGCACTTTTAAACTTTCAAAAGACCAGTGCGCATATACTGTGCCTCAACCCCCCCCTCCCCTCCCCCTTTTAAATGCAATTAACATAATATCCCCAGAAAAACTTTGATTGCTAAGTGCCCCCAATACTGTACCCATTCATATAAATTATGAAAACAATAGCATTAATTATGAATCATGCAATGGGCTTTAACTCTCACAACACTCACAACACACTCCAGTCCACAGCACATTCATTCAATCTTCTGTCACTAATGTGCACTTGTAACACAGGAATCGCATGTTCATGTCACAACTGCACACTGCACTGAACAAAGCAACGATGGGCCCATTCCAAATTCATGACCCTCTGAGCCATAAAATGGACGCACAAATATTTTATGGCTGTATATGGACACACACACATACGCACATCCATCACAACATAGATCTGTCAAACTGAAAGCAAGATTCCAGCCGGTGTGAAAAGAAAAGGAAGTGACAAAGGAAGAATGGAGCACAAAGGGAGACATGAAAAAAAGAAGGACATAGGACAAAAATGAAACGAAATTTAACAAAATGTAAAATGTTGAGGAGTTGAAAGGGTGATAGGAGGAAAGTCAGACAGATAAAACAACAGACAAACAGATAGATAGATAGATAGATAGATACTAGATAGTTAAACATTATAGACAGACGGATAGGTGAACAGACAGACGGATAGATAGACAGATAGTTGGAAAGAGAGAGGGAATATTAAGAGATAAGAAATTAGTTTGAGAGAGGTGAAACTGAAAATTAGAGCCATTAGCAGCCCATCTGTGAAGACCAGATGACAGAAGACAGGTAAGCCTTTGCCTGCCTCAACCTTAGTGGAAAATTCAATTAAAAGTGGGGCAGGAAAAGACAGCAGCCATATGTCTCATGCTCAGATGAGTTCTCTTTACAATTCAGGATGAAGTCAGCCTGATGACACACCAAATCTTGTAACCAAAACACCTGCTTTTAACTTTTGTTTAACACTTAAATAACTCGAAGAGACATGGGCGGATTGCCATCAAGGTCAAATTGCCCACGTAGATTCACATAAATGTCTTCAGACATGAAGAGAAACGTCTGTTTATCTCTGCCCGCTGTTTTTGTCACTTCTTCTTTGTTCTCAAAGGAGGGAGGCTTTATCGGCTCACTAAATTAGTCTATTGACTGCCTGACGAGCTTGATAGAAACTTCTATTGACTGCCTAAAACAACCTGTGACTGGAATAGTTCATGATCATATAAAAAGCACAAAGGAGATCTCTTCAATTCTCAATGATTTCTCCTAGACAGCACTGAGAGCAAATGAGACTTTCATAATCTGAGCCAACATGAACTAACAATGAACAGTTGTATTTTTATTACCAAAGATGAATAAAAACTGTAACAAACGCATTGCTTATTAGTTGATGTTAGTTAATGCACTTACTAATGTTAACTAATGGGACCTTGTTGTAAAGTGATACCAAAATAATGACTGTTTTCCAACAACATTCAATGAACAATATTCCATCTGCCATAGGTCACTCAAACAGATAGTCCCACCCCTAAACATACGCCATTGGTTGACTCAATGTTGTGGTAATGTTGTGCTACTCTAGACAAAAGCACCACAGAATCAGAGTGTTTACAAGAAAGCAACCTACATATTGCCTACTCTTTACATTAATCTGGAACAAGAAACAATATTTTGTTATACAAATACAATAATTTTTATATTAAAAGAAAATTAGGAAATTAGGAAAATTACATGCATCACCTTTTAATTTACTTAATCTCACATATGTCTCCTCTAGAGTTTCAGAAGAGATCTCAACAATGTTCTCAGATTTGCCAATATATTAGTCTCTGCAATCAAATGTCAGAGATCTCAATATGAACTCAAAACATTTTTCATCAAAATCTACCAAAAGCAACTTATTAGAGTTGCATGACAATACTTTTCTCATTTGTGGCGGTTTTCATTTTTCCTAAAGCATCCTAAAACAAGTTGATACCTGAACCGTGATAACCATAACTGAAGCTAGCAGTAAACTGAGCAGTAAAATTAGAAATATACAGTAAAACAAAGTCTCACTGAAAAGATTGTAGATTATCATCCATCAAATTGTCAGACATCTAAATACGCACAGGGTCTTTTACTTCTCAGACACACACAGAGCCTTACCTGTCCTCCAGCGTCCTGTGAGTTCTCCAGCCGGTGAGATGATGTGAGCAGCAGAATAGAAGTGATAAAGGAGGAGGACAGGGAGGTGAAGGAGGAAGATGACAGAGAGGAGGATGGAGAAAAAGTGTCAAATAATGAGGAGGAGAAAAGAGAGAGCGAGAGAATGACTGATTAATGTGCGTGAAAGACAGATAGAGAATATTATCCCAGTGGGAAGCCCTTGCTGAGGATAAAGTGGCAGAGAGGAGAGAGACAGAGAGGTGGGATTGTGTGTGGTGTGCGGACACTGGCAGCACTAGCTATCTCTCTCTCTCATTCGCCCGCTCACTCTCTCTCTCCGTCACTCTTCCAACACTCAACTCCCCCGCCTCCCCTTCCTCTATCTCATTGTCAAATAATGGATTGCCATTCAAAGCAAATCAGACTGGACTCTAAAGACTTTAACCTGGTGATAATCTCATACATTTAATCAGATCACAAACATTTCTTGTTAGAATTTGTACAGAAAGCATTCTAATCTCCTTTGCTTTAATAATCAAAATGTTGAGATTGCATCGTTAGTGGTGCTTCGTAAGTCAAGATTTACTATTGCTCATAGTTTGGGATTCAGGGTGTTTAATCATAAGGATTACTCATCCTGAAATGTTTATGCCATAAAAATGAATGATCGTGTGGCTATCATACTTAAGATTTTTGCTAAAGCTAAAAAATTGCACTGGAGGATCCTCTAGAGACCACAGTTTCAGAGACTTTCTAACCACCTAACAACCCATGCTAATTTCGAAACCTCTAAAAATGTCAATGGTTCACAAAGGCGATCTATTGAAGCTTGTTTCTACCATGCATAAAAAAATGAAAAAAAGGTAGTAGATTATAGAACAATGGAACGATAGATTGAATGATAGACAGAACTATAGAATAACAGACAGACAGACAAACAGACAGATAGATAGATAGATAGATAGATAGATAGATAGATAGATAGATAGATAGATAGAGGGGTGTAACGATACGCGTATTCGTATTGAACCGATCGGTACGAGGCTTTCGGTTCGGTTTTCGGTAACTACGATTTTCAAACCGAACGGTTCGTTGGACCATTTTTCCTGCCGACTAAAATTTCGTTATTTCACATGTAGGCGCGTGGCAAGCGCGCTAGGGACTTTAAGCAACAGCTGCGAATCGAATGGAACGGCTACGGCGACCGGAAGTATGCTGTCACACCGCCGTAGCCAAGAACGTAAAAATCACTAAGCAACCGTACACAGGACAGCGCAACGCGGCATTTATTGAGATACAAAAAAAACAAAGTCATTTAAAAAAGCAAGAGAAGGATTGCTTTTGGCATTAAATGACAATCTTTTGTCAGAAGAGGAGTTTTTACTATTGTATGATGTAAATAAGTCTAAAAACCTAGATTTACTCTCACGTTGTAGCAGTTAAATTCGCGCATACGCAATACAACGCCAGAATGCCGTTGCCGTTCCACCAGAGGCTGTTGCTTAAAGTCCCTGTAAGATGTAATTAAGTCTAATGTAAGAGACGCCGGCGCGACCACAACATTGCCCAACATCAAATGGCAAACGTAATGCAAGCGGAACGAAACTGCTCGTTATTGTGTGGTTGAAGGACCGTTTATCAGTTTGGACCAGTGCAGCGCGAGCCGATCGTGATCATGCGACACTGTTACTACACAGCGCTAATAAGAGATCCATTTGAATTCGCCACAGAAGTAATAACATCGCTGCGAGATCTAGTGAGAAACATTCACATTTCTCCGTTATTAACGGATCAAACAGCGCGTGGAAACCAGGAAGAAACATTGTGCCATGATTCATGAATGAACTATCCAGTGTCCACAGATCAGCAACATTCACCATGGATTTACTGTAGTAACACTAACTGCAACCATGGAAGTTTGGCAGGAATAGTAGGCTATAATGCCTTCAAGTAACATTACGTCGGTTTTATTTTGACATTATGAATACAATTGCTGCCCTCAAATGTTAATCTGAACTAAATCTGAACCTTTGTTTATAACTAGGCTACCACAATATTACATTTCATTTTTTCCAAGGAGCTGTTTTGTTTTATTATTCTTCTAAGAAGAGTCAATTATAGCTCTAGTAAATTGCTCAAAGTAAAAAAATATATCATACTTTATGATGTTAGTTTTATTAAAAAAAATTAAATCAAGGAAATTTCTCTGGCATTTCTTTCTTTTTGCTCTATCAAAAACGTACCGAACCGTGACACAAGTGTATCGTATCGAACCGAACCATGAATTTTGTGAACCGTTACACCCCTAATAGATAGATAGATAGATAAAACATTGTTTGGTGTGTATGTGCCTCTGGCCATATGTTCGTTTGAGAGTAAGTGTGTTATTTGAAGTGCAAATGAAGAACAAACTTTTCACAGAGAACTCAGCATCTCATTCAATGAATAGACTTCTCTTTGTCCTTGAGACCTGAGCCATTCACAGTTCATTGATCTCCTATTCTGCTCAAAGCCTCACAACCCTCTATGAGTGGAGTATTACACACTTGTATTCATGTCTTTAGTTACATTTTTACACCTCTCATAGGTCATTTGAAATGTCAAAAGTAAATCCCGTTCAGATATTCACAGCATTCTGCGTGGAAACATTTGCCCTTTTAATAAAAAGATAAAGGAGTGATTTAGACCTAGATTTGATTCGAGATCTGGAAAAAAAATTATAATATAGACACTGGTTCATGTGTTCACACACACAAATCTGTGTAATATGAAGATAAACAGTGTTATGAATCTGTTTATTTCATATCATAGATTCATGTTTGATCATCCACAGGCCTGTTGTTTTTATATCATCTTTATGTAACTCAGTCTGAATGTGAATCAGGGAATCGTGCATTTCTCTTACACAGAACTTCAGATGCACTTTTGTGCATCCATGGGTCTCCATGACAACGACACCAAGGGGTTGATGAATTCAGACTAAAGGGCAAAACCAGAGGCCAAAAAAATTATAATGTTTAAAAGAGACACAAAATCCAGTAACAGCTTTTCTATCTACAAGATTATAGCTTAGAAAGCATCACAGAAAGATTAGACACGGCTGCTCTTTATCCAACACAGTAATAAACAATGGTGCTCTCTCTCTCTGAAGCTGCCGATCAACTGCTGTTTCTGTTTATCACCTTGACCGACTGTTGCTGAAGATGCAAGAGATGCCATCTTTTTGTGAACTGCTAACAATGCCCATATCACCTTCAAAAATCACGACTAAGGCTTTTTTCAAAATGCTATGTGTAAATTATAGGGTAGCAATAAGCAAATGTTTTGGTAAAAATACCAAAACATTATTATTAGACCCTAATATATATTATACATAGGCTACATTCATACTTATTATACATATACACATGCAGATAGATAGATGGGTGGATGGATGGATGGATGGATGGATGGATGGATGGATGGATGGATGGATGGATGGATGGATGGATGGATGGATGGATGGATAGATAGATAGATAGATAGATAAACAGCATTAGTTAAAGGAGAACTCCGGTCAATTTTAACATTGAGCTCATTTTTTTGTACATTTGGAGTGCTGTCAATACAGAGAAGAACGACAAAAATCGGTGTTGCCTACACCGAGTTATTCTATTTTTAAAATTTGCACCCTGTTGACTTCAATGGGGCAAGTACTAAACCTGCTTTTAGCCTCTTAACATCCTTGATGTGTCATTACAAGTGCACAGAAAATGTGAGTGATTCCTTCTGAGTGAACACGAGTGAGTCTGACTGCAGTAGATGTGAAAGATATGTATAAAAATGATGTTATTTAAGCCAGCGCAAATACCTTTGTTTACATCCTGTTTTTCGGTTGAAGTCCAAAGTAGTCGATTGCAGAGTTCACACGCATAGGTTTAATACCTATGATCACGCGCGTGAACTCGGCAGTCGACTACTTTGGACTTCAACCGAAAAACAGGATGTAAACAAAGGTATTTGCGCTGGCTTAAATAACATCATTTTTAAACATATCTTTCACATCTACTGCAGTCAGACTCACTCGTGTTCACTCAGAAGGAATCACTCACATTTTCTGTGCACTTGTAATGACACATCAAGGATGTTAAGAGGCTAAAAGCAGGTTTAGTACTTGCCCCATTGAAGTCAACAGGGTGCAAATTTTAAAAATAGAATAACACGGTGTAGGCAACACCGATTTTTGTCGTTGTTCTCTGTATTGACAGCACTCCAAATGTACAAAAAAATGAGCTCAATGTTAAAATTGACCGGAGTTCTCCTTTAAGGTCACTAATGACTTCCCAGTAAACAATTACCATCTTTCAATGTTGAAATATGGTTGAAAATAAGTCAGTCCGCCTTGGACTGGTTTACGACGTGATTTCAACTAAGTAGTTTCGGCCGGACTGTTTGACTATGTGTTTTCAACTGATCATCTAAGACAGGATAAGTCTGTTATACATGCTAAAATAACGGAGAAAAAAAAACGGTAACACTTTATATTACGACCCGCAAACAACTGCGTAAGTAAACCGAAATTACGGTGTACGTTTCTGTAATTATAGTGTACTTCCGTGTAGGTATAAGGGAACAATATGTTAAGTTTTGGGTAATAAAGGGGTAACAAGCAGATATACAACCTGCAAAGAACTTCGTAAGTAAACCGAAATTACGGTGTACGTTTCTGTAATTATAGTGTACCTCCGTGTAGGTATAAGGGAACAATATGTTAAGTTTTGGGTAATAAAGGGGTACAACCAGATATACAAGCAAATTATTTATAATGTAATTATTTTAAAACTAACAGGTACCTATTCTGTTAATATATCCCAGGCAAAAATTGTACGTCTGTTGTATATAAAAGTTTTTATCACATTTCTGGAAAAATATGTCTTTGTGCAATGTAGTTACAGGGTAATTTTGACATCTGTGGGTTGTAAATTATATATATATATATATATATATATATATATATATATGGCTGTATGTAAGCACAGTATGATAAAAATTTAATCTGAAACAATTTTATAAACAGCTGATTTCGAAAAACATTGGCAATGCTATTTATTGGCTTTTCTTACTAAACTACTTAACATTTAGCCAAAAAAAAAAATAATTCTGCTATGACTTTAATTTAGAACGTACCATGTAGTACTTATACTTACCTTATCACATTGTATTGCAATGCCACTTAAATGTCAGGGCAAATATACTGTGTAATTAAAAGTTTTTTTTATTTTTTTTATAAGAGTAGCTTACCTTTCTCTGTAATTACTGTGCAAATAGTGTTGTTTCGTATTGTTACATAGTAAGTAGTGATTGTTACCCGTTTCAACTGTGTATTTACAGGGTAAGTGTAACTCATGCGGGCTGTAAATTAAAGTGGCGCTTGTTACCCCCTTGTTCTGTGTAGTTACAGGGTAAGTGTAACTCCTGCGGGCTGTAAATTAAAGTGGCGCTTGTTACCCCCTTGTTCTGTGTAGTTACAGGGTAAGTGTAACTCCTACGGGCTGTAAATTAAAGTGGCGCTTGTTACCCCCTTGTTCTGTGTAGTTACAGGGCAAGTGTAACTCCTGCGGGCTGTAAATTAAAGTGGCGCTTGTTACCCCCTTGTTCTGTGTAGTTACAGGGTAAGTGCAGTAAATATACAATAAAGGATCCAATTTAATTTCTGACTTTTATTTTACAAAAACATTTCAAAACACTTTTTCATCTTAATAAAACATTGTCTTTTCTACAGTATACTCAAACAACAAAGTAACACATTATACCCCCCAACCCCTTTATTTGCTTCTCTTGCTTTTCTTCTTCTTTCTTTTCTTGCTCTTCTTTTTCTTAACTTCCACAGGGGACTCTGAAGTTGAGGAGTTGATGGAGTCCCATTGGTCTTGCTGCACTGCAAAAATATGAATATATATACATGCTCTTAGCAAGCTACACCTTCAATTTTAAGTTGTCGAACAATCCTCCACTCTAAACATTTTGTGCCACCTGATATTACTGTAGTAACTGTAATTTTGAAGAAAACACATTTTGGTGAAGTTTGAGGCAGATCATGGGGGGGTTGTGACATTTTATAGTGATAATGACTGTAGTGCAGCAGAAAATGTTTTTAAAAAAGGCATAGTTGTTCTGACAGCAACAAAAAAAAAAAAAAAAAGCATGAAACACAAACATGAGGGCTGTGGCACTATAGGAACAGCATATCTTTGTGTCATTGCAGATGGGACAGCAGACTTCATCTTTTCAATTTCCTTTTTCAAAAAATCACACTCATCTTTGAGCAAGGTGATCTCTGCTTTAAGAGTGATAATCTTATCTTTGAAAGAAAGAAAGAAAGAAAGAAAGGTTAGACGTTTAAATTTTACTCCTGCCCTACTCCAGGGCTTATACTTGTGACCACTTTCCTATTTTTTAAAACATCAAATTGAAGAACTAAACATCACTGGTACTGTACATTATAAATGCACTTGTTAAAGGATTAGTTCACCCCAAAATGAAAATTTACAACGGACAACGGTAACAAACATTGGTCACCATCGTTAAGTCCAAATCCATGCAGTTTCAAAAGTCTTTTAAGTGTTTAAACGGGCTGTACGTGATCACAGCTGAAGAAGAGGTTGTTATCTAGCGAAACGATAGGTCATTTAAAAAAAAGGAATATATAATTTATAGACTTTTTACCTTCAATAGTTCGGATTGAGCTGATCAACAAACGGACAGGGAACTACGTCATCACGTTGAAAGGTCACGCCTGCGCCGGCTATTTGAACTACTATTCATATTCATCAGAATGTTATTCATATACTATTCATATTCATATTCACTGAATACTATTTCTATATATATAATCGCAAACAATACTATTTGAATTATCCTCCTACGTACGGTCGCATTGTAAACAGTGGGGCGGTACTTCGGCCGGCGCAGGCGTGACCTTTCAACGTGATGACGTAGTTCCCTGTCCGTTTGTTGATCAGCTCAATCCGAACTATTGAACTATTGAACTATTGCCACTGCCCTCAGGTTTGTGTTTCATGCTTTTTTGTTTTTTTGTTGCTGTCAGAACAACTATGCCTTTTTAAAAAACATTTTCTGCTGCACTACAGTCATTATCACTATAAAATATCACAACCCCCCCATGATCTGACTCAAACTTCACCAAAATGTGTTTTCTTCAAAATTACAGTTACTACAGTAATATCAGGTGGCACAAAATGTTTAGAGTGGAGGATTGTTCGACAACGTAAAATTGAAGGTGTAGCTTGCTAAGAGCATGTATATACTGTATATTCATATTTTTGCAGTGCAGCAAGACCAATGGGACTCCATCAACTCCTCAACTTCAGAGTCCCCTGTGGAAGTTAAGAAAAAGAAGAGCAAGAAAAGAAAGAAGAAGAAAAGCAAGGGACGCAAATAAAGGGGGGGGGGGGGTATAATGTGTTACTTTGTTGTTTGAGTATACTGTAGAAAAGACAATGTTTTATTAAGATTTTAAGATGAAAAAATGTTTTGACATTTTTTTTGTAAAATAAAAGTCAGAAATTAAATTGGATCCTTTATTGTATATTTACTGCACTTACCCTGTAACTACACAGAACAAGGGGGTAACAAGCGCCACTTTAATTTACAGCCCGCAGGAGTTACACTTACCCTGTAACTACACAGAACAAGGGGGTAACAAGCGCCACTTTAATTTACAGCCCGCAGGAGTTACACTTACCCTGTAACTACACAGAACAAGGGGGTAACAAGCGCCACTTTAATTTACAGCCCGCAGGAGTTACACTTACCCTGTAAATACACAGAACAAGGGGGTAACAAGCGCCACTTTAATTTACAGCCCGCAGGAGTTACACTTACCCTGTAACTACACAGTTGAAACGGGTAACAAACACTACTTACTATGTAACAATACGAAACAACACTATTTGCACAGTAATTACAGAGAAAGGTACTCTTATTAAAAAAACTAAACAAAAAACTTTTAATTACACAGTATATTTGCCCTGACATTTAAGTGTTATTGCAATACAATGTGATAAGGTAAGTATAAGTACATGGTACGTTCTAAATTAAAATCATAGCAAAAACTATTTTTTTTGGCTTAACGTTAAGTAGTTTAGTAAGAAAAGCCAATAAATAGCATTGCCAAAAAGTTTAATTTACAACCCACAGATGTCAAAATTACCCTGTAACTACATTGCACAAAGACATATTTTGCCAGAAATGTGATAAAAACTTTTATATACAACAGACATACAATTTTTGCCTGGAATATATTAACAGAATAGGTACCTGTTAGTTTTAAAATAATTACATTATAAATAATTTGCTTGTATATCTGGTTGTACCCCTTTATTACCCAAAACTTAACATATTGTTCCCTTATACCTACACGGAGGTACACTATAATTACAGAAACGTACACCGTAATTTCGGTTTACTTACGCAGTTGTTTGCAGGTTGTATATCTGCTTGTTACCCCTTTATTACCCAAAACTTAACATATTGTTCCCTTATACCTACACGGAAGTACACTATAATTACAGAAACGTACACCGTAATTTCGGTTTACTTACGCAGTTGTTTGCGGGTCGTAATATAAAGTGTTACCAAAAAAACTACCAAACCATGTTCATTATTATCTCAAATAAATGTAAAGAGTTTTACATATTCCAAGACGTTGAAGATCGACCTGTTTTCAACGTTGAAAAGTCGTAATTAGATGTTGAAGATTTACGTCTATTTAACGTCTAATAGACGACTTTTTGCTAGCTGTCTTTCTATTTTGATTCTTCTTGATGTCAGTGCCGCTTTCGACACTGTTGATCACTCAGTTTGACTTACTTGTTTAGTCTTTGGTGTTTCTGATACGCATTAAGCTGGTTTAAGTCCTATTTTTCAGATCAAAAGCAGTTTGTCGCTATGGGTGGTTGCAGGTCTGAAGTCTGGTGTTCCTCAGGGATCAATCTTGGGCCCTTTGCTTTTTAGCATCTTCATTTTTCCTCTTGGTCAACTTTTAAGATCACTTGGTCTCAACTTTCACTTTTATGCAGATGACACCCAGGTTTATATACATTCAAAACTTAATGTTAATGTGCCTGTGTCTTTTTTTTCTCAATGTGTTTCTGAGATAAAAAAATGGTGGTTCATCCCACCAGCTGTGTAAGGCTGGGTCTTTAACTTTAAGTGTATGACTCTACACTGGAATTTCAAACAAAATAAAACATTTGCTCCTCATGTTCAGAACATTGTCAGAACATTATCTTTTCATCTTAAACAATATTACCAGATTGTGTCCTATGTTGTCATTCCTGGTGGCTGAAAAGTTAATTAACATCTTTGTATTTTCCCACATTTATTATTGCAATGCTTTGCTGGCCGGGGTTTCAAAAGCTACCCTAAATAAATTACAGTAGGTTCCAGAATCAGCCGCTCGAAACCTGTCTGGAAACAGGACAAGGGATCACATCACTCCTGTCTTGGAGTCTTTACACTGGCTCCCTGTCCGATTCCGTGATTTTAAAATTCTCATGCTAACATTTTTTTTGGCTTTGCATGGATTGGCACCACATTATCTCTCTGAACTTTTAACCGCTTGCGTGATCTCCGCTCCTCTGAAGCTGGCCTTTTGTTCCGCTTACTCGCTTAAAATCTATGGGTGATAGGGCTTTTTCATCAATTGCTCCAGAACTTTGGAATTCTCTGCCTGCTGAGATTAGCTGTGTGTGTGTTTTTTTTTTTTAGGGTACCTTTTATCTAAATGTTTTTAAATTATTATATTTGTCTACTTACTTGTTGAACTTTTGATATTCTGCTTTTATTTGGTATTTTTTCTTTGTCTGTATTTCACTCTCATTAATGCATTGTTTGTATAATTGTATGTTTTATTGGATCTTATTCTTGTGAAGCGCTTTAAGATGCTGCTAAAATAAAGCTTAGATAGATAGATAGATAGATAGATAGATTTTGTGACTAAATCTTAATGATTTATGGATGTTTCAGCTCACCTATAGTTCACAGCAGGTGTACTTGCAGGAGAAACCACATGTTGTGTATTTCCCATGGTATTTCCTCACATTAACTGTGTCCAAGTTATTTTTGTCTTCATTTTTGCAACAGTGCCCTCGTGTGGTGGATATGTAGCATAATACATTTTCAAAACGTAACTTTTTACAATTCATGTGGAACGCTACAGATCTCTGTGTATTTGCCTAAATAGAACTGTCTTTCCTATTCAGTTAAGACTGGACTAGTTTACTGAACCGTAGGCTGAGGATTCTTAGTTTGAATTAGAGGATTTTATGGCTTACCCGCACCAATTGCCATATAAGTCTCTGTTTGATAGAAAGCGCTAAACAGTGTTGACGTCAGAGAAGTGTGTGGCTCATTTCTATCCTGTAATCTAGCCTGTCCACTCTCTTCCAGCGCCTTCACTACTTTTGAGCAACAGCGCAAAACCACCACAAGAGGGCGCAAAAACTGAAACCCCTCAATGCTGTTCAAATAATTTTTAGATTTTTAAATAAACTGTATATTAATGAACTAATTTTAAATGAATATATATCAAATATATGTGCATTTTATAGAGGACTTACATTTTTTTTTGTGTGTGTTGCAACTTCACAAGAGAACTATTTCTGAGTGACCGTTATATAAAATCTAATGTATTTATCATACTTCGTACGCTTGATTATTTCTGATATTGATTATTTGAAGAAAACTGTTATGTTATGTTATGTTATGTTATGTTATGTTATTCCCCCCCCAAATTTCTAAGTTCTGCATAGCAGAAGAACTGATTCATGCAATCATCCAATCAGAAGTCTAGCCGAGCAGCACGTGATCTAACCCGGAAAAGCGAGCTGAGTGGATAGTCTGTTTTTCAGGAAAACATCTTTATCTTAGAGTGAAGGGGAAAAGTGGAAAAGCAACAGATCTGAGGGGCGTTTTATGTTGTCGAATAAAATCTGAATCGTCTCTCAGGATAAGTCGTGCTGTAGGGGATGCTGGGGGTGGCAGAGATGACGGGCAGGTACGATGTTTGAAATAGATTTTTATTAAATATGTTATAGATAAATCTTCCTCTCTAGCTAGAGATGCAGCTGATATCTACAGTTTTATTGTTTACTTTATTACTTTTCTTCTTTCTTGTTTTCCACTCTATCTCTTTAATTACTGTTAAACTGTATCGTTAAGTGTTAAATCTTTGTTTTATATAGAGAGAATAAGTAAAATGGCATGGGTTGCTAGATAAGGGCGGATGCTAAGCTAATTAGCCTCCCTAGTTGAGTTTTTCTGAGGCACACACACACACACACACACACACACACTCACACACACAGAGAGAGAGAGAGAGAGAGAGAGAGAGAGAGAGAGAGAGAGAGAGAGAGAGAGAGCGCGAGAGCTGGAAAGACATTCAACACCACAAATGTTTAGACGAGCACTGTCATGATGCAGTTAACGGTCTATATAAAGCCTAACTGTAACTTAGATAAATTTAAGTTAACAAATAACATGAATTTATTCATTATTTAATTATTTAATAAATTTCATAGTACTTCTGGAACGCTGCTATGTGCTCCTTATCCTTCAAATGCTTTCTCAGATGTTTTGTGTAACGTTAGTCTGTGCTTTTGACGTTTTGCTTTTCTAGAGACCAAATTCCCAAACATTCCTGATCTGGATGCTCCCACAGACTTATCAGATCTTTTGGGAAAACATGGATGTAATCTGCTTCCTGAGATGCTCCTGAGCGCCTTAAAAACTGACAATTATCATGTCTTAACAGTGTTAAGGGATGGAATTAAACATTAAATTTAAAGACATTTGTAATGTTGCAAAAGATCTATATATTTCAAATAAATGCTGTTCTTTTAACTTTATATTCATCAAAGAATAAAAAAAAGAATATCTTTTCCATAAAGATATTGAGCAGCACAACTGTTTTCAACCTTGATAATAATTAGAAATGTTTCTTAAGCAGCAAATTCAACATATTAGGATGATTAGAAGGATCGCGTGACACTGAAGACCGGGTCGAGTTATTTTAAATTGTAATAATATTTCACAATATTACTGTTTTTACTGTATTTTTGATCAAATAACCACAGCCTTGATTGAGCATAAGAGACTTATTTCTAGGTCTAAGAACACTAGTGAAATACTTACTGCATTTTTCTAATAATAATAATAAGAAAACTAATTACAATTGGAGAGAGAAGTTGAATAAAATGGTAACACTTTACAGTATTCGTAAACATAAACTAACAATGAACAATATATTTTTTGAGGCATGTATTATCTTTGTTCATTGTTTGTTCATGTTAGGTCACATGCAGTACATTAACTAATTTTAAAAATACATATTTTATTTTAAAAATGCATTAGTAAATGTTGAAATTACTATTGACTAAGATTAACAAATGCTGTTAAATAATGTTAACAAATAAAACCTTAATGCAAAATGTTACCCAAAACATTTCTTTTTGAAACTTTTTATGCGACACAGTATATTCTTCCTAAATGCATGTTGGATAAGCTGGGAATGTGTTGTCGTACTTCCAGAACACACACACACACACACACACACACACACACACACACACACACACACACACACACACACACACACACACACACAGATGGCACAGCTCCAGCTTCCTCACACAGTAGTGTGAGACCTCCACTGTTGTTCTGTGAGCTCTTGCATATGATAAGACCTGACATAAAACAGTCTCCATCTCTTAAACACACAAATGATCTATTTTTACATCTACAGTGTGTTAGTACACAAGCAGATCTTTTCTTTTCAAATCACCATATTAGGGAATGTGTCCTTGGAATAGTCAGTCTGCTTTAACGCTGCGAAGGGAGTGTGGGGAAGTTGTAAAGACGATCCATCCTCTAATAGCCACATGACCTGTGATGTCAGAGGAGAGATGTCTGTGCAGGGAATCACTGAGTCATTTGGGATCTTGTCTGACAGAGTGACCACAGGCCACGACAGGCTAATTCTGTTTGTGTGATGTAAACATTGGTTGAAGTCTTGCCCGGTCGCTCCTAAACGGTGTAACTTAATATCTCACAAAGTGCCAGACAAGACTACATCATGGGACTTTTGTTTAGAGAAACATCATCTTGAATCACTCTCGAGAGCAGGATAGCAAATGACGATATGATACTGATACAGATGTGACACAATTTAATAATATTAAAGACACATGCAAAATTGAGGAAATGAAATGCCAGCATTTATCAGCTAATTTACCTGGCCAATATATCAGTGAATGAATGAAGTTATATACAATTCCATTTAAACGTTTAGGGTCGGTACTATTTTACTCGAGTTTCTTGTGCTCACTAAGGATGCATTAATTTATTTGATCAAAAACACTTGATATTTGCACTTGATATTTGAATATATTTTAAAATGTAATTTATTCCTGTGATGCAAAGCTGAATTTTCAGCATCATTACTCCAGTCTTCAGTGTCACATGATCCTTCAGAAATCATTCAAACATGCTGATTTGCAGCTCAAGAAACATTTCTTATTATTATGTTGAAAAAAAAAGTGTGCTGCTTAATATTTTTGTGGAAAATTATTATTTTTTTTTATTTGATTTTTTTCAGGATTCAGAATAGAAATCTTTTGTAACATTATAAACGTCTATTCTGTCACTTTGATCAATTTAATGCATTCTTGCTGAATAAAAGTAGAAATTTCTTTAAACCCCCATGTTTGTGACGCCAAACATTTTGTAGTAGTGTGATTCTTGCATATACATTTGTTTGTTACCATAGAGAAATCAAAGCTGTTCATAGACGCTGCTGATTGTTTCTCCTGACATTGATCTGTTTCTAACAGCAACATGGCCAATGCCCTGGCAAACGCCTCGTGCGAACGGTGTAAAAGCGGCTTTGCCCCGGCGGAGAAAATTGTCAACAGCAATGGCGAGCTGTATCACGAACAGTGCTTCGTCTGCGCCCAGTGCTTCCAGCAGTTTCCTGAAGGACTCTTTTACGAGGTACTTCCATTAAACCTGTCATGTAGCATTTAATCTTGAAGCCTGCTGGTTAAAGCGGTGATATCCTACATTTCTTTTGTTTTGTTTTTTTATTAAATTAAAGAAAGTCCTGGAGGTCGAATTAAAATGTTAGATTTGTTGTATAATGTTTGTTTTATAAAAAAATTTGTGGAAAAAACAGATATAAGATCTAATATTAAATATTTGTTATAAATAATAAAAAAAAAAGTAATTTTACATATATATATTAGGGCTGTCAAACGATTAATCGCATCCAAAATAAAAGTTTGTTTTACATAATATATGTGTGTGTACGGTGTATAATTATTTTCTATATATAAATACACACACATGCATACAGTATTTAAGAAATATTTGTATGTATATACTGTGTATATATAATTTATATTATATATAAATATTTTATATATAAATAACACATTTTTCTTAAATATATATGCATGTGTGTGTATTTATACATAGAAAATAATTATACTCCATACACACACATATATTATGTAAAAACAAACTTTTATTTTGGATGCGATTAATCGCGATTAATCGTTTGACAGCCCTAATATATATATATATATATATATATATATATATATATATATGAAATAACTTTTTTCCCACCCTCTCTCTGATCCTTAAGTTTTAAATTTAGTAAATATTTTTTTGGACTGGGTGAAGTGTTGAGATCTTGAAGTTACAGTATGTTTTGTCTACAAGTTGAATTCAGAATTGGCAGTTGATTGACTTTGAGACATATTCCCACCGGAGCCGATGTGTTATGTTTAATTTTTTCTCTCTTTTGTCCATAGTTTGAGGGAAGGAAATACTGTGAGCATGATTTCCAGATGTTGTTTGCTCCCTGTTGTCACCAATGTGGTAAGAGACGCACATGCATAAACACTCGAACAGGTGATGTTATTGACTGTGCTAATTGTGAATTGTGTCCCTCATATTCCCACAGGAGAATTTATAATTGGGCGTGTGATTAAGGCCATGAATAACAGCTGGCACCCTGACTGTTTCTGCTGTGATATCTGCCAAGCCGTGCTCGCCGATGTTGGATTCGTCAAGAACGCCGGCCGGTGAGTTTATAGCCAATGAGGGGTGACCGTGAGCATGTGATTGACAGGCTCCATACGTTCAGTTTGATGTGAAAACTGGTCTAGTATCAGCCCACTGATGAAATTATGATTTCATTAAAAGAGTAGTTCACTTCGAAATTAAAATTATGTCATCATTTACTTTTGAAGAATGTCGGTAACCAGACAGTTGATGGACCCCGTTGACTTCCATAGTAGGAAAAAAAGTACTATGGAAGTCAATGGGGTCCATCAACTGTTACCGACATTCTTCAAAATATCTTTGGTGTTCAGCAGAGGAAAGAAATTCATACAGGTTTGAAACAACTTGAGGGTGAGTAAATGATGACAGGATTTATTTTGAAGTGAACTAATCCTTTAATGAAATCTTTATTCTCATGAGCAGTTCTGTTTCTTTAATACACGTTTTTTTAGTCCTACCAGCCATAATCATCCCTTTGAGATGTTCTTTAGCTCAGCTGATTGTGTATGGGGCCAAATTGATGCATGTAAATACAAATAAACAGAAAGTTGCCGTCTGTGTTTTCTGATTGGCTGATGTGCATGTTTGTGTTTTCCAGCCATCTTTGCCGTCCGTGTCATAACCGCGAGAAAGCTCGGGGCCTCGGGAAGTACATCTGTCAGAAGTGTCACGCCATCATTGAGGAAAACCCCCTTATTTTCAAAAATGACCCCTACCATCCCGATCACTTCAACTGCAGCAACTGCGGGTCAGTACGGCACCAAGCGACTCCTCTGCTGTGTCCATTTACTGAAAGTGATGTGATTTGGAGGTTGTGTGTTTTACAGTAAGGAGCTGACTGCGGATGCTCGCGAGCTGAAAGGTGAACTCTACTGCCTCCCCTGCCACGATAAGATGGGTGTGCCGATCTGTGGAGCGTGCAGGCGTCCAATCGAGGGCCGTGTGGTCAATGCCATGGGCAAACAGTGGCACGTCGAGGTTCGTGTGCTTTCTTTTTTTATTTTAAGCAAATAAAATGTTCAACACAGTGACAAATTTCTAGTACAATTCTTATATATAGCTGAATATGTTTTTAATCACGCTAGTTAATAAACAAAATAAAACAGAAAACTGTTTCGGGTCAAAATGCCAGCCTTGACAAGGTATCAATGCAAACATCACAAGTAATGTCTTAGATGTATGTAAGCGGATCTGGGCATGGGATATCGGGTGTCCATGAGGCCTTTCTTGCCTGCCACATATGATATTTGTAATATAAATCAAACAATGATATAGTAGAAAAGGAGAAGCACACAGTCAAACTGCAAAAGGCATCAGATCAATATTAATGTATTATAATAGTCATGTAGTAAATTTTTTTTTTAGTGATATTTCAGTTTCTGGAAATACTTCAAGACTGTAATTAGCTTCAAGCTGCTTTCATTTAATTTGTTCTATTTCTTTGTTCTGTTTGTTTAATTTGTTCTATTGCTTGTAATTTGTTAATAATTGCTTGAACAAATAGAGAAAATGTAGGCTTCATGTTGTTGTCATATTTAATTGTAATATTTTTTAATTCATTTTTAATTGTTTATTTAAAGGAGTGTGTTTAGCATATTAAAAAACGATTAGCATATTATTTTTGACTCCTGAAATGTTGAAATTGTGACAACCCTATACTGAATTGAATAATATCTATTTAATTTTTACCAATTAAGACAATATTATACCAATCTTTTTTTCAATGTGCGTGTGCATGAGGTGTCCGCTGTGTGATTCGACACTGAATTTATCACTTTAGACCTCTCCCTTAATCATACACTACTGTTCAACAGTTAGGGGTCAGTAGGATTTTTTAATACTTTTATTCAGCAAGGATGTGCTAAATTGATCAAAAGTGACATCTACAGTGCTATGCATAAGTTTAGACACCCATGCTAAAGTTGACTAAAAAGAGGAATAAAAAATCATCTTTTGGAAATTGAACTTAATGCCTTAATTAAAATAAAATAAAATAAAATAATGTATCGTAGATAAATAAATGTTCTTCCTTAAAATACAGGGTGCATAAGTTTGGACACTCCTATGTTAAATTCCTATAGAGGCAGGCAGATTTTTATTTTTAAAGGCCAGTTACTTCATGGATCCAGGATACTATGCATCCTGATAAAGTTCCCTTGGCCTTTGGAATTAAAATAGCCCCATATCATCACATAGCCTTCACCATACCTAGAGATTGGCATGGAGTACTTTCCATAAGATCATCTCTCAATGCAAATCAAACCAGCTATTAGGCTAACTGAAATAAAACCATGCCAATCTCTAGGTATGGTGAAGGCTATGTGATGATGTGGGGCTATTTTAATTCCAAAGGCCAAGGGAACTTTATCAGGATGCATAGTATCCTGGATCCATGAAGTAACTGGCCTTTAAAAATAAAAATCTGCCTGCCTCTATGGGAATTTAACATAGGGGTGTCCAAACTTATGCACCCTGTATTTTAAGGAAGAACATTTATTTATTTACGATACATTATTCATTCACAAAGAAAATTGGTGTCCTTAAAGGTTGGATTTTTCCAAAATTTTTTAATTAAGGCATTAAGTTCAATTTCTAAAAGATGATTTTTTATTCCTCTTTTTAGTCAACTTTAGCATGGGTGTCTAAACTTATGCATAGCACTGTATAATGTTACAAATGTTTCAAAAAGGATTTCTGAAGGATCATGTGGAACTGAAGACTGATGCTGAAAATTCAGCTTTAAAAAATGTATTACAAAAAATATTTCAGTATTACTGTTTTATATTTTATATGACTTATATTTATATTTTATTAAATGAAATAAATTCAGCATTGGTGAGCATAAGATTTAAGCAAAAATCTTACCTCAGACTTTTGAATGGTAGTTTATATTTGAGATTCACACTGACAGCTTGTATATTTGTGTGTGTTTGCAGCATTTTGTCTGTGCCAAATGCGAGAAGCCTTTCCTGGGACACCGTCATTACGAGAGAAAAGGTCTTGCTTACTGCGAGACTCACTACAACCAGGTAACGCAGGCCTGACTCCTCTTTCAAAGCCTCTTTTGTTCCCCCCCAAAAATCTATTATTTATAAACATTATGGATAATGAAACTTTTAGGTTTTAATGCGAGTGTCTGTTGTGTCTGTTGTGCAGCTCTTTGGTGATGTTTGTTACCATTGCAACCGTGTGATCGAAGGAGACGGTAATTGCTGTTTACTTGAACATGATATTGACATTTAGTTCTCAACCTTTAAAGCTTCAGTATTTATATAATAGCAAAAGCTATTAATGCCTTGTAGTGCAGTAGTTATGGCTACGGGAACTGCTGTTGTGAGTTGTTAAGATGCTTTTGTGTTTTCTCTCAGTGGTGTCGGCTCTGAACAAGGCTTGGTGTGTGAATTGCTTCTCGTGCTCGACCTGTAACACCAAGCTCACTCTCAAGTAAGTGATTTTACACACACATACTCATCCGATATCACAATCTACCCCACTTTCCTTTTTCTGTTTGTGGCTTTTCACCAGCTCTGTTTAAATTGGTTCAGAAGTGTCTTTAAATTGGGTCTCCCGGGTGCTGTGAAGTTAGGATCATAACTAACCTTTCTGTCCTGCTAACTCTTGTATTCTGTCCCCTTCAATTCTCTCTTCCACTCTCAAAATGCTCCCACATTCCATTTCTCTTCCTCTCTCCCACTTCAAACCCAATTTTCCATCCAATTTCCCCTCCTTTTCGCTTGTTTCTCCTCTTTCGTCCCTGACGGTGGCCCTGCAGGGACAGATTTGTGGAGGTGGACCTGAAGCCAGTGTGTAAACAGTGTTACGAACGCCTGCCGGAAGAACTGAAACGGCGCTTGGCGAAACGTGAACGCGACTCTCGCGAACGCCGAAAGAAAGCCATCGCCGTCTGTCTGTAACCCTTTTCTCTCTTTTTTCTTCTTCATGCTCATCTGCTTCACTCGTTCTTTATCATTGGTTAGTGTTTTCAACCTCATCGTTTATTTTGTGGCTTTTAGGTATTCCTTTCAAAAATGTTTTCCTGTAGGGATGGACATGTCAGATATCGGCTGATACTATTTTTCTTAAGAGCATCTGCCAGTATTGGATATTTAATTGTGCATGCATATTTTACATTTTTCACCCTAATTTAGATGGAAAATGTACCTATACTGTCATATACCGCTGCTCATTTAAACTTTAAAAATTAATCATTTAATAAACACTGGAATGTAATGTAACTTCAGAATTTATATAAATTTTTTATTCTGTTTGTTTCATTCTATAATGTGATGCCTAACATCAATTGTTGCAATGTTTTTATTATTATATTAATGTTTTATTTTTTAATTTATTAAATAAAAAAAAAAAGAAATGTCCATATTTATTGGTTATTAGCCATAACATAAAAGTAATTATCAGTGTCAGCCAGAATTTGAATACCGGTGCATCCCTATTTTCCAGTGTTCATTTGTCAGTTCAGCATTATCATTTTTTTTGATATTCATCATCATATTGATGTTTTTTTCAATATTTCTTTGTCATATTGAGGACCCATTGTCCTCAAAGTTTTTACTGAAAATACGCACATATAATGCAAATGAATTTATGCAACTGCTGAAACACTATATCATGTATATAACAGTGTTATTTATTATTGTACTATATAATAGTATTGTTTATATTCTATTATATGGTTTAATATTTTTAATTATTATTTTTAGTTAACAATAAAAAACACATAAAGAGCACTGTAAGTAAATGAAATGGGTTGCATATTTGCATTACATGTGTGTCTGGCCTAAACGTGTTAGAAAGCACATTCCTAAAAGCAAGATTTGTGTTTTTAGGAACAAGTTTGTGGAGTTCGACATGAAGCCAGTGTGTAAGAAATGTTACGAGAAGTTTCCTCTGGAGCTGAAGAAGAGACTCAAGAAGCTTGCAGAGACCTTGGGCCGCAAGTAGATCTCCTCGCCATCTTTGGTGCTTTAAGAATGAATGGAGACCAAACAAAATCTGGACCGCATTTCATTTGGGATTAGTTTTCACTTGTGTCTTACTTTATCGTTCTATGATGGAAAGTGGCCAGCAGATTTTCTTTGGTCTCGTTCCAACAGATTGTTCTTGTTTCTTAACACAATGCAACCAAAACCAAATACTTTTTATATTGTTTATTGATATATATGTACTTGCATGTTTATGAAGATAATGCTAGTTGTAGTCACACCGTTCAGAGCATGTTTTTGACATTTGTTTCCTCGTATGCAATGCCACAGAACTTTTTCTCAAGGCTGAAACCCTTCCTGTGTCTGACCCTGGGTCTGACTTTGATCTATTGATCTAAGAGTTGTATTTGATATTTAATGTATGCTCAAGCCTCACATATTTCTGTCAGACAGGGGATCAAAAGTTAATGCATGATGTAATGAGTCTGGAGGAACACGACAACCTCTAAACCAAACTCTTCGCTCGAATGAACAAAGTGCTCAGGCTCTGTAATCTCCTTCTCAACTTAAATGATCTTGCTTTATTAAAGCCCTTGCTGTGTTCTCCAAATATGCAATAAAAGACACCACTTGTATTTCTTCTAAGAGGTTTATGAACTGTTGACTGTCGTGCATCATAACATCCTTGTCTTTTTCATTTCGTTTTATACGTTTAGTTTTATGACACGCCTGCTTTTTCTGGAGAAAAAATGCTTTTTACTCTTCAAATATAATGAACTCACCCCTCGTGTTTTGTTATTTACATCGACAGCAATTGCTTTTGATTTATGTAACAATCGACTGAACTTAAACGTGATTTGACTGTCCTTGTAACGGTTGATTTCATCATCTATTTTTAAGTATGAAAGACATTTAAAAAACAAAACTCACATTTCTACTCTATACATTATATTTTGTGTGTTTATTGTGCATTTAGCTACAAGTATGTGTTGTTACTTTTTTTAAATGCCCTTTTATTACAGTCAGACATTTCATTTTACTTTACAGCAATATTTACACCCATAGCAAAACTAGTTCATGAATTCATCACAGCCTGCATTCACAGAATGACGCATTTTGGCAAAAATATGTATTAATATGCTTGTTGGCAGCTTTTAAATAAATTTCACTATGTTCTGTACGAAATCTAAAAATATATTAATAAAGTATGCACTATTTCTGATGTCATATTTTTTTTTGTAATGTAGTTTTTAATCTCTGTTATACAAGTTTGCAAAACTAACAGATATATGTATTTAATCAGCCTTCAGGTGCATTTACATTCAACAATCCATAAAATATTGGTATCTTGCAGTCCAATAAAATGCAAAAACAATTATAAGGGGGTTTTAAAATTGTAAAACAACCATACAAATATGCAATCTGATTATCTGAACTGCAAGGAAAGAGGGACCAAAACATTATTTAATACAGAATAATCAAATGAGAACGAGTTTGGATTTGGAATGACAAGGGCTAAATGATGACCAGTGGTGGGTGTTATGCATTACTCAGTAATGAATTAGAAAAAGTTGTAAAATGGGGATTACTCTTAATTTTTCTGTAATTTAATTACAGTTACGTCTGATGCAATTGCATTAAATACTGTCTAGACTACAGAACTTCCTTTTGAAAACATTTTAGGATTTAACATCAAATTTTAACGTCAAATGTTAAAATGTATGTTTTAATGAAACCTCCCTTAGGCCAGTTCGAGAATAATTTATGCAATTTTATATTATCATTTATTTGAAAGAATTAAGAGCAGTTTCATCTCTATCCTTGTATTGTTCATCTGGTCGAGGTTGATATGGAATTAATGCAATACATTTTAGAGAGAGTAATTAGCACTGTAATCTAATTACACTGTTGAAGATTTTTTAGAGTAACTTATTGAATTATTCTTTGAAGATGATGTATGCAATATACAGTGTTCTTTAGGAAAATGTCAACAGGTGGCGCTGTTACACAGGACCTGAAACTTCTAGATGAAAGTCTTCAAAAAGAAGTTGCATTTCGTTTGAAAAGAGACCTTCAGTCCTCATGAAACATTTTAAATACTCTGTCTCTTCCTCTAGTTTCCCTTTAGAATTAAAGCTGAGGTGCAACATGGATCAATTGTTCAAAAGATTTGGAGAAAAGAGAAGCAACACAATAAGAGTTCTGGATACTATTGGGTGGGTTGGATTGAATGAGCAACTTCTCAATATCACTGAACAGACTCGCCGTTTTACCGTCTAAAACTGTGCTTCTAATCACAAATAAAACAATACCTCTGATTCTATTACTGTAGCTCAATAGCAGAAGTGAGAACAGTAGAAAAATATTATCTGGGTGTCGCCTCGCCTCTGTCATCATTTACAATGGCAGTAATTTACATTCAGCGGTGCTAATTTCTGTGCTCTCGAGGGCTGCAGCAATTCGTCTTTTCCCTGCGAGCATCTCCTCCTCTGTGGAATCTTTTCAAATGAAAGGAGAGAAGGAAATGACAAAGAACAATAAGAGGCATTCAATTCAATTCTCAAAGAGAGCAATTGAAGAGGGTGGATTTGACTAGTTAGTTTCCTCAGAAATAATCTTCAACAATGCTTGACGTCACGGGCTCGGCTGTAACCTCCGTGAACATTGTCATTCGCACTATTCGGATTATAGGGTTGTGTGTGTGTGTGTGTGTGTGTGTGGGGCCTGGTAAACCCTACATTATGAGGACATAAAATGTCCTCACAAAGATAGCAATACCTGTGTAAGACTGAAAATTCTGGTTGGGGTCTGAGACAAAGGGCCCTGCTAGCTAATTAACATTCGACATCCCCCATACAGGAAGTGAGGTTCACTTCCTCTCAGAAACAACGAAGAACTCACACAAGAACATGGTTTAATGTGAATGTTTATCATTGACTGTTATGTTTTTGGTGTCATTTGAAATGTCTCAAAGTGAGTGGTACAGATATCTCATATCCAGATAGATCAAATAAAAGGAAGTAAGGTTTATAGAAGTTTAGAGAAAACTGGTCCAGATAATGCCACCCCCCTTTTGTTGAATAAGAAGCCATTTTGAGGGTGGTCTCCCCCTTCCCCCATGTCACCTGGTCAAGGGGATAAAGGAAGGTGTGCTCCGGCTCTCGGGGCTCTTCTTTGCTGGACACGAATGGAATAGGTGGTCTGTCTGTCTCTCTGTCTCCTCTCTCTCTCTCTCTCTCTCTCTCTCTTTCCCTTTCTCTCTCTCTATCTAGGCTACAAGCTGGGTAAGATTATTTGGTGTAACCAATGTATAACCTTGTTCTAGATATTTGAATTGATTGTGGAATTGATCTTGGATATCTGAAATATTAAATTGTTACATGTGATTATTCTAACTGATTTTGACATTGTTCATTTAATGGTTAAAAGGAATAGTCAAACATTCGCTCACTTTTAGTGAGGCACAGATATTATTAAAACCTTTCATTTATGGAGTCAGATGAAATTACGAGAGAATACATGATTAATGTATTGCATCTAACCAACCAATACTTTGCATGAGAAAAGGACAGTAACACGTGATACCTTCCCCGTGTATTGGCGAACCGGCAATTGGACCAATATAGCGGGCCTTACACCTGAAATCCTTGTTCTTGTGGGGACATTTTTTGGTTCCCATTGGGAAAACAAGTATAATCATACAAGATGATGTTTTTTGAAAGTTTTCTGTGATGGATAGGGTTAGAATATACAGTTTGTACAGTATAAAAATCATTATGTCTATGGAAAGTCCCAATGGAAACCTGTGCGTGTGTGTGTATACTTTTGTATGGCCATTAGTGATGTCTCTTCTATATGGCTATATGGTCTAGCACAGGGATTTTTGAAGTGGTGTTCAGGGACCCCCAGGGGGCATCACGGGAGTGCTGGGGGTCCATGGAAATGTTTAGACAGTGCAAAAAGAAAAATAATAACAATAAAATAAATAAATAGATACATAAAACTTTATAATAAAAAGATTAAGTTAACAAGAGTTATATATTTTCTCATATAGGCTATATATATATATATTGACAAAAAATGTTGGGCCGAATTTATTGGATACAATACAGTGATGATTATGAACACAAACGTTTTATTTTAAATAACGTACCAATAACCAAGCTCATAATGGAAATCGTTTATTTCATATAGACTAAATTATTACATTTAATATTGGAGAGTAAAAAGTGAATGTGGTGTTTGAAGATCATACACAAAAAGAATGTAAATAGGGTCAATTTTGATTTCATATTGACAAAATAATTCCATTTGGCCCCTTCAACCCTGAATTACATCCTTATGTTATGGTAATGTTTCTCTTCACAGAGCGGCCTTTTAATAAACATCTTTAATTTTTAGCTAGACGTGCTGGGTCTAATAGACTTTACTGTCCCTGTTCATTGATTATGTTGTGCCTGAATGAAAGCACCATAAAAATTCTTAAGTACATTTTTGAAATATAGGCTGATATGGCTAGCTGGAGGCCAGAATTGTATAGTGTCTACTAATTAAGGATTTACATCAAAAAGGATATTTGTTCTGGAGCCTGCAGTGCATTTGGTTTGTTGATTACGGTGTATGAAAATCATGCTGCGCTCAGAGGCTGATTCTAGTGTAAGAGAAGAAAATATAGAGCTTGTGTCCATAAAAGTAGCCGTCTTTAATTATTCATGCTGAGTGGGAATAGTCGTACTTGCTAGACTTTGTTATTCAACGGTAGGATGCATTGATTGACTACCGTAGACGTTTGGTTCTCCTGCACGTGTTGGATCAATTTGTGTGTGTATGAGAAAGAAAGAAGGTTGAAAAGAGAGACAGACTGATGGAAACAGTGAGGTTCAGGACTGCGGGGAGTTATGGCAAAGGACTGAAAATCTATCATGGTGACAGTATGCATGGAAAACGTCAATATGTGTCACACACAGAAAACCTTCCGGGTGGATAAAGGAAAGCGACAAGCGCCGAGCCGGGGATCTGTGTGTGGAAACACAGGTGCAGTCGTGCTTATCGGGTTTCTGCATGTCCAAACATAGCCTGGTTCCCTTTTTTTGATTAATATTATTGATCCGGCGAGGAAAATTATGGTAGCCCACTCATCCGATATAAACATGGCTCCTCCGCTGAGCCGATATCAAAGTTGCTTTTCTCTTCACTGAAGTTTAGAGAGGGAAACGTCTGAAGTGCAGCCAGGATGTGTGTGCTCGCATTAATGACATCTCTTCTATATGTGCTCCAGCTCATGTGACCGAGAAGTGTTCTCGACATCTTCAACTTGTCAAATCTTCAACTTTTTGTCTCCTTAATTAGCATATTGAGAGGAGTACCATCATTGCAGGTGCTGAGCTGCTGGTTGCTGGTTTATGATTGTGAACTTACTTTCTCAAGTGGACAATTTCGGATGCAACCAGACATCTTCGTCGCAAGCTATTAAGTTAAAGAGGAAGCAGGATTTCAGAGTTGTATAATTGACATAATTATCCATGAATAAGTCGATTCTTTGTGCCAACACTATTTCTAGACGTTGCTTCTTTTCTACGTCCCATCAGGCAGGATCTCTCTCTCTCTCTCTCTCTCTCTGTCTCTCTCTCTCTCCCTAAGATGAAGCCAACTGAATCTAAATGGGACGCATGTTTTATTCAGGAGAAAAGTGATATCGTGGCTTGTGCATCGGGGGGGAAAAGTGTGCTTGAGTGTTTTTGTTTGGGCTGGTGTTTGATTGGAAGTCACTAGTGAAGTGAAATTACTTTACCTATTGATTTTTCTGGCTCATTTTCTTACGATTTAGGAACACGGCCGAAAGAAAATGCTTCTACGGGGATCTTAGTTAAGAATGCCATTAAATCTACAGCATGTAATGAACCTCTGAAATGTGGGGGGGTGAATTAGATGTTGTGAGTTTGAGATGCCAGTGTTTAACTGCATCATTTATCAGTGTGATAGCAAGTTTTACTCAGTTTTGGGCATATTTTGAGGAAGCTCCTGTGGTAAAACATGTTTCCTATACCAAGAAGTCATCTGGGAGGTAAATGTCCTCTAGTTGACTTGTAATCTAAAGCATTGCATTGAAATCTCATGGAAATCAGACCCAAGACCTTGGCATTAGCAACAAACAACCAATCACTAAAAAAAATGTATGTGCTATGTTTAGTTTTTAGCATGAGGGAAGTATCAATCAATCAATCAATCAACAAATCAATCAATCAATCAAGTAAAATAAGCAACATAAATAACATACACTCCTGTTATTAGTGATGGGACAGTTGATACCTGGGCTACGATGCTCCGACGCAGTTTCACAAACTGTACCGATGCTTGTGTCAAAATGACAATACAACGTGACTGATGATGTTTGAAGCTTCGAACGTCATGCAGTATCGGTAGGTCGAGACAGCTGGTCTAAAAAAAAAAAGATATTTTTTATATTATTGGTCAATAGCCTATGTGAATTCATTGACCAGGCTACACACGACATGAGTTGTGGTCTCATTGACACAAATTCATTTAGATGAGATGAGATTAGATTAGATAGAACTGTATTGATCCCAGATTGATTCCACTCTTGTATGTCACGGACTTCTGAAGCTTTGTTTGGCCACGTGCTTTTACAAACCGTACATCCTCTGCTCCGCGATAATTTGTTAGATATGGTAGAGAAAACAATTCTGACCACCAGATGCCGCTAATGCGCATTGTGTTAAAAGCTTCGAGTAATGAACCGTTTTTCGGCACAATTTGATGAAAACCTCAAATGCTTCAGAAAGCCTCGGTTTCCCATCACTAGCTGTTATGGTAGATAGTGAACCCAGATGCAGGAAATGGAATAAATCAATTTTAATAATGAAACCAGGAATCATTATAGACAGTAAACAGAAAAGGTAATCCAAATGTCTTGATGAAGATGATGATGATGATGATGATGAAGCTTGGCAGGCACAGCAGTAACTGCAATGGGGTAAATAGATGACAGCAGAGATGAAGGCAGAGTGACTGAAGGATGATGGCTTGGAGCACGGGAAATAAAGATGGGTAATTCTAACTGGAAACAGGAGAGAAAACGAGCATAACAGCAACAAACACCATGATAAATGAGAACGGTCCGACACAAACAAAACACGAAAGGGCTGCTTATAAAGGGAGAGGAAATAGCGAGCAGGTATCGCGTTAATCAGGTGGCGGTGGGAAATAAGAGTAGCAGAGCAATATTGCCGCACGATAAACGCCACACACACCCACAAAACATGAGAGGAAACACACAAACCAAGCCGAGGATAAATCCTTCACAACTCCTCTGCATTTCCTTCCATGCTTTGTCTTTGTTCTCACAAAACAACCACATTGGATTTACGTGGCTACATTTTCAACAACCAGAAGCCTACACATGGTACGGTTTCAGACTGATTCAAACTGGTAACTCAACTTTAAAAAAAAAAATTCTCTAAAAAGAACCGGCTCATTTAAGGATTAGTTCACTTCAGAATAAAAATGTCCTAATTTTCTCACCCCCACGTCATTCAAGATGTTCATGTCTTTATTTCTTAAGTTGAAAAGAAATTAGGGTTTTTGAGGAAAACATTCCAGGATTTTTCTCCATATAGTGGACTTCAATGGGGTACAACGGTTTGAAGGTCCAAGTTGCAGTTTCAATGCAGCTTCAAAGATTCTACACGATCCCAGCCGAGGAGTAAGGGTCTTATCAAACCGTTGTACCCCATTGGAGTCCACTATATGGAGAAAAATCCTGGAATGTTTTCCTTAGAAACCTTCAATTCTTTTTGAGTAAAGAAAGAAAGACATGAACATCTTGGATGACGTCGGGGTGAGTAAATTATCAGGAAATTTTAATTCTGAAGTGAACTAATCCTTTAAAGGCATTTGTATCGGGAATCGGGCAACACTGTATTTTGATACACAATGAAGAACCGGTAAATTGGAGTCATTTGGATCTGACAGACAACCTATAACTTTACTCCATCTAGGATGGGATACCTTTCTTGCACCATTACCCTGTCAAAAACACCTAATAAGAAAAGTCATCATTGCATCCAGGCCTTCTGAGGAACATAAAGGGACGACAGTGCACCAGATTCACAAGCCTCCCCAAGGGGTCGCACTGGCAAAGTCCCATTTCTCTTGCTGTTCACTCTGTCTACAAATCCTGGTAAGCTAAAAGTAGATAATTCGTTTCAGACAGAGCACAGTATGAGAGCTCTCCTGGCTTTGTGAGCCATCACACTGAATCCCACGTCAAATAAAAGAGGCATGGGAAAGTAACTTTATGCAGGATTTTTTGACATTGCGATGGTGTTAACAGAGCTTAACCTTCTCTGGGTTTAATTTGCTCAGGTGCCTGTTTAAATGTCATCGCTGGTCTCCTGATTGAAGACTCCCTGCCTCGCTGTATTTAGATGAAGTTATTAAACATCTCTAATCTGCCATTTACGTAATGTCTTGGTATATTAGCAGGCGTTAGGTTATAGCTTTGAAGTGAAAAATGAAGATGAACATATATAGTCCTTCGGGTTTTTTAATCAAAGCTAGAGTCCATTCAAACACATCTACTAGACATAAGACCTGGTTTACAGAAAATATCTCAATAAAAATGTAGGGAAAGCCCATACATATGTACATGCACAAGAACCTCTTCGATGGCTATTTAAGAAGCTATTGATTCAATTCAATTCCAATTCAGTAGGGTTCAGTTATAGTCTGTCAATTTTACTTACGCATAAAAGAAATGATCCACTAATGCTGTGAATTACACATGGTTTCAGACTGATTAAAACTGGTAACTTGACCAGGTGACTTTTTTTTTTTTTAACTATTCACTAAAAAGAACTAGCCTGGCTAATGTCAGACCTCTTTCTCATTGAGACGTGGTCTGGGAACCACATGTTCATTTTCTCGTATTTGAGGCGTGGTTTACGAATGCCCAGAGCCGTTTATTGGGCGCTACGAATGTCTATCAAATGCGCCTGTACGTAGCTCATAGCCAATCGTTTCAATTATACCAGATGACGTATGTAGAGCGACAGAAATTCGTTGAGGAAGAAGATGAAATAAACTTGCTTTCTAAACTACTTAGAACACTATCTAAGGCTGCATCGAAAGGTAACTTCGCGTCTGATGCCATGTTGGATCCATAGATATAAACAAACTGCTTCGGTGTGTCGCATAGACGTCGTCATCGTCTTGCTGCTCCCTCCCCGTTCTGTGATTGGTCCCCTCGCTGAGGCGAAAATCTGGTCCATGGTATCCAGGCTGTCTAGCAGCGTGAATAAAATCGCGCTGCGCTCAAGGCAGCATGGGGAAACCCAAGCTAAAAAAGAACAGGGTCATAAGAGGCATTTGTGTCGGGAATCAGGCAACACTGGTTGTGCTGTATATTTCTGATTCAGAAAGAAGAACCGGCTCAATAGAGTCATTTGGTAGCGAGTTGAACAACAATGGTCAGGTTGTATCTTTGCTTTTGAAAGTAGCCAATAAGGACAGCCCAATATAAAGACGTTTCTTGACATTATTTTGTGGTACATTGTCTTTTTAGTGCATCACATTCATTACAGGCTGCAAACTCTTCAAGCCGCATCATTGAAGAGTCAGGTGCAACGGTGCGCATTCAGTAGGTCATTGTACGAATTCATACGAATTGGGCAACTCGTAAAATATGTACGATTTAGCAAAAATCGTACGAATTCGTAAGAGTGAGGTCCTATGAATTCGTACTAATTAGCCACCTCGTAAAAATACGCACGAATTGCCGTGAGATTGGGTTGGTTTCTCACACAAAATGATCGTATGGCTGCAAAAGATTTGGGAACGGAGTTCTAACTGATCCAGGAATGGGCCTAATAGATTTTTGTAAAAACATTACAATGGTTGAGTAAATGACATGATTGTCATTTTCGGATGAGCTATCCCTTTAATGCGCCCGTGCAGTTTTAAGGATTCTGCCCTCTTCTGACATTTTCAAGCAATCTGATTACGGTTGACCTGTGCTCTGTTAACCTTTAGCATATTGCATTGTATGTTCTGTGTGTCTGAACTGAATCTGGCCTTCCTGATGAGATGGTGGTGAGAGAGAGAAACAACAGGGAAAGGCATGCCATTGATTTGCCATCCAACTCCGCTGCCGTAATCACCTGATTGTTCCAGACAAATATACAGGGGAATCGACGAGAATACCAAATTAGATCTCTCTCCCCCTCTGGCATCCTCCCAACAGAACACATTTTCCTCAACCAAACAAAGAGCTATGTTTAAACCAAACTTTTTGTTGTTGTTGTTTGACGAGTTTGGCAGCTTTGATCATTTTAAATAAATTGTTTTAATTAATTTCAATCAGAGAGAATTGCCAAAATAATGTGCAAGAGTGTGAAGTTCTTAAAGAAGATCTTAAAAAGAAGAACTCCCATAATTCTCAACTTGCAATGGTTGTTGGAGCCCGTTAACAAGACTAAAATTTCTTTTCCTCAGAAAGAAATCTAAAAACTTACCACATTATAGTGTCACTAGCTCTGAACAAAGACGTGTTTATTCCCATATTGCCTCTGGGCTGTCATGTAAGTTCCTGCTAATTAGCTGGATAGACGTGCTGCTTTGACTAAAGCAAAATGTCTCTTCAAAGTACTTTTGGCCAAAACTAACTATGTCTTATTTCCTTTTTTGACCTTTAATCAAACCGTGTGCTATTTTAACACATTAGCACATTTCAAATAGCCGTGCTTCTTGTTATTGATCATTTGAAGACCCTTGTTGGCTGATTTGCTTTGGTCACAGTTTGGGGAAAGCTAATTATAGCTTGCAAACTATACATAATTTAAAAGTAGTTAAAGTAAAGCAGAGTAAAGACAGTTGCATCGCTACTTTTAATCACTCTTTTCAGTATCATTGTGATGAGAAGATTCTTGAATTTATATGTGATTCTTGGCATTTGAGTGTTTGCTTAATTGTGTACACTCAGCTATCTGTCCAGGGAATTTCCATTAATATGATAATGTTATTTAATTAGTAATTTTTCTTACCAAAGTTGCTTTGGATGGTGATTATAAAAACATAAATGTAAATTCAAATTATGTTTGCTCTTTCTAAAGGTTAAGACTGTTTTGCTATGATTCTTCTTATAATAGCTACCTGGCAGTTGTGTAATGGATATGGATCCGGAATGATCTTACAAATGTTTGAGGTTCATTCCCAAATTGGCATGACCTATGAACTGGAGAATAACCGAAGCCCTGGTCTTGCTCCATAGCCATTGCTCCAGCCTCCAGGTTACTTTGGAAAGACGTTATCTGAAATTAGCGTATGTTCATTTGTACGGAAAGCATTTGCTAGAGCAGTTGACTAATTCTCTACAGAATGTGTTGTTGTGGAAGAGACTGAGGGTTATTTCTAAGTGTTGATTGAAGGTTTAATGGTGTCATGATGAGAGGTTACAGGCTGATTATGTGGTGTGCAATTTCAAGTAGTAAAATGTGGGTAGTTTGTCTTCATGCTACACACGTACACACTCACACAAAGCACATCAAAGAAAAAATATATATTTAAACTGAATTGGCAGTAAATTCATATGACTATGATCTGTTATATAGTACATTTAATTTTCATATGTAAATGTAAATGATGCCTGGGTGTTACATGTTCCCTGTCTTGTTTTTGCTATTAAGACTTTATTTTGAAGTGTATTTTCTGTTCCTGAGTTTAGTTCCTGTTTTACTTTGTTTCTATAGTTTCCCTTGTTTGTTCCCATAGTGATTGATTGCCCTCACCTTGTTCCTTGTTAGCTTCCCTGTGTATATACTCCAGTGTTTCCTTTGTTCATTGTCTGGTGTTGTCCTTTGTGGATGTTATGTGTGTGTGATGTTTTCAGTTCTGTTTTTCCCAGTTCCTGGATTTTCTTTTGTTGTGGCTGGTAATATATATTTTTTTGCACCTGGATCCTACTCTCTGCCTTTTCGGAGGGTATGTTTACATGATAATGATGTTCTAAAAACGGAGACGTTTTTCCTTTGCTATTTTTGCGAATATAAGACAATGTTGTCAAAGCGATCCTCGTTCAAACGGATCCGTGAAATCTATTAAAAACGCTGTATTCTGCTGCCAGGCCAGTAGCAGGCGATGTCACTTTGTAAAGAAACACTACGAGCCTGCTAATACAAACAAATCCAAATTTTTGTTTTGGTACAATACAATTAAATGGGTTTAAAGACACCTGGGACTGTCATGGTCCAAAATGACAAACAAACATTTTTTTATTGTCAATCAATTCATTAATTAAAAAAGATCATCGATCAATCAGTCAATCTTACTAATAATAATAAAAGTATAATATACTACAATTTTATAGATTTAAAGTCCCTAACTAAAATTTAACTCATTTCACTTGGCGGCCATCTTTGAAACGCCTCTCGGGCAGCTATTTCAGTCATGCAAGTGCAGCTCCCATCTTTGAATGGGGAAACATCAATTATACAAAGCTGTTCATCAAGCCTACGATTCAATTTCATATTTGAAATCACCTATGAAATCAACCTCATAAATGTGGTTTCTTATGGTAAAATATCATTATTAAAAGAAAACATATTTTTCAGGCTGGACCAGCCAATGCATGTGCACTCAGAACACTGACTGTTTTTTCTAGTACACAGAGCTTCTAAAGGCAGCTGCAGTGATGCAATGACTTTATCAATTGGCGATTGGCTCTTTTATTTATGACTTATTCCATCATATTTGCTCGTTATACTTTCTCCCATTCATAATAATATGAGTGCACCATCTTTGTACTGTATATCTAAAGTCTTTGACTAAAATCACTGCTGGTGATGGTGAAGTGATAGGGTTAACCAGTACAAGAAGTCTGACATATACTGTACATAAAACGGCTTGCCAAAACTAGGTGTTCCTGGTCATTTAAAAAAATCAGTGCTGCAGTTTCAGGTTCAAAGTACACTTTAATGGAGTTTCCATTTCCTGTAATTCTTTAATTGTGTATTGATTTTATTTCCCCAGAGGCATAACTAAGCTTTTGAAATGGCCTAAATTCCCAGAAACCCATTATGTCAAATACAAGCCTTAGAGACACCCAATCAGCAGTTTACAGAGAAGTTGGGATCCCATCAAAGCTTAAGTGGCTGATTTTGAGCAATTCCAACAAGTATCAACTTAGAGCAGTGGTTCTCAACTCCAGTCCTCGGGACCCGCTGCTCTGCACATTTTGTATGTCTCCCTTATTTAACACACCTGAATCAGATCATCAGCTTGTTAAGAGAGACTCCATGAACTGAACTGAGTGTGTCAGATAAGAGAGACATACAAAATGTGCAGAGCAACAGGTCCCGAGGACTGGAGTTGAGAACCACTGACTTGAGTAGTAATTATTACTTTTTATGCCATTGAGTTTTTATGCGTTGCCCATTTAGCTTGTGTAGATCTTTGATTTTCTGAACACATTGGATTCCTGTGTATGATTTTAGAGGAGTAAGAACATTTGATTATGCTTCAATTGATGTTGATGTTGTGTTGCAGGTGGTCACAGTGCATTGCTTTTAGAATTGATTGTGTACGGTGTTTGAGGTATCATTCCAACGCTATCTCAAACAGTGCAGGTCGAGTCGTGCACTAAAGTTTAATAAATCCCCCACACATGCATTCACACAGCCTTCATCCTCTGATTTCCTGAAGGAACTGTCTGCTCTTGTCACATAGATAAAAGCATCTGCTAAATGAATAAATGTAAATGTATAAATGTATCTAATATGAGTATGTGTGCTATTTCTCTCAGACATTTCTCTCAGCACCCCAACCATTATATTTTCATGACTCTTTGATCAATGGAACAGAATGATCAAAATCTCGGCTGCACTCGTATTTTTGTGGCATAGCAAGTAGAAATTAATATATGCAGAAGGTTGTGTTCCACTGCATCAAAAACTTCCCTTTGTGTGTCAATCCTCTCTGAATAATAACAAAAAAGTGCCCTTGAATTATCATATTAAAATACTTCAATATTGAATGTTCACTAGGCCAAATATGTAAATACTTAACTTTACATGATTTAAAGTTAAGGTCGGTAAAACTTTTTTTTAAAGAAATTAATCATTTTATTTGGCAAGGATGCAGTCAACTGATCAAAAGTGACATTAAAAGATAACTGGCGCCAAAATGCAACCTAGGGTCTTTTTGTTAATGGACCCGAGGCGAACTTTCATTTAATAGCTTAATTAGCCTGCTAATAACCACTTTCGGTCAAATTGCCTTTTGAATGGGAGTGCTTGGGGCACTTCTATGATAGCATCAAAAATCGCTATTTTTAAAACACTAAGAAGGCTTGACACAACATGAAACTTTGCTCAAAGTATACTAGGGGCTCTACACATGAACTCGAGCACTGAGAACATTGTTTGTGTACACAGAGTTTACTAAAAAGAACGATTTTGAACAACTCACTGTCGCTGTGTCCGCCGACATTTTGACAGTCAAAAATAGTCGATCTCCGTAACAGGGAGGAGAGTAAAGATGGAAAGCTCCTAAAGCTTAGTTCCATATAAATTCACAGATAATTAGTTGTTTTGTCGTTAGTGAAAATCAATATTGACCTTGTATTTGAAAAAGGATCCTCATTTAAGAAGCAATAAAATTCAGAGTCAGTTCATTCGCATTCAGAGATCGACTATTTTTGACTGACAAAATGCCAGCGGACACAGCGACAGTGAGTTGTTCAAAATCTCTCTTTTTAGTAAACTCAATGTTCGAGTTCATGTGTAGAGCCTCTGGTGATACTTCGATCAAAGTTTCATGTTGTGTCGAGCCTTCTTAGTGTTTTAAAAATAGCAATTTTTGATGCTATCATAGAAGTGCCCCAAGCACTCCCATTCACAAGGCAATTTGACCGAAAACGAAAATACGGTCAAACTTAAAAGTGGCGTTTCCATTCTAATTATGCTTTTAAACGAAAGTTTGCCTCGGGTAGATTAACAAAAAGAGCCTAGGTTGCATTTTGGCGACAGTTATCCTTTGAAGACATTTAAGCAGACATTTTTCAACATTGATGATAATAAAAAATGTTTCTTGAGCGGCAAATCAGCATATTACAATGATTTCTGAAGGATCATGTGACACTGAAGACTGGAGTAAAGATGCTGAAAATTCAGCTTTGCATAACAGGAATAAATTACATTTTAAAATGTATTAAAATAGAAAACAGTTATTTCAAATTGTAATAATATTTCACACTTTGCAGCCTTGGTGAGCATGCGAGACTTCTTTCAAAAACATTTCAAAAAAATCTTACACTGAGAAAAATCTTCAGATTCAGAGACAAAAGCATCACAGATGTACTAATTCATCCCAGAGGTGATGAATTAAGGTGAAAGAAATTCTTGCACGTTAAATATTTTCAATAAATTGTCATGACAGTCAATACATACTGGGACTGCTTTGTTTTTGCCTTTTTAGGATAGAGCAATGCTGGGAACACCTCCAGCTGAGGAGCGACTGGAAACGCTGCTTTATTAGACCTCTCACTGATGGCTTTGTTCAATGGACTTTGAAGTACATATTTTTTCCACTTCCAAGAGCACAGAGCCTCATCCTGTTCACTGATCTCTTCTTTACTGGCATGAGCATCATGTGACTGGTCAGAAGTTACACTTGCCACTGGATTTTGCGGAAACCATCAAACCAAATGAAGCGGTTCTGCTCTTTTACTGCAGCAGGAAAATTTGAGCTATTGATCTCTCTGCACATTTACACTCGAAAGCACATAGGCCCTTTCTTGATGTTTTGGACACTCATGTCCTCATGAATGTGTACTTACTGCTTGGTCCTCATAGTGAACATTACAGGACGGAAGCTTGTTGCTCTTTCAGGTTTTTAGTCAGTGATAAAAAGCTCCAGATCTAGTAGCACATGCTGCGATAAAGTTTAAACCTTAAATCTTATGATTGAGTTGATCAACTCCCAGTTTGCTACATACTCCAAATTAAACTTTAACATAGCCAACAGACTTAAATGTTATATGTTAACATGAGGGATACAATCACTTACTCTGTTAAAAATTATATGATCAAAAAGTGTTTTTACATTGCTTTAACTCGTCAAAATAAGTTAACTAATTTTCAACTTTTTATGTTATACAAGATTCATCTAATTTTCTAAGTCAGATTAATGTTGATTGTACTTAAAATTTTAAGGCAGCAACGTTTTTTTTACACTAACCCTGTGTAAACTAAGATCAGTAAAGACAGTAAACTTAGTGACTTTCACATGGTATTTGCACAAGAAAGAGTAATAATGACTGAACTTTCTTGTTTACATGGAGGATGAGGACATTTTGTGTTATTAACAATGTGTGACGCAGTTATTCTAAATCAGGACATACAATCCTCTACTTAGATGATCAGTTTAAAGAGGTAAATGAAGCCAGGTGTTTTAATTAATGCATGGGATAAAAGCAGGTGTGGGTGTTAAAAGAAAATAAACCTGGGTCTTGTCTATTAAAGCTTGGTCCTCAAAAGTTAAGTAAGATGTTTTAATGTTTTTGAAAAAAGTCTCTCACCAAGTTCTTTATTCTAATCATGATTTCTGCCTTTTTAAACTAGGCAGAGTAGAAATAACCTTTTATGTAAATCGAAAATGTGCAACAAGTGCTGTTGATTCAGCTTAAGATGAAATGTTACATGGCACAAACAACCGCAAACTCCACCAACATCAGAATTCATTTGACCTCCCTGATGGTGCATTGCTCTCAGGCAGCAGCCTGATACTGTAGATCATGAATATTTACACCCTAAACTCTGAGCTCTAACAAATGTGTATGATAAATATGCTTCCCTCCGCAGCAGAGGCCGGTGAAAACACATCGAGGATGGGTTCATCTATGTACGCCTGCGGGGCCGATCAGCGGGAATGCCTGATGGGAAAAGATGTTGCCCGTATCCAGTCATTACAGAGATGTGCTGAGCACAGAGCGCCTGTAGCTCGTCAGCAACACCGTAAAAAAAATCAAAAATACATCCCAAGCTCCAGTAATTCAACTGAACAGGCAAAGGCAATTTTGCAGTAAATTTACACAATTATCCTGCTTGAGTAATCAATGACTCTCATAGCTGGCGAAAAAAAAAAAAATGGCTGCCAGATGTAAATGTGTGTGTGTGAGTGTGTGTGAGAACAGGTGTGACTGTACCCCTCTGTGCTACAGTGGAGCTCATTTCCCATACCCTGCCAAGTTTGCAAATTGAAGCGTGTAGAGGCTCAGGTAATATTGCTGCAATTTGAGATTCAATAGCAGCCGTGAGAATACCAAACAGTGTCATGTGTACCATGGGAAAGTGAATCATTGGCTTCCATTCAATTAATAGAGTAACACAACAAATGATTAGTCCAACACAAGAATATATATATATATATATATATATATATATATATATATATATATGAAGAGTTCAGATGCAAAAGCCTCTAAGTGCCATCTGAAAATTTCTATTGTTATCAAGTTCGTATATTTAAGTTCAGTAATTTCACTTAAATGACAATTCATAGGTAATTTTCATTGCCATTTAAGTGAAATTACTGAACTTAAATATACAAGCTTGATAAAAATGATCATTCTAGAAGAACATTTCAGATGGAACTCTTCATATATAACGGACAAGGAGTGCAGGTAAGGGAACAACTTAAAGGGGTCATATGATGCAATTTCATGTTTTCCTTTTTCTTTAGTGTGTTAGTGCAAGTATAAGATCTGCAGAGTTACAAAGCTAAAGAGATATTCTTTATAAAAGTTAAGGCTCAGCCACGCCTTCCTAAAACGCTTCGTTTAAACACGCCCCCACAAATCTACGTCAGTGTGTGGGGGCAGGGTTTCATAACACCGTCCAAATGTACACGTGAAGAAAGAAGGCGGAACTTTTATTCTCACTGTATTTATTATTTCGTTGCGAAAGCCAAATTACTTTGTTTGGCCTTCCAAAAGACGACACAATTAGAAAACAGTGCTTAAGCTTTATTTACAACACTGTTCCAGAACAGTACAACTAAAATTTGATATAATTTTCACTGTAAAAAGTGAATAGTTGGATCAACTTAAAAAAATTACTTCAATTGGTAACACCTAAAGAAATTAAGTTTTCTCAACTTAAATTATCATGTTTTATCATGAAAAACGTGATAATTTAAGTTGAGAAAACTTAATTTCTTTAGGTGTTACCAATTGAAGTAATTTTTTTAAGTTGATCCAACTGTTCACTTTTTACATTGCAGATATTTGATGCTGGCTTTATCCAATTTCTGGAATTTGCACATTCTTCACAACTTATGAGTGATCTGGTCCTTCAATATCATTAAACCTTCACTTGGACCACCTTTCCACGCAAATGCAGATGAAGCTGCCAACTCCACCAATTAATCTTGTTTAAAACTTGTTCAAGTATGCTTGAAGTTCCTGTGCTTCACAGCCGCTGGCCCAAAAGTCCATTGCTCCAGCTAGTGCCAGTTCCAAGAAAAATTAATTACAAGATTTATGCCAGGTTTTTTCCCATGAGATCCCATAGCATGATAACAGATGACACAGTGGGTTAGAGTTCCCTCATATCTCATCCCAAAGTAAATGGCAAACAAGGTTAATTGGCTTCTCTGGCCTCCCCAGAGGCTGATCGACGGTATCAAAAATATTTTGCTTTTGTTAAGTGTGGAGGGTGATGGGTTTAATCAAGGCATTAAGTGAAAGAGATTTAGTCTCCGCTCCTAGTGTTTAACTGTCCACTGTGCATCCAATTAAACTATGATTGTATTTTATAGTAATTGGGTGGTTCACACATATTCAATCAACAGACTGGGACTTAAATTGCGCTGTATAAAGCTTCATCCACCTTAAAATGACAAAAGTACTTTTGGCACAACGCATCCGTGAATGCATGAAAAATGAATATGAAACACAATTGAAATGCTTTATTGGTTAACTCTAGTAGAAATTCATTTAGGTTTAGATATTCCGTCTATCTTTCAGCTTATCTTCAAGCCAAATACTCATGCAGTGAAGAGAGAGAGCAATTTATTTCTCTTTATCTCGCTTTCACTATTTCCCCCCCCCCCCCTCCCCTCCTTTATTCTTGCTTTAAGGGTTGAGGTGCAAAGGCGTTGATTAAAAACACATCTGAAAACCCACTTTCAAGTTAACGCTGCTGCATTTTTCCACGTTCTGCATTTTCAAGATCAGATTTTTCTCAAGATATCCACTCGTATTTGGGGCGAATTGAATTTGGGCTCATCGATGATTCAATTTTCACAGGTTTTCTTCTGCATGCACTCTGTTTTCCTTTTATCCAACTCAGAGAAAATAGCAGAAAAACTTAGTCATGTGAAACATTAGCCTGTGTAGAGATGCTTCACCTTTTCTGCAATCCGTAGCCTTTTCTTTTATTGTAATAATCTTTTCTACATTTCTACAATAAAATCACATGAAGTTACAGGACCAAAAATGTTAAACAATCAAACTCATCTTATATTTAAAGGAGCCAAACTTTACCTTAATAACATCCCTGTACGCTCTTGACCTGCTCAATTCATTTCATGAAGTGCATTGTGGGATGCTTTTTAGCAGTCCTGCCCTGTGTCTGAATAAACCTACTTCCATTCTATATAACAGGCAAAAAACAGTACGTGAGCAGAATAGTATGTGCGTTCACTCCATGTCATAATTACAGTAAGTGCGCATCTAAAGGACACTATCCCATGAGGGAAAGGATTTGTGAATAGCAGTGAAGCGACGCAACTGACGGCATAGGTCACATGACAGTGACAACATGGCGGATGTACTATGTCTGAATTTCATTCACATTCATACTATATTTTTTTTTAGCAGTCAAGAAGTACGTTTTAAACCACATGTATACCTACTATGAAGTATACGATTTCGGACGCAGTGCAGTTCCCAAATATGCTGGGCTTTGGCTGCTTTTTCTTCACTGACCAAATTTGATCCATTAAAAATAGTTCTGTAAAGAAGTTCATGAATGTACAATTTATTTTTGTCAATAAACCAATTCCAAATACTTACAGTACGCATACAGTAAGCCTGCGAATTAAGAGGTTTTTAAGAATCCAAAACCAGTAAAGTGCGTCCACACTTTTGACTGGTAGTCTAAATTCAGTCAAGTATTTCTGTGAACTTGTGAAGGTGTGATCATGTGACAATCAGGTGCATCCTGCCATCAGGGCTGTTGTTTTGCTCTCTACAGCCTACCTGTTACAGCAGATAGCCAAGAGAAGTTGTTTCATTATCACTGTATCCTAAGAGATCTCAATCGATTCTCTCTCTCTCTTTCTTTTTCCATCTTGGCTTATATTACTAGCAGTTCATATGACACAGGAAATAGAAGGTCAAACAGACTGCATTGTAGAATACAAATCCCAGTGCAATGTGCTGTTGTATATGGCACATTTCGCCAGGTTATATTACACGAATACAGAAAATTAGCATACTATGCACAGTAGACATACTATATACTGCAGAAAATAGTATGGCAATACTCTAGGGCTCAACAATATAGGTAGCCATTATGAGAGTTTCTGGACAGTTGACAGAAGTGTCACTTGCCATATTTGTCAGTGACAAATTTTGAAGTTTATAATTTTATGTGCTGGAGCCTGTAGGTATCTGAACTACTGGTCAGTTTTTGCAAGCAGAAACAATCCTTACTGTTGAGTCATGGAGTGCACTATCCCATACACGCATTCATTTTTGCATAAATATACCAAAACCAGTTCAATAGGTCATCTGCACTCATAAGCTCTTAGAAAGCTCCATTTATTAAATATAATTATAAACATATGTACACCATTCATTTACAATAGTCATATAGAAAAAAAAAAAAAACAGCCATAGAATTATTTCTCAATAGAAAGCAAGTGTTTTGTTATAGTTGTTTTCTAGTCAGGAGATATAATGCACTTCCATATGGATGAGATTTCATTCCAGGAGCTCAGTTGTGAGACCGGCTCAATTACCGTGGGAAAGAGAATTAAACTGCCTGAATCTGCCCGGCCCATGGGAATCGGGATACACACAAATGACTCATATTCCATCTCTCAGCCGCTTTTTCTTATAGTCTTTTGGTTGTTAATCCCAGCCTATAGTGGTTCCTTGTACCAGTCAATAGTTTCAACATCAAATGCGAGGTTGTCGGATGCGGATGTCTTTAATCTTTTTCTTTTTTTTTGGACACGTTCAGCGATGATCGATCCTTTAAAAACAATGTCTCGGAAGGTCCACCGCCCTGCCACAAAACCATTCTCTCAGAACCCTCTCCTCTGGGGTTTCAGTCCATTAGCTTAAGCCCAGTCTATATATGCGGGCTCTGAGACAGACAGGTTTGAGCAGGCACACTGGATAAAGACAATTCCGAGTGATGCTTCAGGCCTCCTGCTGTGCCGTTTGCGTGTGTGTGTGTGCTGTGCATGTAAAACCTATTATTATGCCTGTAAAATAACAATATACAGCTCTGTCATTATTCAGGCGGCCCGCACACAACACTTCAACATAAGCTTTACTCTCTTCATAGAAAATAAGCAAACAAAGAAAAAAATTCTGTTGTTTCTCTTGTGTCCCAGCCTAAAAAAGTGGCTGTCGAGTCATTGCTGGCCTCTGATTGGCTGCTCAGCCTGCAGTGTAGATAATACAGTGTGGTGGGGATGTTTGCATGTTCACTGAGACAGGCTACTCAATTAAAGGTCAAGCACGACAACAAGAGGTCAGATGTAATATTCTTTGCTGTCGTGGTTGGGTTTGTGCAGGCCCAATGCAGCCCGGTACGGTGGATGCTCCATGCTGGGGCAATGCGTCTTTCCGGTGATTCCGGAGGGCGCTGGAGTCCGTCGATGTCGGTATAGGAAGCGGATGATGACGGCCAACGCACAGAGGGTGATGAACACCACTGCAGCCACTACTCCTGTTTATTAGATGAATGAAGATGTGGAAATTAGTGTTGCAGCATGTGCTTCCTTTTAAATGGATGCATGAAAACATGATAAATATTAAAAAAATTATACTGATTCACTTCCTAAAATGTGGTTTGAATGAAATGGTGTGGGTTTGGATCTTGAGAATAAGTGGAAGATGTATTAATATTTCCATCATTCTACAAAGCAGTGCTGCAGTGGTACAAATGAGAACAGCATGAAATAAAACTTCTGATTTAACACTAAAGATGTATGAGGCTGTACAGTTTCATTTCTGAGGATGGTCTATTGTCAGATCTGGGTATTATTCTGAAAAGCTTTTCCAAAAGCACAATATCATGGGGATCTATACCTCCGATAAGTGCCAAGTCATTTTGATCTGCCTTTTTCAATGGGTCTTTGCCTCTGTTTGATTTTGCTGAGTCATCTGTAAGCAGAGAAAGAGAGCAAGAGGAAGACAAAGGACTGGCTTTTGTGATTCTTTTCAGCAGGCTGAAAAATACTGTCATCATTGAGTCTCTTTGCAGTGTGGAAACATTTAAAGAATCATTTACCTGACCGTGTGTGCGTATTGCTCAAAGTGTTCGAGCTGGAAATCGTCCCGCAACTTGATGCTTCCAGGCGGCCGATAACAGTAACTAATGGGCTTTGGCTGTTTTGCAGGGCTGCCTTCAGCGGGGTAGCCTGATTAAACTGCACGGAGGACAAGCAGCCAATAAACCCTCTCAATCCAGCCTGGACCAGTTCCTTATCAGTGACGTCACTATCTGAAACAGGAAAAAGAATTGAGCAACTGAACTTGAATTGTGTTGTTAAAATACATTCTCCCATCCTAGTTTAATATGCAGAGACAACTACACTACAGTTCAAAAGTTTGGGTTGGTAAGATGTTTTTGAGAGAAGTCTCTTACACTCGCCAAGGAAATATGTCAATATAATTACAATTTAAAGTAATATTTAACAATGTACTTTATTCTTATGATGGCAAAGTTGAATTTTCAGTCTTCAGTGTCACATGATCCTTCAGAAATCAGTCTGATATGCTAGTTTGGTGCTCAAGAACCCTTTCAAAGTTGAAAACTGCTTAATATTTTTGTGGACATATTTTTAAGGATTCTTTGATCCTGACATTCTTTGATTTGGGGTGGAATTATTGTCTAACTAATGGGAGACAAAGAGAGACTTTTTTTGCAATTCCATCCGGTTACATCAGTGGCATACAAATTATGCATTTCACCTTTAACTGAATTCAAATGTTAAACTGTTAATGAAACCACTCATCAGCCTTCATTTTAAAAGTAGCAGACTGCAGAACCACACAAGTAACCTCTGCTTAATGAACTTTTTTTCTTTAAAAAAAGCTTCATTAGTAGTGTCTAAAAAGCCATTCTAAAACAGAATAAATTAGCACATTCAGTGCTGGTTCCTCTTCCATTTTGCATTTGTAGTAACTAATGAGACTAAAAAGGGTTTGTTGTAGTTATGTGAGTGTCCTAATCGTTCTCTAGCTTTATTTTTTATCAGGTAAAAATAAACTGTCTCCTAGGCAACACTGAGAAATTCCATTTGGCTTTCACTTGGCAACTCACCTGTGACGGCGCTGTCAAAAGTGTGCACACCATACATCTGCCTCCCAACCCAGTCAACCACCCACCCTTTCCTAACCTGCCTGGTTTCAGACACCTGACGCCACATCAGTGAAATAGAAATGTGTGAAATGGCACACAAGGAACATGAAGAAATAGAGTCCTCTTCAAAAGCCTCCTAGGAACTCACCTTGGATTCTCCCCAGAATCACTGACCTCACCGGGCTGAGAGCAGAGCCAGGAGACAGGCTGTACTGCTGGGTTACTGTGCTGTCAATCTGGAAGGGCACAGATATTATGGCAGATATCTTGTAAAAGATTTATACCAACACTAAGTTTAAATCAGTCATGGTAAGCACAGGAAAATACATCTGTTCATTGTGACATGCTTTTAGAAATATCATGCTAGCACTTTATTGTTCCCCATGTACATACTATGTACTTATTCTAGCAATTTAAATAACTGGTTAATAACTAGGTACTAACCCTGAACCTACCCTTATAACTGACCTTAACCCATGTAATTACCTTATATTACCCAGCACTTTCTTTGTAAGTACACTGTAAGTGCACATACTGTAAAATAAAATATAATTTAGTATGTTTACAAGATTTTTGAGACAAGCATAAAAGTAATCCATTCTCATTCCTGTAAAAAAGTACCCTAGTGAAAAAACTTCTCAAAATGTATTTAAAACACATTTATTTCATTTGAAGTATACTGCAAATCCATTAATATATTAACTGCCATATCGATTGAGACTTACTGATATAAATATTATAATTGAACTTTATTTGGAGTACTTCTTTATTGCACAATGCACATTTCTTAATATTAAGCCTAAAATGTGTTTAATATCACTATTAGTAAGGATAGTATGATCTCTGTGTAATATCAGTCTTTAAATGCACGATTTTTAAAGTGTACCAAAAGTATACTTGCAATAGTTTCACTTCAGCACAATCAAATATACTTCAAGTATATTCAAATATACTTCAACAATCAAGTATATCTTTAGTTGGACCTCAGCACTATTTCTGAATATCTAAAGTTTACTAAGTACAAAATGAGTTATTCCAATTTGGCAGGTTTTAAGTATATATGCGGGGTATTTATATTAAGTACATAAATATGTAAATGTACTTGTAGTACACTTAGCATAAAATAAATGTATTTCAATTACATCTGAGTGTATTTATTTTTCACTAGGGTAAAGTATAGGAGGTCAAGTAAAACATCTTTGGAAATCAGACATTGGCCATTGCGTTAACACCTGCTGCTATAGAGACAAAGACTCACCTGAACAAGGAGTTCCTGTCCCTTTCGATTGATTTTGACCCAGTGGAACCGTCCATCTGATAAACTGGCTGATTTTGGGCTGAACGTTTCTGTTCTTTTTTCTTTGTTCAACAAGTATCGTATTTGCAGGCTGCCTGGGAAATCAGAGTAAAAGCTATTGACTTAAAGTCATACGATATTTGTTTGATACAATGAATTCAGTGTTGTAGCATGACAAGAAGGAATAATGCTTTAAATTTTGTGTTTTTGTATCACCATTAAGGAGTATGTGATAATAACCATCTTTTACATGGCTTACCAAAGAAATTAATGGACTAGAAATATTGATTTGATTTGAAGTCATTCTATTATGTGATAAGAAAATATGGTGTGTGTCTATGACAAACATTACGCTAGCAGTTAAGGAAATTGTTTTCTTAGGACAATGTCAGTTATACTGTTCAGTGATCATGATATAAAAATATTTGAACAGAGATCGCTGCAATTGACTAATCAGAATCAAGTATTGCAGAAAGCCATGTCATTTCTTATATATATATATATATATATATATATATACACACACACACACACACACACACACACACAAACGAATAGCACCTTAGAAAATGTGTTTAAAATGACCATCAAAATGTCTAGGGTTAGTATGATTTAAAAAAAGAAAAAAGAAATTAATACTTTTATTCCGCAAGGGTAAATTAAATTAATCAAAAACATTTACAATGTAACAAAAGATTTAAATTTCAAATAAATTCTGTACTGAACTTTCTATTCTATCATTTCTATCATGGGTTCCAAAAAAAAAAAAAAAAAAAAAAAAAAAAAAAAATATATATATATATATATATATATATATATATATATATATTAAGCAGCACAGCTGTTTTCAACATTGATAATAATACACAAGCTTTCTGAAGGATCATGTGACATTGAAGACTGGAGTTATGGCTGCTGAAAATTTGGCCATTAGTCAAAAACATTTAAAAAAAATCTTATCAACCCCAAACTTTTGAACAGTTTAGTCAACAGTACATGAGATGAAGCCTCCAGTAATATCTGTGGCCTAATAAAAGTGTATTTTTCTTTTAGATAGAGCAAGATAAACAAATGACTAAGTGCACCTTTAAGGTGCAATCTGTAGTTACCAAAATAGGAAATAAAACACACTACTCTTTAGTCATAATTAGGTTATTTCACTGCAATTAACAATTTGAGAATTATGAATGCTTGAACATGTTTAACAGTCATTTGGGATAACAGGACCAAGCAAGTCTGCAATCACCTCTGCACTTGAAAAGTTCTCATGTGAATTATCATTTATCTTGTAGGTGGAACAAGACTAACTCCATCCACTAGTTCTCCCTTCTCTGTCCTTCTTTATAGCCTTTGCTTGCTTCCTAGCTTTAATTAATTGATTTCCATGATCAGTCTTTCCTTAAGCATATTTTCCTTCTGTTCTGCATTTCCTGTGCCTCGCCTCAGTGCTTCTTTCTTTTACCACCTTTTTTTCGCCTTTTATGTCAAACATTGATGTGCATCTGCTGTGCAAGACATGTTAGCCAGTCATGTGTTCTCGATGAGATGGTGACAAATTATTTTCTGCTAAATGGAAAAAAGCAGAGCTGTGAAAGAGTACTGTAAATAGTGATGAGACAATGGTTGCAAGATGTGTGTTCTTTTGATAAAGGGTGTGGGTGTAACTGAGTGAGGAAAAAAACTAAAAGGAAAATGTATAACTTTTTCTACTCTGTAAAAATGTAACCTGCATAGATAAAAAATCATTATTGAATCTCAAAGGAAGACAGATATTGCATATTTATACTACTCACATACTACTCACAGGAATAATTTTTTTCATCATTTACTCATCCTCATGTCCCTCCAAACCCGATTTTTTTTTTTACACAAAAACTAATACTATTTTCTGGCTGCTCTTTTCTAGTCAATGAAATCAGATAATGACTATGGTGGAAAAAGCATAAAATGCATAAAATTTAGGGCTGTCAAACGATTAATCGCGATTAATCGCATCCAAAATAAAAGTTTGTGTTTACATAATATATGTGTGTGTATGGAGTATAATTATTTTCTATATATAAATACACACACATGCATATATATTTAAGAAAAATGTGTTATTTATATATAAAATATTTATATATAATATAAATTATATATAATATAAATATATATACACAGTATATACATGCAAATATTTCTTAAATATATACATGCATGTGTGTGTATTTATATATAGAAAATAATTATACACCGTACACACACATATATTATGTAAAAACAAACTTTTATTTTGGATGCGATTAATCGCGATTAATCGTTGACAGCCCTAATAAAATTATTAATATTTATTGCCCTTTTTTGAGCTTGATACAGGTTTGGAACAATATGAAAATGAGCAAATGATGACTGTTCCCCAAGCTTTAGAGTAACGTATGACTTGGTACCGTTTGATGATAGCATAACAGCCATATAATGCTGGTCAAGAGTGTGAGCTGTCAGGATCAAGGCAGGCACATGACGCGTCAAGAACCCAAACGTCACTTTCTCTTGAGATTTGGTAACTTCTGCATTATGGAAGCCAGCCGGTGTTTTTCTGACTTCCTCATTCAATATTCCGGAAAATGGCTCCTGGAGAGTGTACAGGACTGAAGATCCACTTTCAAAGGAAGCTGCTAAAGCTGTGATGGACACAGAGACACAAAGAAGTCCGTGGTGAACTTCACTGAGAACATCAGCATCATCATCATCATCATCTCTATGCAAATTCAGATTGTGCGCAAAGGCAATGAACTCTACATCTCATCTGTCATTATTAGAGCTATAAAAACAACAACATTAGCATTGTTTCCTCCCCAACCACAGCTGAGACTGAGGCAGAGAGGTGTCCTACTGATTCTTTCTGTCTCTTCTCATTTTCTGGTCATCTATTCTAGTTAGCAGTAAACAGCAGTGGCTTGAGCGGACCCGTTGTGACATCGCATTGTGAAGAAACAAAGCCATTACATCACTAATCTGACTGACAGGCTGCTGGATGGGTATGAGGCAGAGCAATGGCTGCTATAATTAAATTCAATTTGTCAGTTAAAGCTTTTCTGCCAAAGCCTGTCAGCCCAGCCTCAAGGAATTCAAGGTGAATACGCCATCAAGGGCATGTTGTCATCCACCGGCAGCCAACCCTCCTGATCTAATAAAAAACAAAAAATGGTCTGAAATAGTTGAAATTTCCATAGAATATATAGTGGGTTGACTTTCATACCTGTTGTACACATTTTTGGTACAAATGTCTCCCACAGTGTGAGACCCATGCCATATCCAACAGCTCACAGCAAGTTGTGGCTTAAACGGATATTAAATCATTTCCTATAGAGCCCTGATTTAATTTCTCTCTGTAGGCTTTGATCTAATTGTGTGATTTTACAGTGTAAATCCAATAAAAACACTTCCTCCGTCAAAAATGCCAACATTACGGCATTTGAGAACTACAAGCATCTGAGGTGTGCTTGTGGTCCAGAGTGCCTATTTCATTCAGCCTCATTTTGATTGGTGCAATAAGACCTATGAAAGAGAGCTGGCCTGGAGGCCATCGTAACCTCACCTGTTCTGCAGTGTGGCCCATCGAAGGCTATCTGTGTGCAGTCGCAGGTGTACCTGCTCCTCTCTTCCACACATCTCCCTCCATTATGGCAGACGCTGTCACTTGTGCAGTGACCCGGGCAGCCTGAATTCACCCCAGGGGTGGTCTTAGCACGCTCATAAAGGTCAAGGGTAACCCCATTAATGGTGAGGGCACGTAAGCAGCCCAGAAAGCCCCTCTGCCTAGAAGCCGTTCCTCCTATTGGGGAGATTAAAATTATTAATTGTCTTAGGCACTTTGAAGTTAATAATAATGTCATTCTCATGAAATGATGCCGTTTGGGTGCTACAGTATCGGTGTCCCAATCACTCACTACTGACACAATTAACTGATTTCTTATTATTTGATAGTCTTACTCCATTTAGTGTGTACACAGCAAAGGAAAAATGAAAATTAAATAAATGTATCTGAATCTCACCATTACACTTTAATAACAAAACATTTGACAAAAATGTTGTTTTTACTGACATGAAAATCTCATGCCTTCATATAGATTTTTCTAAAATGCTTTGTCTTTGTAGGTTCTGTCAAACTCTAAATAATAGTTTGATTTTGGTGACAGCATATTTGAGGGAGTGACAACATAACATCTGAACAGAGGCAAGTTACCAAACAAATATCGTTCATGGCATAAAACGAGAATTCTGACTGTAAATAATATGGTGTAGCGAAATTATATTTTTTGCACTGATCTTCAACCCTGTCACATTTAACCATGCCATGCCATGGTTTCTGACTTGAAATATGATTACAGATTCCTTCTGTATAACGAGCTCAGATTTCTCTGTTCCCAAGGGTATTCTTAGCTAAAGTACACTCAATATTATTAAAGCATTACTAGTGACATTTGCATGTTTGCGCACCCACAAATAGTTGACTGCTGAGCTGAAGCCGATAGGGTCTTTCAGACGGTGCTTCGGTTAGCTCCAGCGGCAGCGAGTCAACCTGCAGAGAAGCTTCTTTCACATTTCGCTCAGCACGAATATAATGCCATTGACGATCATTTAAGACTACAGGTGATCGAACGGTAAGAATTACTGGTCCATCCCCAAGGTCAAAGGTGAAGTTCACTGTAGAAGGAGCTGAGAATGACAAAAACAGTGGTATGTTTATCTCACACTTTGCGGTTTAAACAAAAGTTAGACTGATTTTCACTGAAAGTTCAGTGAATGTACTTCTTTTATAGAAGTGCTCAGAGGCTCTTTCAAGAAACTTGCTGAAGCCTCTATTTTCAGGTCAGACGCACCCGATACTAGTGCATTTCCCTTCAAGCATAAAATGAACTTATGCCACTGTTTTTGTCTTGCTTTCAAGTTAAAATATCAAATATATAAATAAATATACTTAATTCAGCATATATTTTCTAGAAACAAGAGTTATTTTCTCTTCAAGAAATTTTGCAATTTCTCTTCTGCAATTTTGCTTCAAGTAAATGTATATTCATAATTTAGATGTTTTCTTGGAAAACAAGAATAAGAAAAATAATGTTTTGTTTTTTTACAAGTCACATTTGGTCAAGCACTCACAAATAAGTTCCAGCCTTATGAAGTCTCTGACACCCAGATTCTCCAAGAAGACTCCTGAGAGAGCACTGGTTTTGAAAAAGAGGGAAATATCGACGCTCAGTTCGGCTTGCAGTGTGGGGAAGTGCAGATAGGAGGATTCCTGGTAAAAAGATGCAGTGTTCCAGAAAAATCCTGTAGCAAAGGGACAGGTGAGAAAACACACAGCGTGTTGAAAAGCAAATTGTGCTCTGAATTAGATAAAAAAGGGTCCATCTCTTTTGCATTTTGAAATATGAAAATATATTCAGCCGTTTTACCCCCCATTCCCCTTTTAAATTTGGTAAACAAAACACCCACGGTTGCCATAGCAACGCAGCGGTCCAATATGAAGCTCAGCCTGTGAGTTTGTCCGGTTTGTGTCTCCGATGGCGATCTCACTAAGGGGTAAATGGTCTTTATAAGACAGCACACCAGTATCATTTGCCCTGCAGGAGGAGAAAGAGAATGAGAGAATGTGGAAGAGGAGAAGTAATGAGCGAAAGGCCAGTATAAAGACTTTTTAATCTCTCTCTGAGGTAGACAATTGCCCTCCGAGGAGTGTGTATGCTTCACTTGTTGCTTAAAAAACGGTAATACTTGCCCTATGGCGAGTATTAAGCTTTTTGCTTGTCTCACTCACTTTAACAGAAAAGCTAATGAAGGGTTTAAAAGTGTGAATCCAATACAGCATTTTAATTGACTAAAACTCTTCAATCTGTCTCAGATTTCTTTCTTTCAAGCCCATTAGGCTATTTTTTTACCCGAAGGTTAAAGGTTTGTCATATTGCATAAATTATATTTGACTGAAATGCTTTTAAATATTTTATATTCTGCAAATGATAAAACTGGCATGTTTTGTAAGAGAGAAGCCTTTGAGCTCCTTTATGAAAACAAACTGTGTTTATGATTACTACTTTACAGTGATTTTCAAGTTGAAATTGTGTATAATGTATAACAGTGACTATAAAATATTTTAGGTATGGGATTGGCATATTTTGAGTTTTGTTATGTGGGCTAGGGTCAATGGGCTAGCTTTGATTGGCCATTGGGAATTTTTTTTTTCTTTTTCTTTTTGTAACGCAGACCTGGCAAGTCTGATTCACTGTGGAATAAAAATGTACCAGATGTCTTGGTCTGCATCACAGTTGCAGAAGTAATTCATGTCCCTGCAGTTGCCATCCAAGCTACAAGAACACTGCTGGACCCCAGGCAGAAATCCTCCCCAATATGTTCGTTTCACTCCGTCTCTATCCAGCCACCACGACAGAGGCGTTCCATCTGAAAATGGACAAAATGGCCCAAGGATAAAAATATTTTTTTTATATTTCTATATTCTATATATATATATATATATATATATATATATATATATATATATATATATATATATATATATATATATATATATATATATATATATATATATATATATCATATTAAATAATTTTGCTAATAATGACAGCACTGTTTGGAGCCTAATGTAATTAGTCATGCATAATGACATCTGGTATCCTGCTCCTGCTGGTCAGTAATGGGCTCTGAGGCTCCTGTCAGTCAAGTAGCCGTTATAGTAGCACTACAATGTGCGTGACCAGACATCTGCTATCACAGCGGTGCAGAGATCTGGCCAAGAGCTTAGCCAATGACAAATGGCAATCAGATATGCAAGATGTCTAGTGCTGGAGGTTCACATTTGAACAATGTTTGATCAAAGGTTGATCTTTGCTCAAAGGCTTTTTGGATCTCATTCCCATTTTACAAATCAAAATGAATCCAAAGAGAGAGCCAAATGTTTGAGGAGAAGTTAACTCCAACCCAGTAAAAAGCCTAAGCATATCAACCCCACAGAGTCAAAAGTATTAAAGCAGTGTGCAGAAAAAATCATATGGAATAATTTAGCGTAAAATGCTTATAATCTTTTTTTAAGGCTTTATGCATGCCTTTGCAATTCAAATGCTCTCATCACATCCCACAACCATCCCTGCATGACAAAAATTACAGTATAACCACTTTTTAAGTGAACATCATCATTCACCGCACATCGTCGTCATGTCACACTTGAGCCCCTTTAATATCGGTGGTAATAACCTGCTGTTGTGAATCATTTAGCTGTGAGGTATGTTTTTGTTCCTTTGCAGCATATTAGCCAAATTTAGAGGATTAGAATTCCTGAGGTAACATAAATCACACACTTCATAAAAAGACAACATTTCAGCGGTACAGCACACAAAACAATGAGATAAACTCAGTGCGCCAGAGTAAGAAAGCAGAACCAACCCCAGGTGTCAAAAAGCCGAGACTTCCTGCAGCGATATATCACTTCCTGTTGGCAATGTTCTGAGGAGGTCACGAGCGAGCGGAGATGGTATGGTGAGATGGTGTAGTTGAAGATGAGAACGAAAGGGCTGCGTGGAGTGGATCCTCGAATGTCAATGGGCCTCGTGTAATCGTGCCCCACCACAGTCCAAACTTTATCTTCTGTGCAAGAAACACACACACACAAAGAAACAGCACACTTGAAAAACTAGTAAAGACTGAAATCCCCATTGACTCCGAACGTGTATCAACCCTCTCAAGCCTGCACTCAATCGACCGTATGTGCTTGTGAATGAAAATGAGAGATTAACGGAGTGATGGAGTCGTATGCAAATACCTGATGAATATTAAGCAGAGAACAGAAGGTCACTCTTTCAGGAGGGTGTGAAATGATGAGAGTGTGGTAGTCTACACTAGCACCTTTCCCTACGCACATTGAAATTGCTACGTGTGATGTCTAAAGGTGCCGGTTTGTGGTGTCTTGCAGAATTAGGATGGCTAATAGCTCCTGTAATTGGGGTCAGTTTCAAACGATTTTCTTGCCAGTGCTTGTTGGCGTCGCTTGAGAGAAAAGGTCTATTTGTATTGGGTCTACAGATCTTTAAATGCATTCAGCGTGACAAAGCTAACTTTGCAATCTGAATAAAGCTCAGTGAAAGCTGACTTGGTAAAGTAAAGCCAGCTTAACTGTGCCAACGTGCAGCAGGTGGTCACAGCCTATGACAGCTTCCCGGTGCTTACTTTTCTCAGCTCGGCTTGCAGCGCCAATAACATCAGAGCCAAAACCTGCTGCCTATGAAACTAAGAAAAATTAAGCTATCAGTCTCTGCTAGTATGTGCTGCCAGTCTCTGCAGGCAGAAACGCATCTTGATTTTTTTCTTTCTTTACCTGCACTCCTCCCTGCTGCTGACATAATGGGGCTTGAATTTCCCTGCGTGATGATATAATGTATTACAGTCTTATCTCAGAGACAAATCAGCCCAGCATCTGATGCAGCAGAGAGTAATGTCAGAGGCCAAAAACCAAGGTCGGTGAAATTGGTGATGAAACCTGACAGGAGACGTGAGAAAACACATTGTTCCTGAGGCAGATGATACATCTGCTTGCCCCCACATGTCTTGGAGAGGTAGTAAACCCATTTTTCCCCCCATTTTGCTATATATTGTATCCTGTAAAAATCCTACAGTAAAAACCTGTCAATTGGTTACCTTACCATATAGAGTACATGGGCTAAGTCAAGTCAAGTGAGCTTTATTGTCATTCTCTTTTATATGTGGAGACATACAGTGGTAACAAAATGTAATGCCTCGCAGGACCACGTTGCAACATATTTAAACATAAATATAAACATGTAAACAGTAGAAGAATAACATATAAACCTACATAGCTAACCTACTGAAATAAGTAATCTAACTATAAATATATTCAAACTATTCATATACAAATACTAACTGCACATATAATTAATCTAACTATACATATACTTAAAGACTATACATATACCCTGGACATCATATTAACATCATATAATATGTAATTTTACTGTAAAATATAGCCAATTTTTTTTTATTTACAAAAATGTAATTGGTAAAAGGGCATTCCCAGAAGTCCCTCTGTAACATCACATATGCTTATATTTTATTTAAATAGTTTTGATTCCTCTCATTTTTGTTTTATGTTACATTACAGTGTAATGTTACTACAAAAACAGCACATACAGGGCTAGATCTACTAAACAGGGCAAATAAGCATGACGCTGTATTCCCATAAAAGAGAAGATGGGACCGGAAAGTTCTGCGGGTGATCTACTGACAATGCGCAAATTAAAGAACAAATGCAGCCATGTCTAGCCAAAATGAGTTAAGACATGCCCTTTTGGTATTAAATAATGGTGCAAATACAAGAAAATTGACTACCGCAAATCATAGTAAAACCACATTGTGTGATTTATTTAAATACTTTCCTCCAATAAATGTTATGCCTTGTAGGGAAACTCCTACAAATGCATATCCAATAAGGTCAGCTACAAAAATAACTGTGCTGTGCCCACAGCTTTTCATTGCCAATTTTTCACGGTGTGTCTTTAGTAAATCCTGACAATAGTTTTTCAACGCCAAAAGAGGGTTTGCACTGGCACAAGCTGTTAATAAATCTGGCCCATAGGGTCAAATTCATTCACTTTTGCAGCCCTTCTGCACTCTGTATTTCAATGCAAAAAACAGAATTTCTCACAGCTGTCATGCGCAGTTTGTGGCAGGAGTAATTGCTCAAATGATGAAGAAATTATGGAAAGATTATAATCCGTCATACATCACTGGAAATAAACAACGCTAGCAATAGGCACAAATTACTCTTAGTGATTTCTCCCACAGTCTAGAGAAAACATGAAAACATCTAAACCACAGCAACATCACACCATCTAGATGTCTTGGAAACACTAAACTGCTTCGTTGGATCCAGTCTAGCTGAATCAGGGATGTTTGTGTGGTGCTTGAGCAAAAAATCTGCCTCACCGGAGGCTCCATGGGAGAAGGTTGGCCAACCCTAATCCAACCTGCTGAACTAGACAGCCGCATGAGATGCTGAACTCACTTAATGAGATGTGTGATTTCTCCAGGCAGTCCCCCCACACATGCTGAGGTCACACCTGTCCTTGCACTGAATCAGATTTGTAAATGAGAAGTGCTGAGGTTTGAGCTTCATCATTGAATAATGTTAAACGTGATGAACATCAGTGTATAATACGTCTAGAAATGTGCAAAGTTGGGTATGTATAATTAGATCAGTCACCTGCCATGGTGCAGTTAACTTGAGTGTGCTCTAGAGGTCCACTCCCATCAAGGTCGATTGTAAACACACTCGACTGGCTTCCTGTTTTCCTGAAGGCCTCACAGGATCGCTCATATATTGCTGAAAATGATGAATCATAGAAATCATGGAAATAAATCTGCCGCTGTTGTGTTTATGTTGTGTTTGATTACAGAATGCTTGCATTTTGGAACATCAGCATGCTTGGCACAGATATACTGAGCCTGTGGGAGGTAAAAAAACAACAACACTGAGTGAGATCAAGAACATTGTTTTTTTGCCTTAAAGTTTAAGGTGTAATCATAAGAAAAAACATTTGTCAACTTTTGTTAATCAGCAGCATCATTCAAACAGAACACTCTGCCTGGCCAAAAACAGCCGATACCTGTTCAATCAGTCACAAATAAAAACAGTGTCACATGCTAACAAGTCTTCTTTCATTTATATTAAATTAACTTCCCTAACCATGACATTGTAAACAGTTAATTTAGCAAACGGAGGTAATTACTGTTTTCTTGGGACCTGTTTGTCACGACAGAGAAGTCCTCTGTGCGGCAGAGAGAACTAATTTGTTGCACGTGTTGTTTTGCTGAAGGTAAATCGCACAGCAGGACTTGTAAAAAGGAAATATCACATTTCTTTGTCTTTTAACGCAATAAGTCTAACAGATGGTATTGTCATGCCTCTCTCTCCTCCAGAGAACATGTACAGTCACGAGCGTATGATGAAACCATGCATGTGGCGGCAGATTAGAACATATTGATCCAACAAATTTGATTACAGCAAGGAAGCGTAAAAATACATCTGGTGAAAATAATTACAGCTTACTCAAAATACTATAATAGACACAGATGCCAAAATTAAATTGATAAATTGGTGAGTGCATAGTTTCAAATCGCTGTTACACTTGCAGGTGTCAAGTGATGCATTATGCATGCCATAATTAATGTTAATGATTGAAAGATAAAGTGTAAGCAGCATTGGCCTATTCCAATAAGTATCATTTACAAATAGTTTATTAGAACAATAAAATAAAAATATGGGAAAAGTTGGACCTCACCAACTTAACTGAAATTTAATATCAATTTAATTTAGGCTACTTTCTTCCACACAATAGTGGCACCTGTAGATGACAATTACCTACCACTCTAAAACTTTTGAACACTTTTTGTGTTTGTTTATAGTTCATGTTTTTATAATTAATATTTTTTAATAATAAAAAGTTCTAATTCTGACAATGCATCTGTGATATCTGAAATAAACCCAAGTACATACATTATTCATTATTCAGTAATGTGCTGCAAAACAGCGAAATTAAACTCACATCTGAGTAATCAAACAGACATAGGCTGTTTTGGGACTTTGCATAACTCACAGTTGTGGCAAGTGGCTCCTGTGTATCCTGTTCCAAAACAGTCACAGTAAAACTGGTCCCATGACTGGATGCATTGACCACCGTGTTCACACAGATTGGGCAAACACCTGTTGGGATGAACACATTCATTTGAAATGATAATTTATTTAGATTTTTAGTTTTTGTAATAATAACCCTTTTTATTTCTCATACCTAACTTTTTTTATTATTATTGTATGTAATATTATTACAAACAATATTATTATTCAATATTATTCTATGCTTATAGGTTATGAGTTGGCCCACATTGAATCTGCTCCTGAAAATATTTCCATAGAATTGGAATGGCCATCATTCACAACGCTCTACACCAGGGGTGCCCAACCCTGCTCCTGCCGATTGACTGTCCAGCACAGTTTATCTCCAACCCTAATCAAACACACCTGAAGCAACCAATTAACGTCTTCAGGATCGCTTGCAAATTAAAGGCAGGTGTGTTTGATTAGGGTTGGAGATGAACTGTGCAGGACAGTCGATCGGCAGGAGCAGGGTTGGGCACCCCTGTTCTACACATTCCCTGCTACTTGCATGTTTGATTTCTGAATATTTTGACTGATTTGGTTATCCTTCAAACTAAAAAAAGAGAGTGTATCACTCCGAGCTTTGTTTAACTCATTTCATTAACTGTTAATTCTATTCCATTAACAGATTTTCCTCCAAATCTAGCATAGAAAAGGCAAATAAATTCTGCCAATTTTATCTGGGCCTGGTTATGAGCCAAATTATATAGCTGATCACTACATTTTTGAAGTCATGCATAATGATTCACATAAAAGTAGTAAGAAAACTGTGTGAGCAAGAAATCAATGGGGAAAACTGACCTGTCTTGTATGTTGCAAACATCAAAGCTAAGCTGGCTAAAGTTGCTCAGGCTTTCCTGCTGAATCTGAAGGAAGTTGACCGGATGGTTGTTGATGAACAGGAGACGAACGCAGCCCTGAAATCCTCTGCTGGGGTTCTCACAGATGAAATTGCTCTGGAATAAAGGGCAGCCTAAAATAATGGAAAAGTCCAACTTACTGGCTTTTAAATCAAAAACAACATCCACAACTAATACCAAGTTGCACAAAGACAAATCTCTGCAAAGCAGCTTATACAATCTCAGCAGGACTGCATTGTCTCAGAAGTAAGCAAAATGAGAGATTTAGAGGTCTTAGTTAAGACATTGAAAGTTTGAGTCAGAGATTTCAATAACAGCATTAAAGAAATGCATTTATCCTCTACAGAAATTGAATGTGGTTAGAGCTGCATGAATGAACTAAAAAGAAAAAAAAAAAACCTCCAAGAAAAAAAGAAGGAGGTTTGGGAATAACAGCTGTGCGTGTGAAATGAATGGACCCTAAGAATGCTCTCAGCTTTCCAAACCTGTATTTCATTCAGGAACATGAGGACCGTTCAGTTGATGGAGGTTAGAGTTAATAAGGCAAAAGAAAATTGTTCTTTGCATTCAGGATAATGTTTTGGGTAATAACTGCTTTTTGCCCGCAGCCATAAGGCTAGTTAAGAAAGGAGATCAAAATAAGTTATCATCCCTGAATTTGAATATAGCCAGTAACTCTTTCCAAGAATCAGGATAAACTAGCTATTTCCATTTCTAATGCTATACCTCCAATGTAGATGGTTGTTTTTTGCACGTTCTGGCTAAGGCCAATGATTTCCATGGAGACAGGCTTCTGATTGTTGACTGTTAAAGATACTTTTTGACCCTTGACCTCGACGGCTATGGAATGCCACTGTCCATCACTCAAATTCTGACCTGAAATACAAACAGTACAGGCATAACAAGGCAGTCTGCCCAGCCTCAGAATGAAAGCTGTGATAAATGAATCACGTAATCATCTGCATCAACACTTAATCAGTATACAATATGTAAAAATGTATTAACAAATGAAATGCTATTGCTCCTACATATCTTACCACTGAAAACCTGAGCAGAGTTTTGTGGCCCTCCAGAGATAGAGAGGAGCAACCGGGTCTGGCTGAGCTGCAGAAGCAGGTTAGTGGGGTCAGGATCATGAGAGAGAGGGACTGAGAACAGCAGCCCTTCCTGATTCCACGTGCGGAACTGAAGGCGTACAGTGAGACCCTCTGTAGAATAATCTGCAGGGAGCGCCAGGAAGCTGCCTGAGGAACTGAGGAACGTCACAGCGACTGACGAAGACTCAGAGCAGGAGAATGTCACATTTCCCTTAGTAAGGAAGAGAGAGAGAAGAAGAAAATATGAAAGAGAATGAAGAGATGAATATGTGGAGAGCAGAATTAAAAAGGAAAGGACAATGAAAAGATGGAAACAAAGAGTCATACTAAATCATACTGAGGTTGGGCGTGGGCACATAGCAAGTGAATTATTGAAGCAATAGCAATGTGTGCTGGCAGTTTCTTCCATCTGAGCGAACAGTTTAAAACTCTATAGTTCAGCATCTCTCAAACTGGGGTCTGTGGACCCCCCCGGGGTCCCATAATGTAACTTATAAAAATATTAGAGGTATTATGAAAAACAAGAAAGAAAGTAAGCAATAATCAGATGATTGTGCCAATGGTATACCTATATATGGAACATTATGAATAGTGGTGTTAGTCTTTTCTTCCTGTGATGGGGCAGACCAAAGAGAAGCCCCAATAGTTTACATAAAAAAAAAAAAAAAAAGCCACATACATGCCAGTTTAATGTGTAACAAAAATACCATTAATATCTAGACAAAAGATTTTATCTAAAGTTTAAGTTTAAAGTTTAATAATCACATTACGCCGTATAGTGATTAACGTTTTTCTCCATATTTAAGACCTTCATTAAGATTTGTGTTGTACTATTTAAGACATCTTTTTTTTTTCAAACCTAATTTAAGACAATAAGGACCCAATGGAGCTTAAAAAACCCAAAGGAGACCTCAAAGTTTAAAAAATTCTGCTATAAATCAATACCTCTCAACTCTTTAATGATGAAACATTTAGGTTTCCTATTTACAACATGAGCATGGAAGCCCATTGTGCACATGAACGCAGTGGTGCTATGTTTAATTTAACTTTTGTTTTGAGGACCAATGTGAAGTTGAAGTTCTCAAATAGTTTTGAAAGTAGCTATAGCACAAAAAATAGCTATAGCACTGCATGAACATCATTCAGTCAGTGAACTCTTGGACTTTGGAATGTATTGCAATAAGCGGGTAAGATCGTTGTTTTAAAATGCCTCTGACAAGAGGGAGGGTGTCTGTGATAAGTGTATTAGACCATCAGGAGAGAGCGAGAGAGAAATGGACAAGAGGAAAGACATCACAGCCTCTTAATTAGGGAAAGAGAGCTCTTTTATGGTGTGATGCACACAACTTCACACAATTGCAAAAGCACACTTTTAGAAGAACACACAGAGCTACTGTGATTTACCAAGTGACACTGTTGCAAATTGTATTGGATATAAATGACTTTTGTGTGAATAAAGTTGTTTAAATGACACAATACAAAAAAAAAAAAAAACCCATCAACAAATCTATGCTTTTGAAATCACACATTGCCTTGTGAACAGCAAGATTTCACAACCTTCACAAAGAGTGTGATTTGATGGTCTTCAAACTAACTAGCTAAGGTGTCATTGCTTCTCACAATACAGGCATATTAAAAAGTGGTATTTACAGTAACACTAGCACTTGTAAAAGTTCAAACTTACCACGGTATAGATCTGTGGCTTCCGTCTCTTTGCCATGTCGATGACATTGACACCATTGTAGTTTAGGTTCTCTATGCAGCCATGGAAATTTTCATGGAGAAACGTCCCAGGCTTGCCAGGCAAAGGGATTCCTCCGAAACTGAGCTTGAATAAGGACAGACAAACACATAGAAACACACACACATACACACAAACACACAAAAACAACCACATATCCCAGAGATTAGTAACAATACAGTTTGCATAGCAGAGAATACTTCTGAGGGAATTTTATATAGAATATATAGGCCTGTTATATACCAGAAAAATTCTAACTTTGCTTCCCTTGTTAACATTGGAAGCTCTTTAAATGAACAAAGAAAAGAGAAAATAGAGAGAAAAGGAAAGTGGTAAATATTTTAGCTGTTTGTAACGAGGTTAATCTATAATAAATGGTATCAATTTTCATTCAATATTGAACCGATTAATCATTTAAGCATTTGGGGTGTGTGCTCTCATGTTTGAAATAATCACGTATACACACAAAAGAATAAATGGAGGAATGGAAGATATGTTGGAGGTTGAAGAAAAGAAAAGGTGGAAAAGGACAGAAAAATGTGGAACAAAAATAAAGATTAAAGTATATTAGGGAAACACTAGGGCCGGGGCGCTTGTTGAAGGGCCCTGCGATAATCCCTGTGCCAGGTTGCGCCGATAGATGATGATATCGTGTAATGACGATAGCCAGTGATATTGTCAAAAGCATCAGCTATCGGCCTTATCAAGAGGATTTAGCATTTCCAATTAATGTATTAAATTAGGCTATTGTTATTTGTACTACTACTTTTATTATTACATTAATATTAAAATTCATTTGACTAGCAATAATTTTATTGCGCATCACCCCATAACCGACGTGTTGTGAGGAAAATAAAAGATGAATTAGATTAGCTTACTCATTTCAAAAACATGGGTTTTATAAAATGTTCAAAAACATTTCATGGGCCAAAAGAGAAATATTAAGTGAATAATTGACTGGGGTTTGAGACTTCTTCACCACCATAACTCTAGAGCAAAGTTTGCACATTGCTTGTGTGATATCCACTGGCTCGCCTTCATGGTTTAAAATGGAAATAGTTCCAATATTGTGCGCACATTTTCTTTATAAACAATTGCTTGCAAAATTGTGTAAAGCGATTTAGATTTTGCACATACCTGTGCTGAGATTCCTGGAATCATTGACTTTGTTCTCTATGGTACTTTGTTTCAGGCTTTCATAAGTTATCAGTGACAGCGATTGAATAAAAAATTTTGTATAAAATGTGGTTTCAGATAACAAGGGAGTGGGATATCTTAATGCATGTCACAGTAATAGACCTAATTCTTTTCTTCTTTTTGTTTTGTTTTGTTATAACAAGAAAACATTTGTTAATATTTATTTGTGTCAGTGTTTGCTGTGTATTAGGGATAGCCTTTAGACATATTTTCAGTGTTGTCTAAACAAATGACATATAATTTACAAAATGAAAATAATTCAGATTTATAATATGAAAATAATTCAGATTTATAATAATTTACACTCAGATCACACCTCATAGTCAATCTCCAGTGTGTCCTCTTGTCCTGGACTGCGGAAGTGTTGCGTGTGTCCATCCACGGTGAAGTTGACATGTTTGTTAAATCGCTCAATTTGAACAGAGTGCCAGTGGTGGTCATCCAGCAGGCTTCCTACCGTGACAGAAGATGAGCGACCACTAGACTGAGGCTTGGCATCGTCTGTACAGAGACAGCAGAAGAGAGACTAGGAACATAGACTTCAGAACCTAAAGGTGTGTACTTGTAGTTCGGTTCTCTAGGTTATTTTTTCTGGACCAAAATAGAAAATTATACATTTGGTCCACGTTCATGTAGTGTTCACACTGTCATTTTTATCACCGGACCTAAAAAAAGGAGCTTTTATGATGCATATTTTGCAATGAAACATATCAAACACCCAAAACAATGCTGTGTGCTTGGGCTGAATGCACTCGTTGTATGTTGCGCACATACAATGGTATTTTTTCAGGTATATCTCAGTCCGCTTGTTTAGTGCACACCTTCTAATGGCAGAGTTTACATTTATTCAAATTAACTGCACTAACAGAGCAATCGCACCAGAGTTTTGAACAAAACCTGCCAAGTGTGAACACACCCTTAAAGTAGTGTTGTCAAAAGTACTGACTTCAGTACCAAGTTGGTACTGAAATAAATAAATGCATTTCCCTCTAGCATTTTAAGCGCTGATGAACGGATTCTTAAACACCTCTGATTGGCCATTGTGTTCCAGCACTCAACATATATGTCTGTGATTGGCTACAATAATCAGTGCTTCTAAAACATGTTGTAAATAGACGTCTTTGACGCTTTTCACAGAGCGCTTACACAGACACACACGGTAGCGTTTGAAAGCAGGCTGATATATCCGCTGATAGATGGATCTGCTGATAGATGCCTACTTTCAAATGCTCCCGTGTGTATGTTTGTAAGCGGTCGGTGAAGAGCGGCAAAGTTCAAAGCGTTGATCACTGCAGCCAATCACAGACATATATGTTGAGCGCCTGAACACAATGGCCAATCAGAGACATATATGTTGAGCGAGTGAACACAATGGTCAATCAGATGCATTTAAGAATCCGTTCAACAGCGCTCAAGATGCTAGAGGGAAATGCTGGTATTGTCGCATTTTTTTAATTTCAGTACTGACTTGGTACCGAAGTCAGTACTTTTGACAACGCTACCTCAAAGCAAAGAATTCAGCCAGGCACTTCAACAAAACTCCACCAAACTATCCATCCATCCATCCATCCATCCATCCATCCATCCATCCATCCATCCATCCATCCATCCATCCATCCATCCATCCATCCATCCATTCATCCATCCATCCATCTGTACATCCATCCATCCATCAGGAACTAGTACTGGGTAGCAAATACTCAGGTACTTTTCTCTAATTTCACTCTCTGATCCATCAAGATACACTTGAGTGAGAATAAAAGGATAGAAGGTCATCCTGAATAATACGGGATGAGATTCTTTAGCAATTTCCTATTCCTTTGGGGAAAAAAATCCCACTCCTTTCTTATTCTCGCTTATCTTGTGTCCTGCTCTTCTCTTCCACTCACCCAAATTGAGATGCAAAATGAGTTTCCCTCTCTGAAGCTCCAGAGTGAGGAAATCTCCTCTCTGTCCCTCTCCGTGAACCAGAACCCCTTCTGCCTGATGGCTCCGGAATCTCAGGGATATCACGTCTTTCACTGTGCTGGTGGACTTCTGGTTGAACCGGTAGAGTAAGGCACTGCGACCGTCGAAGTCAGCCACGTCGGACTCTGAGGAAGACAGGAAAAGGAGATCAAAGAGAATTTGAAAACACCCTCAGAACACCCTCCGCTGCCTGAACTTTCTCTGACCTTCCAAGATCTGTTTGCTCTTATACTTCCTGTTGATTTGAAAACTAAGCTGAGTTGAATATTTGAATGCAGTTCAACTTCAGATATTAGGTATGGTATAAAATATGCAAAAACAGAAACTAATGAAAGTGTGTGTGTGTGTGTGTCAGGTTTTACCTACATTGTGGAAAGGATAGTAAAGTACCTTCATTAACATTGCTTTAAGTGACCATGAAATAAAAACAGAAAATTCTTGGTTTTTATGGAATATTTATTATGAATGATTTCTGTGCACGTTATTATTTTTTAAAAATTAAGGGTGGGACAAACTGTCACTCACATGAAATCGCAGCAACAGTAAACCACAAACATCCAACGATCCAATCAATTCCCAAGGGACAAAATCAAGTCCCGTCCAACACTTTTTCTTGTTTGAGAAGCTGTTTCACTTGGATATACGTCACAACAGGGAAGAAAAGCAATTTCCGTTTCATACCGGCTTTAATAGGAGAAGGGCTAAATAAACATACAACACAATGGCTTAATGAAATATAAACATGCAGAAAGGTTTGTGCGATTGTCAGTTTTAGTGGTATGGGATAGAATTTATCATTAGTTCAGTTACAAAAAAAAAAAAAAAAAATATCTTTGGAAAATCTCTACCATGATTTCTAAAGATCATTTCATGTAAGGTATCACTCACTGTATGTGCAGCCATAGACTTCTAGCCGTAAACCCATTCCTCCTCTGGGGCTTCCCTCAAGAGGCAGAAGACGCATATATCGAGTTCTGATTGAATGAGGGAGTTTGTGCTGGACCACTGTGTCTGTGTCACTGTTTCCTGTAAACGTCTGTAAATATACACATACAAACACACATATACAGTGATATTGGTCAGACATTCCTTAAAGGGATAGTTCACCCAAAAATGAAAATTAGCCCATGATTTACTCACCCTCAAGTCATCCTACTGTAGATGTATATGACTTTCTTCTTTCAGATGAATACAATCAGAGTAATATAAAAAAAAATGTCCTGGCTCTTCCAAGCTTTAAAATGGCAGTGAATGGCCGTGTCTGTTCTAAAGTAGAGACCAGCGCGGGATGGATTTTTCAGTCCCGCTCCCGCAGGATTCTGTCCCGCTTCCACAAACATATATGTTACCTTCTCCCGCTCCCGCCCGCAACATTCACGTTTTGTCCCACTCCCGCCCGCATAAAAGTATAAATAGATTTTTTTCTGTACCTGCATGAAATACTTTCAAGTTAGCCAATGTGTCACCACCACATACGCATCAGCATAAATGCTCCCGATAAATTATTTGTTATTAAAGCATTATCATTCACAAACCACTGATAATTTAACATAAAAGCAAGCAGGCTACTGCGTGCATTGGCATGACTGAATGCGCGCAAAGTGCGCTCCCTTAATAATTCCTAAAAAGCGGACATCTCAGTTCATCGCAATCTCACAAATCTCAGTTATTATCAATGAAGCTGACTTTTGGTTGAAGCAGAGGAGGAAGTAGGATCCAAGTGCAGCAATCTTTTATTAAATAAACTCAAAACTTCACAAATACAAATACAAACGCAGACTCAGACTCAGGACTCAGACTCGGGAACAGAACAACCACCATAGTGCAACGATGAGAACTGACAAAAGCCCTATTCGCACTGGATTAGTATTATATGGGGACCTCGTGTGATTTAGAAATTACCCTCCAACATCTGAATTTTGTGTGGCGCATTCGCACGGGATAAGCGAAGCCTGTGATTTTACTCGAATTTACTGACTTATCTCCCGGATATGATGTCAGTAGGTGTATGATATATCATAAACAGAAGAATGTTCCTTACTGCATGCAGCTATACATGTCCATCTCCATCTAATCATTCTTGAATTTAATTTGATGTAGCGATATGACCCAGCACCCAAAATACTATAAAAACACTCCAACGCAATGCAGCCTCCATTCTTCGCGAAAGATGGATAAAAAAGCGCACCGGAAACAAAAACCTTGAAAAAATTATATACGACCCCACCAAATCACAGAGATGCCGATTCGCATCGGACTAATATTATCACAGAACCTCGGTGTTCGGCGAAATATGGTAGGTCATTTGCAGGGGAATTTTTACTTTACAAATTTCAGACATGGCCGATTCGCACGGGATTAAGATCACAGACAACCTCCGCAAATATTACAAATGACTAGAGGTCACCAGGTAATACTTAAACCGTGCGAATAGGGCTAAAGACTGAACTAAACTGGGCTTAAATACACATACATACAAGCTTAATAAGATCACAAGGGGGCGTGGCTAATAAGAAACACCTGGGGAGACTAATCAACATTAAACATAATAAGGGACTGCAAAACATGGAACAAGACTGAGGAACACAGGTTGAAAACATCACATTTATAATCAGAGGATTTGCCAGCATGCAGAATTCAGAAGCTACTTTGGAAGCTAGTTATTTTACTTTATAAAGTTTTAAATATGGATATTTTTCTTACACAAACGCATTGCTTCGCTTCAGAAGGCCTTTATTAACCCCCCGGAGCCGTGGAGAGCACTTTTATGATGGATAGATGCACTTTTATGGACTTCAAAACAGAAACGGACATTCACTGCCATTATAAAGCTTGGAAGAGCCAGGAATTTTTTATATAACTCCGATTGTATTCGTCTGAAAGAAGAATGTCATATACACCTAGGATGACTTGAGGGAGAGTAAATCATGGGCTAATTTTCATTTTTGGGTGAACTATCCCTTTAATAGACACAATGCTAATACTGAAATCAAAGATTTTAAGTACGCTCCCATTCAAAAGTTTGGGGTCGGTTCAATTTTTTTTTAATGTTTTTGAAATTACAGCTTTTATTTGTATTTAATCAAATAAATGCAATCTTAGTGAGCATGAGGATCTACAGTAATGTTGTGACAGTAAAATAACTGTTATCTATTTTAATGTATTTTAAAATGTAATTTATTACTATGATGGCAGAGCTGAATTACTCCAGTCTTACTGAACCCAAAGTTGTTTACCTCTTTATATGTTTATGTAAGCTGATGCTAATTTCCCTGTATAATATTAGGCTTGGTTTGGTGCTGGGTTGTCTTGTAGACCACAGCTAAACAAAACAAAGCTGAATGCTGGTCAAACAGCACAGTTTAGTGACTGTTTATTAAATGCTCTACAACAAAACAGCTTCCATGCTTTAAAAGGCCCTGCAGACACCATTTAGATGCTTTGTATGATGCAAACATTATATTAGCACAAATGATCCTTTTTGAGTTTGGTTCTTTGCTCCCAGTGATGATGAAATGAGACTAAATGATTTTCTGATGAGTTCTGACCTTCTCGGTCTTTCAGCTGTGTGCTGATTCATCTCTGCTGGGCTGTTTTGTTTAGCCATTTTTATTAAAGGATTCTTGAAAATAAATCACTCCCCAAGCTTGTATGGGGGAAGTTGCCAAATGATTTTTGGAATATGGCGGCCAGTCTGTTTTTCTTTCACAGAGCTAACGCATGCCGACAGCATACAAACCAGAATAAACTAATTTCCTTCATCTTGTCTACATCATTAAAGTTAATGAAAGATCAAGGGTGTGATGAAACAATGAGAAAATATGAGAAAACTTACAGATGGAGAAAGATCTCCCTTTTTTCTGTAGGAGAGAGTGACTGGAATGTTTGTTCATTGCCGAGTGAATTTTAAGCCCTAGCACACAGACTGTGAGCATGAATAAACCTCTGACTAAAGATTGACAAGCTTCCAGCATGACTGTAGTGTGGTGTAAATTAGTGGGATATCATTACAAATTTCAAGTCAACAGGCATATATTTAATGATCTACTTTTAATGAATAAAATACAGAAATAAAAATCATGTCATAATTTTCCCAGAAAAGGTGAAAGCAGTCACCGTAGCTGAAAAATATACATATATAGCTATTTCTTTCACATTTCTTTCATAAGTGCAATGTGACTGATTTTATACTCTTTGTGGACTGATGTCTTCGAGGCTTTTGAACTTGATATTAATTATTCATTTAGTGAGAAAACAATAGAAGAAAAAAATGTGAAACGCAAAGAAAATGGGGAGGAAATGGAAAATAAGCTTGAATGATGAAATGATTTATATAATGTAACAGTGCGACCATATTATTAGTATTCTCCTGGAGATCAACAAATGAGAAAACTATTTCTTTAAACCTTACAGTGAGTTTATGCCATGTTTGATTCTTTTTGTTTTTGAGAGGAAAAGCGTTAAAATGTCACCTTTTCAGAATAGCCACAATCTCTGGAAAAGCCAGTCCTGTACCCCCTTACTCAGTTTAATATCATTTTTCATACTGGCAGATTGTGTTTGAATGACCTACACATGATGGTTTAATGTAGACAGTCTCGTACGACATACCCCCTTTACAGTATACAAATTGGTTTAATGTGGATGGCCAATTTTGACATACCTTTAGATATTTTCGTAATGACTTCTATAGTATCATATCATTTATGCTCACAAATTTACAAGGGAGACAAAGCATGAAAAAACAGTGCAAAGCAAAGTTCTATACATAATTTAGCAATGCTCCATGTATGATTTATTCAGAGAAAAGGGGAATAATTCAATGCTTTTTGAACTTCCCCCAACACCCCAGTGGACAATGACAGGAAAACTTAATTTACAAGTGAGTTTAATCCTTGTACTGAACAATAGGCTTAGCTTGTGTGCTCATTCAGCATAGGTAGAGAGAGAGAGAGAGAGAGAGAGAGAGAGACAGAGACAGGTACAATAGCTTCTCAAATACATTCATTAGTGAGATACAAAAAGCAGAGAGCACTACGCAACACACTGTAAATATCACTCACTGAAACAAATTAAGTTCTTAAGCCTTGAATTAAGCTATTAAAAAGATTATGGTATTTTGTTCAAACAAAGTGTCTGCAACTATGAAGGTTTTTATAGAAAATAAAATAAAATAAAATTGTATATTCATTTCTCCACAGATTGTTCTCAAGTTTCCTGGATATCAACATCTCCCAAAGTATTCACCTGGAAATGTCTATCAATCTATTAATCTCCATGTAATCTTTTTATAAAGGTTAGGTTTATAACTGACTTTTTGTCTTCCTTGTTTCTTCATTTGGCCAATGTGATGGTATTTGAATGCTCTGAACTAGTGAGAGGAAGCTAATCAATATAGTATAACACTGTGTACTCTTTCATCCCAATATAGAGTCAATACACAGACGGCAAGTGTTGATTTTTTAATTATAATCATTATTATTTTGCATTTTAAAGGTACTGCTGACATTTTGTGTCGCTTGTAAAGTTCAATTCGGAGGTCAATTAACTCTGATCTATCGAACCTTGTTTGAAAGAGGAGGGATTCAAGTTGAGAAAGCGATGTAGTTTTCGAGCTAAAAATTATTATCTGGACTCTGGTTGTTGTGTGTGATCTTGGTCGATTCAGACTTCTTTGCCATTTGAATACTCCAAAAAAAAAAAAAAAAAATTCTAGTCCTTTGTATATTATAGAAACATGTTACAGCCAAAGCTTTTTCAGTAAACAAATTCTTCACAACAGTGAGATGATCTGATTAAGCCGTTAGCGGCTTTAGCTCAACATAATCAATATTTTCCATGGTCACCTCCAGCTCATTTAGGACCACACCTGACGAGTTGCCAAACAACTTTAGAGCCAGACAGAGACAGAGCAGCATACAAGAAAGGTTGCAAGAAAATATCTATAAACATGTTTCTGAACTGATTGACCTTTTTAGAGTGGTTTAATAGAATCTGTCACAATGTGAGAAATCCTCCTTGCCACATTAGCCACTGTTAATGGCTAACGCTAAAGCTCCTTCCAGTCATTGCCATTGATTTTAAATGGACACCAAAATCTTATTATGTGGGGCAGTTTGCAGAGCAAAGGCATCAAAGCGCTTAATGAAAAAAAGAAACATTATGAAAAGTCTTAGAGATCAGTGCTAAAGCACAAAACACAACACAGCTGCTCTGACCTTTTCATGATCCTGATGATTAAATTTGCAATCAAACTTCAAAAGCTGCTGCTAATTGTGAGAAAAATATATTTTTTATCAGTTCACAATTTGAAAATATGAATAATGGCATTCATTCATTAATATTTGAATAGTCTATACTAGATTCTACTTACATTATGTATTTAGAGAATGCAGACATTTCATTAAAATGTATATCTTTCTTTCCAAACCACTGCACTGCGCCTGAAAAAAAGTGCCTTATTCCATTACTCAAATGTTACTCAGAAGCTCATCATGGATGTTGTTATGTATTGTTTTAATGTCAAATTGACAGATGATCTTCATTGTATAAGATAATTTTATCTTATATATATAATATAATTTTTTCCCACACCATTTTCAATAGTATTATTTTAGTCAGAGCTGAAAAAGTCTCGGTTAATCTTCTTAACCAATCCAAGCACAGAATAACTGATAAGAGAGAGTTCTGAAATGAAATATATTGATTTTGTGTGAATGCGTAGACATGTGTGGGTTTGTGCACATCTAGGGCTTTACACTTCGTGGATCACGTGAACACAAACCAGCAGTGGAGAGAGGCAGATGAAATCGATTTCAGAGACAACGCAATAAGCCCAACAAGTGACAACTAGAGTCAATGAGAGGTGCTAGTAATCCTAACAATAACTCTGCAACGTTCTGTCCAATCGTGAGAACTGGATCTGCCACCACCAGGTCTTATAGGCTCTGACAACAACAACTCCAAAACAGCGTTAAATTATAGAGATCATAAATGCATTTGCATCAAAATAGGTTTTGCATTTTATATAAAATGACAACAAGGTGACCTCTGTAGTTTCAAACAGAGCATTTCTTCTAATAATGAACTAGCAAATCGTTTTAATTTGATGCATTTCTAAATAATGCACAACCCTAAGGAGCAGGAGTCACATCAACTAGTCATAAATCAACACACAATCATTCAGCAGGAAATAAAGTGCTCATTTTATGCCTCCCTGCTTTAAATTTCTCCATCATGTTTTATGATTAGCGTGCAATTTTGTCCAAATAACTATAATAACAAACCATTAAGACTATAGTTAAAATAATTTCTGAGGGAATTATTTTCTGGTAACATTAAATCAGTTAAGTTCTGAGGTGCAAGATATAGCCTACATTATACATAATGAGAAAAAAAGAAAAGAAAAAAGCATGAGTTCCTGGTTAGTTTGTCTTTTTGTGAGTGAACCAGAACCAGAACTTGTGTGTACACAGGTGACTTGTGCACAATAGACCAGCTCTATAGACCTCTGAATCTTGGTTATTAACTAAAAGCAACTCATAAGAATGGGAATTTTATTTTGAATCCATAAAATTTAAAACCCACTGTTTAAAAAAAATCCCAGCAAAACTAATCTTTTTTTTTTGTGGTGATATACAAAGTAAATATTGTCTTTTAATAATTTCACAGGATAGTTAGTCAAATGCAGTTGTTCATTAGTTCAATAAATGTATGCATGTGTAAATTGTTTTATACTTTTATTGCAAAAAATAATTACAAATAAAAAACAATAATTAAATATATAATCAGATAGATAACTTAACAAATTCCTTTTTGAAAAATGTCAAATTGCATGAAGTTCAACTACTGTAAATTGGTAGCTTTAAAAGACAGCGTTTTCAAAGAAATTACCCTAAAACCAGACCTAAACCCAGACTGCTACTGCTGCTTTGATATCTGGAGAGCTTACTTAATAAAAAACCTCTATAACTCCATTAGTGGATTGCTAATGCAAATATTGTTCTGCAATTCCTCATTCAGCAGCCAATCCCTTTTAAACATTCCATCTCTGTACCTCACAGAGAAGCTGATTCAAATTAAAAGACTTTTCGTTTAGACTAGTGCAAACACTGTCACCATGCAGTAATATCTCTCACAGCTGCACTGTTTAAAAGAACAATGAGGACAAAAAAATAAATAAAAATCAAGTACAAAGCAATTTAAATCATTTTTTAAGAACCACATTCCATTCGTTTTGATATAAGTAGACACCACTGCATATTCTAGCTACATCTAGAGATGTACCTACATTTTTAGTGAACATTCCTTAGACAATGCAATGAATGGGGAAACAGTAGATTAAAGTTGCTGTCTGCAGACATGAATCTTAATTCATCTTGGTTCTTTTCTCTTGCTGTCCCTATAGCTAACAATCAGATAGCGGTTAACTTGACTTAGATTAATCACACACACATGTATTATTCTCATTTGTAAGTCACTTTGGATTAAAGTGTCTGGTATAAATGAATAAATGCTAAACATGAACCGGCTAACAAACAAGAATACTAGCTAACTTTTCCTGACATACATTTTCAACACAGCTTTAAAAGGTAAAAGTTGCAATAAAACTTTACATATATCTGTCATTTTTCTAATAAGCTATTCATTGTTTGCATTCTGAAATTGTGCATCTATTCCTGCACAATTGTCCTGCAGAGTTTATGCTGTCTTCAAGCGCACTTTCACCATTCACTACAGACTTGCTTATATATAGGTTATTATAATTAAATGATGTTTTTTTGTATTGTCTATATTATTGTGCCCTTCGTGTGGAGTACATGAATGACCAAGTGAAGTCGTATTTACAAGATGGAAACTTGGAATTCAATATTATTCCAGAGTTGCGACAATGGAAGAGGAGTGTCGATTTGAAAAGGTGCAGAAAGCATGTCTGTAGTGAATGGCATTGAATGGGTTTGGTAGTTATTTGAACTTTATATGCTGTATTTTAATCATTTTGTATTATCATCATGTACAGAACAGGATGGACATATGGAATTCATAGTTTCCCTTTTTAAATAATAGGGTTATGTTGAAAAAAATATTAGATAGTCGATCAACGATAGTCAGAGATATTGCCGATAGCTGATGTCTTTGACGATAATCAATCATTGGCTCGTTTTCTCGTTGAAAATCAATCATTGCCAATCATTGGCTCGTATTTTTGATAATTATTATTATCAGTGTTTTATAGATTTCAATGAAATAGTTTCAAGACAAGCTATGTGTCTCAACAACCTACACGTCCCCGCTTAAAAGCTCCAGACAAATTATTTGTTTGAAAAGCAAGCATACTGTATGCATGGTTTGGCATGGCAGCCAATACAAATAATAAAAAACAATTGCCTTACCTAATGCAGCAAAATCCTATGTTTGGACCAGGTCCAGAATCAAATCACAGAGGGTGCTTTTGAAATTAGTGAGGGTATTTTTGTCTCATCCTTTGCTATATGGTTATCACTATCAGTCATCACAATTTTGAGAGTGAATCCCGCATTTATATGTGGACGGGCCTATGTATTGAAGTATGCGGCCGCTTGTCATGCATGGAAAACACAAGTTTCATTCAAATTCTGAATATATTATATTAATTATTATATCGCCTAGACAGCGCGCAAAGCGTGCACAGGAATGTCGATGGGGGGGACATCCCACCGCCCATCAAAATCTGAACTGCCAAGTGACACCTATAGTCATAAATTATATATATTGTGCAAGTGTGTGTATATACAAGTGTGCTTGTTATAAAAGAGACATCATTTCTTGAACAGTTGTTTGAACATGGCAAAAACAGCATTGTCATAAGACACAGCATTTGACCCTCCAGGACTGAAATTGCACATCACTGATCTATTCATACATTTGTGTGCACTTATGTTTTTATACACATTTAAAATAAAAAAATAAATAAAATGAAATAAAATGAAATGAAATAAAAAAGAACGAATGTAAGCCCACATTTGAAAGATGAAGGGCTGCATTTGTATCTGAAGCAGTTCATATCAACCTGCAAACATACGTAGTGCCACCTTGCCAGGAAAAACAATCAAACTAGGTCTGCATGCACCGGGACAATGATGCGGCAAATTGTGTTCAACAATATTGGACTGGAACATATCAGGTATTGCCTCTGCATCGGACTGAATCATTTTGTCTTGCGTGCCCAAACATACAGTGCGCCAGGCAGAGCGGTGTTTATGTCTGGCTGCTGCTGTGCACAGGATATGGCCATCAAACAGTCACTTCAGTCTCTCCTGCCTGAACATGACCATTAGAGCAGGGAGAAGCTGGAGTGTAATATCTCGGCCGTTGTCTCATGTAGTGCGTATATCTTTGTGTGTGCATTTAAAGACTGAGGAGGATACTGAATTTAGATATGAAGTGGATGTGGTTTCCTGTATTGTCACGCTGCTTCACGTCATGCCTCATTTCAGTGACACTACAGCAGTGGCAAAGGTATCAGCACACACACACACACACACACGCACACATACATAAGTATGATTCATAAGTATGCACTTTTTTCTTTCTAAATTTAAAGCAGTATTTAGAGTCATGTGTATGCAAGACTCCCAGTGGCCTTGGAAACATGGATTTAGTCTATGATAGAATTTGAATAAGTAAATTACTCTGCAGTATGCCTTACTTATAGTAACAAAAAGCATGTCCATTACATTTTGGTCTGGAATAGATTCTACATAAAAATGAAGCTGATCATATGTCATCTAGGCCTATTAAACTAGTATTTATTGTGCTTCAATTGATTTTAAATGGCTGTCCAGACACCACAGTTCAAAAGAAGTGATGAACCTGAATGAAAATTCTGGGCCGAAACTGAAATTTCTTGAAAAAGCTTCTTCCTGAACCGAAACTGAAAACTGCACTTGGCCGAAAACCGATACCGAAACCTTAAAAAAAAAAAAAAAGCCTTTAAAAAAAAAAAAAAAAAAAAAATTAATTTCTTATTTTACTTTTTTTTTGTATAATTGTATTATTATAAGATGTTTTAATTAAATACAATAATTTAATGAATCTGAATTTAAAAATTACAAGCCAATGAAATAAAATAACCACACGTTTATTTAAAGGGGTGGTTGATTATGATTTCACTTTTCTAACTTTAGTTAGAGTGTAATGTTGCTGTTTGAGCATAAACAACATCTGCAAACTTACAACGTTCAAAGTTCAAAGCAAAGGAAGATATTTGCTTTTAAAGAAATGGTAGGGACTACACTATATTCCTCCCGGGTTAGTGACATCACTAACTCTAAAATTTACATAAACCCCGCCCCGGGAACACACACCCGCTGTATTTTCCTGCTCTATGTTGAGAAGAGGAAGAGTCTTAGAGCACATTTGTGAGTCTGCTCAAGCTGTTGCATTCGTCTTTTCACATGCAATATAGTACATAACACAAATGCAATAGCATGTCACTCTGTAGGCATCCCACAAGAGCGATTTTATAGATTATCATGACAGATATGCTAATATTAAGGGTGTCACGATTTCGATTTTAAATCGAAATCGATCGAAATTAATGCTCAATCTCGATTATCGAATCAAAAAATGGAATCGTCGATGCTGTCACGCCCCCATGTCACGTCAGCTCGGCTTGCCAAGCGGAAAAAAAACCACACGTTTTGAAGTGCTGCGAGTCTGCCAACTCTCACGCATTCACCTGAGACACACGCAATTGACACTTTTCACACGCTCTCACGCACAGAAAAATCGCGAAGCAAAGAGGACACGGAGACCGACAGACTAGAGCAGGTTACTTTATGATATAAAAAAAATCTCAGCTCTCAGATTCTGTCAATTTTATTACGAAATTCAAACAATAAATACCATTTTGGCGCTTGTAAATGTTACGTGACAGATCCCTAGCGCACGTGACCCGATCATCTCTACTAGCTAATAGTAAAAAAAAACACGAACACTGTTAAAGGATACAGTACAACTTACCGAAATGTATATTCCTCATACATAATATCGATCAATCAGTGTTTTTCATCAGCGTGAAAAGGTCAATAACATAGCTGGAGAACATGTCACATTTACCTCAGGAAAGCCATTTAATGACCATAATAGGCTACAGCACGTAGTTGGCAAGAAAAAATAGCTATAGAGAGTATTTTGCTAAATATGTGTTCTATATTACATATTATATTTTTTACTTCATTAAACAAAGTTGTTATTATAATAAAAAAACACATTATATTTAATAATTTTTAACCTAATAGCCTACTACCAGCTGATAGGGCTCTCTGTATGTTTACAGCATTAGGTGAGTTTTTTTTTTTTTGAGACAAATTAACGCCTATCTTGTGTAGCCTACCTAATATTTATCCAAATGAGTCAATATTAAATCAAATCACAATAATTGAATTGAATTGAAATAATAAAAAAGTGTAGCTTACCAGAAATTGTACCATGTAAACATTGTAACATGTTGTCACTAAACCTAATAAAATTCAGTTTAGTTACTAAAATGTTAGTGACAATCACAATACACTTATTGTGATGCAATTTTTTTTTACAATCAAACAAATCGAGAATCGAATCGAAACGTGACTTTAGAATCGAAAATGTAATCGAATCGAGGATTTGGAGAATCGTGACACCCTTAGCTAATATGCTAACACACACACACACACACACACACACACACACACACACACACACACACACACACACACACACACACACACACACACACACACACACACACACAAGCTCTTGAAGTTCCGCCCTTTGTGCCGGAAGCAGCAGCTCATTTGCATTTAAAGGGACACACACACACACACACACACACACACACACACACAAGCTCTTGAAGTTCCGCCCTTTGTGCCGGAAGCAGCAGCTCATTTGCATTTAAAGGGACACACAAAAAGACTGACCCTCAAAAAGGGACAATTTTAACATGCTGTAAAACATTATCTGTGGGGTATTATGAGCTAAAACTTCACAAACACACTCTGGGGACATCAGAGAATTATTTTACATATTGTAAAAAGGGGCATTATACCACCCCTTTAAAGTAACACACAAAAATTAGACTGGGTGAACGGTCCATTAGTGGAGCGTTTGGGCCGTGAGCGACTGAGAATAGTGTGCAGTGGAACATTTACTAGTCACTTTGAAGTTGTGCATCTTTGGAAGCGGAGCCGCTCGCAAAGTTACAAAACATGCAGTGCCAGAGTCAAACCTGATCGCTGAACACAGAGGGGAGGGGCAGCATATTTGTGGCCTTTTTTCTCATTCGGCCAAAAAACGAAAATGCCATTTTTGGCCGCTAATTTTCGGTGGCCGAAATTTGGTGCATCCCTAATTAAAAGTTTGGGGTCAGTAAGATTTTGTTTTCGAAAGGCTCTGTAGCGCACCAATAATGCATTAATTTGATCAAAAATACAGTAAAAACAGTAATGCTGTGAAATATTACGTTTACAATCTAAAATAACTTCATCCTTAATAAACTATTCTACGATGCTGATTTGGTGCTCAAATAGTTCTTATAATTATAAAAATTTAAAACAATCGGCAGCGTAATATTTTTGTGGTATATCTTCTGTAATTTTTTTTTTTTTTTTTTGCAGGATTCTTTAATGAATAGAAAATGCATAAGCATTTATTTCAAATAGAATTCTTTTGCACATCCTAATTAAAAAACAAAGAACTCCCGCACACTATCCGTACTTGCAAAAACGTATGAAAAATATTTATTGCCAACGTATTGTCATCAGGTAAGTATGTGCTGAATACGTATTCCTTTCTTTAAAAAAAATAATAATTTTGAATGGTAGTGTGTGTGAGCCCTTTTCCTATACCTACTTTTCATAGGTATATACTGCTTCTCAAAGAAAAAAAAACAAAGAAAAAAACTAAACAAAAAACGGATTAATTAACATTAAAGTGAGGCTAAGAATAAAAGTATATGTGTACACACCTGCTTTGGCAGAAAATGTGCTTGGGTACCTTTTCTGTACACAGAAGTAATAAAATGTACTATTAATCAATACTGCATGTAACCCACTCACTCTAGCTCTTTGCTTGGATTGTGGATGCCTTTATAATGATTCTCAACTGCTTTCTTCTCTCTCACATGCACACAGGAGGCAAAAGTCAAGATATAGATATAGATGAAAGCAAAGTAAAGGAGCGAAAGGTACTGTACAGCTGTTGAAAAGGCAGGTGAGGCAGGTAGAGGGGATGGTGACTAATGTAGGATTTAATTGTCAAATCGCACCACCTTCATGCTGTGGTGAGAATAAAATGCTTTGTGCCAGCAGGAATAAAACCTCAGCTGTACTCCAGGCCCTAGAAAGCTCTCACATAGATGGTGGGAAAGGGAGAGAGGGATATCTGCGCAACAAAAACTTCATGATAAAAAAAAAATGCGCAGCAGCATTTCTGAAATAATGACAAAAGAATGAATCATGAAAAATGTTCTCTTTGCAGAATCACCGCTGTATTTTCCTGTTCTCTTCCATCCATTAGCCTCAACCCTTCCGTGCCAATAGATAATTATTTTCAAACAGTGTCATACTTCGCGTGTAGCCATACAGATGTACATTAACAATCCAAAATCATTAACGCACAAATGCACAGTCAGAATGGCTTCGTAAATACCTTCGTAAATGTAAGAGGGAGAATCACACCATTTGGATTTATATTGACTTACTGACTCACATGTTTACCATGATTAACAGCTAGAAGCTGGTGGGCAGTAATGATGAGAAGACCCTTATCTAATGGGCAGCGTGTTCCGGTTTAGTTAAAGTGGATGACTGTATTTTGGCGTTAAACAGATGGCATCGGATTCTGTCTGTCTGGCTCACTGGCATCTGCTTCAGCTGGCATGGCAGCTCACCTTGGCACAGACTGGCACCTCTGTGAGATGGTTTCCTCCTCTGAATGGGTAAACAAGCAAAATTCAAGGTCCTATTGCCAGTGTGTGCCCAACAAGCTCAGTTTCTCCTTTCGCATGCATCTCCTTTTGGCCACACCATAGCTTACACCATCTCGGTTGGTGACAGACTTGATATTTCAAGGTGAAAAAAAACCTGCTGGAAGGCCGGAGGCTGAACAAATGGATTCCTTTTGTATTTCTATGCTGAAACTTGGTCAACCAACTGTTATACATCATAGAAGTCACAGGTATGACAGGTATCACATGTGCACGTCTCTCAACAGGGCTTGATTGATGCACAAAAATGTATTCAGCTCAAATTACTATTATGTCTTCCCAGTGGACAAATATCCATCTTATTAATCAATAATCTAAAATAATTAAGCAAATTAGAAAGATGTCCTTCAGAATAATTAATGTTCAATTCAATGTGTCACCAGCATTTTCACAGTGGTCTCTGGATACTTAGAATTCATTAATAAGTAATATTCCCTCCCATCAGTTCATTAGGAAGAAAAGCAAGAACACAAGATTGATTGACATTTATGGGAAATTTTACTTGCACTTTCTTTTTTAGTCTGAAGGAAAGTGAAATGTACTCAAAATAAGAGGATGGAACTCAATACAAGATGGAGATAAGATCCATTTAAATTTCCTCTCTGTGGAAAATCACTTCACCAAAACAAGCCACAAGAGAACTGCAGGATTAATTAACATAGTCTAATGAATCATTTGTATGTGCCGCATGCACTGACAGGTCTTAAGTGACCCAGAGTGTGTTTTATTGATCTCAGACAGGGAGAATCATTTATCAACATATTCCAAACAAAATTCCATCACTGAACGCAGTTCATCATAATGCCTTGTGCTTCATTGCATCTTGCATCAATGCCACACACATGCCATTCAGATTCCTGTAATTTGAGTCAAAATATAGGCTGGAATATTTGACAATCAAATGGAGTAAAAGACTCAAACTAAAAATAAAGTTTGCAGGCGACCCATGAATTGGTAAGTACTGTAGCAATGATCAACAACTCAACACATGAATTGGTTAGTAGCAATGATCATATCTTGCATTATTATGCCCATAAGCAGAAGTCAAGGTGGCACTATACAGAGAATCAGTGTGCTAGTTACTTAAACGAAAATTATAAATGGGGCCCTGGCAACTAACTGAAAAAAATAAGTAGAAGTACAAAATTACTAAAACTGAAATAAAAATAAAAGCTTAGGTAACACTATTTTAATGGTCCACTTTAGACATTTTACTAACTATAAGCAACTTTACAACTAAACATCAACTAACTATCATTAGATTATTAGTAGACTGATCTGCTTAATACTTGCTAACACTTTATTTTGATGGTCCCCATCAAAAACATTCAGACATTCTACTGACTATAAGTAACTTTGCAACTTATTCTATTTATCTGAAACCTAACACCTAACCTAACAGTCTACTACAGTCAAATATTACTCTAATGAGAGTTAGTTATAGTTAGTCAGATGTCTAAAGTGGATGATCAAAATAAAGGTATTTCAAAATAATAAATACTATGATAGTACATAATGAATGGCTTTCTATAGAAATACACTTTATATAGCTACGGATCAAAAGCATATGCTAAATATTGTCTTCCCTGAAAACAGTGTTTATGAGTGTGTCAAGCTCTTCTAGGGTTGTCAAGGTACAAAAACAGTGCTGTTACAGTCCTGTTCCGCATGTACATACTATTTACTTATTATAGCAATTACAATAACTGGGTTATAACTAGGTACTAACCCTGAACCTACCCCTATACCTGACCCATGTAGGTACCTTATATTACCAGTACTTTCTTGGGTAACTACACTTTAAGCACACTCTAATTACATGTACTGTAAAATAAAGTGTAACCATAATTTCAATAGTCTGTACCAATGCCAGTAAAATGTCATTGTTCTCTGTACCGATTTTGGTACCAGAGCATTAAGTACTTTAAAAAATTGTGTCCGGTTTTGTCTCGTCCGTTGGTTATCACAGTCAATCATAGCGAGATTTCGATTCAATTGTGCATTTAAATATGGTTTTCAAACCAGAAAATTTACAATGTACTTAGCAGCATGAAAAACAAAAATTGTATTCAGATTGTGAATGGGTAATAAACAGAAAGCAAGAGAAGTGCCCTCCCTTTATAATCACTAAGGCTGTCAATGAGCGCGTTTACATGCACATTCTAACCCCATTTATGTTTAATAAGCTGACAAAGCATGTGGTCATGAAATGCGTAATCCCGTTTTCCTTTATCGGAGTAAAGTCACAAACGGCTTAAGCATAAACTATATTTTTGGCCCTTCACCCCGAATTCTCCTGGCATGTAAAAACATTAACCTGCGTTCTGTCGGTTTATTGAAGTGCGCATATGTAAAATTTGTCAGGAAAGTACCCTTACTGCATCCAAAGAGCGAGTGTTTCGTTGTAGGGGATGAGGAAATATCTAAACTAACAACTAATAAACTCTTTCCTGACCCAAGAAATTATATAAAAAAAATAGTTCTCATCTCGTGCAGTAGTGCCACAGTTAAAATGCTGAATCTGTAACTGCATGAGAGGATAATATCAGTCCGTAAGTTTCCCGTTGACATGTTGGAACACTCTTCAGTTTTAATGCTTTATTTAACATCACAACAGACATAACAAATGGAATACTCAGTCTGATACACGAATGGTTACATTTTGACATCACTGCTGGGATATAAATAAATAAATTAATAAAGTCTTGTAAACGCGGCTTACTTGCGTTGCTGGGTTATCAGTAGGCATAAACCAGGACAAAGGGTTATCTCAATAAGCTGTTTTTTTTTTTTGAGTTATCAACAATTTTTTTACGTACTCAGTATCTAAAGTGCAAGTTCACTGAATGCTGCCTTCTTGCGAAAACTCTTACTTGTACAATTAATCTCTTATTTACATTGTGTTAGTACTTTGTTGGTTATAATGAAAGGATTCGCGAGCGTGCGTTTGTTTTCAGTGGTGTGTTAAGCAGATTCTGACTAACTTGCTGACTGACACCACTAATGTCATTGTGTTCACATCCTCAACAGATATGCTTGTGATGGGCTACAATGCATATAAAGAAAGAAACGCTGTAAATATAAACCTTTGATGCTCAGAGAGCATTCAAACAAACACAAACAAGAGCAGCGTCTATCAACAGGTATCGAATATACCAGGTACTGCAGAAATGTTGATACCGTCAATTTGTTTTTAGTACCAACTGGTACCGGTAAATAGTCTCTTCTATTTAGATATGGTTGCTATGGTCTCATTTCTCACTTGTGCTAAAGGTTTCTTATCATTGGTGTCCCATTATTCAAACAATGCATAATGTCTAGGCAATGTTCCAGAGATTAGCTAGACTCACCCATATCACATCCTCTTGTCTATATGGTCTCCAGGTTCGTCCAGAGTCACTATACTGTAGCTGGTAGCGGGCCACCCAGTCAGAGCTGCCCCAGCGACCCTGGGTAGCAATAGATGTGACTTTCAACCTGTCCCGTAGGTCCAGCTGTAGCCAAGGCTGTTGGTCTTTTCCATTCGGAGACCAACCCCCATCACCTACAGGGACAGATCCAGAGCCAGTGATTTGAAGAAGAAAAAAAGTGCAGAGGAAAGAAACAGAGTTTAAGCATAATTTTCCCCACAATTCAAGCACTCACTAAGATTTCATACTCCTGTTCATCATGCTGACAGGACTGAAGCTTAGTGGTCAGAGAAAAAAATGAATTAAATTTGTTCCAGTAGTTTTGTGGCTCAGTCTCTCTCTTTTTGAGATAGAAATCCTACAATCCCTAGAGGAGAGTTGACAGACCTCAGTGCAGTATAATATTACTGCGGTTAAAAAAAGGCAATTTGGAAATTACACAGCATATTTCTACACTTGCATGTCTTATAGTTGTTCTAGTTGCATGGTTTTCTGCATCTCTTGTTCAGTACAGAGTAAAAATAAAAGCAGGTCTCACACACACTTCACAGAATTCTTGGAAATATTTGTCCACCCACGCAGACCTACTGAGTACCCACCTCCTTTTCTTTTTATTTTGCCAGAATTCTGGAAACGGTACCTACAGGAAGAATGCTAGCAGAGAGGACAATCTATAAATCAAGCAAGCGGTATTATTATATTAAAGGAGTTGTGTTTGATTTCTGCAAGTGGCATGATAGAAAAGAAATAACACAAACCTTGGAACAACAATAAAGAACACTGCCCATGTTATCAAATGCAAAAATTTGCAGAAAAAGTGCAGCCTGTAAAGATCTGAATCTGCCAAATAAATTAGCATGTTATGTCGTTTGATATGTATTGTCTACAAAAATATCATAATTATTGTTTTAGCGGTGCATTAATATTTTGAGTTACATTTAAGACACAATATTGTCAACAAAAAAATGTATAATTAAACCACAGCTGTTTTGGGTCGCCAAGAAACACACAGCAGTGTTTGGATACTGAAAAAATCAGTGTTTTGAATGGATCAATTTAATAAATGATTCAATGATAGAATGAATCTGCTGTTTGAACAAACTGTTTGAATGTATTGTTTCAATAAACTGTTTGAGTTAATGACTCATCTCATTTCATATTTATAGTATTGTTTTATTTTTCTATTTAAGCAGTTGTAAATGCATTCAGTCCACCTCTGAGCTGCATTAAAAAGTCTGTGTAAATGCCACTTCAGATACAGCTTCTGTGCCACTTCTGCAGTGAAAATATGGATACAGATTTAATTTGACTGTAACAGTGTCTTATTATTTTAATTGAATTTATTGATTAAATGTAAGAATTTGACATCAAAGATTATGCATCCATCTAAAAAAGTCCCCTGGAAATCAGTTTAAAGGATCAAATATTGCAAATATTGTGAATAATTCACTGCACAGAATATGTAGAATATGAAAGGCTTCGGGAGTCAGCTGTCCATGACATGCATAAACCAGTCAAGGTAACAGCACAAAACCACTGAGCAAAATGTTGTTTAATTATCATTATTGTTAATCATTTGTGTCAATATTGCACGCCTCTAGCTCAAGTTGCTTTTAAAGAGGACATAAAGCTGGTGTGGAAAAAGGAAACCCTCAAGGTCAGGTGTGACAGGGTTGCCTCGGGGCAAGTCAGAACAAGATGGCTGGATACTAAATGCTTTATCAGTGCTGTTCAGTGACTAGGTACATATCATCTGTAAAGATTTTCCCACAAGGTCAGGGTGAACACTCTGAACTTGTTGGATTTTACCGTAGGCTCCATGAGAAGACAGATAAGATTCTTTTAGTATGTGCATCCAGAAAATAAATTTTTTAGCATGGGCGGTTTGTTTCATTTATTAAATAATTTCCAACCTGGCATAAATAACAGGCACAGACATAAATGACAACTTACAGACCTTGTATTCTAATGACAATCAGAGACAGATAATAAATAGATGGATAGATCTAAAGATAACATTTGGTATCTGCACACGTTTGGATCAGGCTGGCAGTGACTGGGAACGGGCTGCCTGTCTGTGTCTCACAGTGAAAGAAAACCTCCTGCTGTTACTAAGAAAGAGGCATGATGAGAAAAAGAAATGCCTTGGGGGTGACAAGGGCAAGCCGCCATATCGTAGCCCCACTTATTACCGCTAGAAGACACTGTTAATCCAAAAAGTTACGAATCTACTTCAAAGTTTGGTATTGTGATAATTTGCGAGTGCCACCAAGCATCATAAAGAAGTTCTTGAAGTGTGTTTGGCCCATGAGGTCAAACAACTTACAATGCACAAAACAACACTCTCAAAGGGCCTCAACATAAGCTGGTATTTCTGGCCTGTCTATGCTTAACTGCATAATTGGCTGGGGAGTTTTCTCAAGTGCTTCTTCAGACTGTAATCAGCTGCTGATTGTTAGGTTGCATTAATCAAACTGCTCTTCACCTCCCTGAAGTAAAAACCACAACACGTTTGCTTAGCCATAATTTATACAGTCCTCTTGTTATACCTCGTGCTTTGGCAAAGCTCAGTCTGGCAAAATACTTTGTCTGTGAATGTTTTAGGATCATTAAGCAAATCATGAGCAGCCATTATACTCCTTCTGGGTTTGATCCCGATGGTTTTTGGGGCTGTTGTTGTTCTGGAAACCTCAATCCACCAGCATTTCTGATGAGAAGGGATACAGTGAGTTCACCCAAAAATAAAATCATCATTTACTCACCCTCATATTGTTCCATTTTCCATGTGCCATGCCATGTTCCACTTTTTTCAATTAGGACTGACTTTTCTGTGTCCAAAAACCCACTGAGATAGATCTCAAATCAAAATATCATATTTTACGTACCACAGAAGAAAAAACTTACACAGGTTTGGAATGACTTGAGGGGGATTACAGAATATTCATTTTGGCTAAACTTTCCTTTCACTTCACTTTCATGTAAGGAAAATCTTACACCGTGTCCTAAGCAGACCCCCAGATATAACACGACTACAAAAAGTGACACAATCAATCAAAATCACAGCCATTGCTTTGTTTTCAAGATCTGAGGTGAATTATTCATTGTAGCTTTCAGTAATAAATGCTTTTAACATTAAATAAAGAAAATAATCGGTACATGAGTCTATCATTGTCATACCTTGTAAGGTGTTGTTCCAGCCGCAATGTCACGGAAATATAAAAAAAGATGCCTTTTAATCGCGTGTTGTGGCGTCGCATCAAGTCTGGTTAGGATATGGTGTTATTCAAAAAGCGAACCAGTTCTGTATTTCCTAAAGGCATTGTAAACCTAGTAGATCAAAGAGACCATTGGTCCCAATCTACCTAGGCTTATTCTTCTTTTGGAAAATACAGACCTGGAAAAGAATAGCTGTTGCTTGACAATTGACAAACAACACTGATTCGAATATTCATTGACACCGGCATTAAGAGGAAAAACACCCATTACAATTTAAATTTGATTACCATAAGAATAAGTTTCTAAACTTCTTTCAGTTTCTTTAGCTTCCTTTATATCTACATTTTGAGTGGTTATAAATAAGTTGCATATTGTCAGTAGAGATTTATGTTTGTCTATGTGTTATCATATTGCATATTGCAAGTTGTATGTTTTTTGCAAGTTGTATGTTTTTTGCATATTGCAAGTATGTTTGTCTATATGTTATCATATTGCAGTTGCATATTGTCAGTAGAGATTTATGTTTGTCTATGTGTTAAGAAATGACTTCTAAAACATTTTCAAATCTTGCTTCAGGTACAGCTAATCACCAGAACTTTTCACATCAGTACTGCTCATGGATAACAGCGGACTGTTATATTCCCTCCAATGAAAGTATAAAGTCTTCTAATACTTTTTTGCAATGTTTGTGGAAGCTAAATCGCATTACGTTAGGTATTCATACAAAGAAAAAGCTATACGTCAACACTTTTCCTGACAAGGACAAATTTCCCTTCTGCTTAATTCTCTAGTCACATAAACAGACAACTGGATGTTATTTAATACAAACAGGGCAAGAGAACATGAAGACAGGAGCACATACCATCTCTTCTGTTGAGTTTAGAATAATGTGGTGACCTCCTGTCAGAAAATTTTGATGAGTTCTGGAAGGAAGTCGGGGGTAGTGATGTCATCAGTGGCTCTTCACAGTAATCTGGATAAAAAAAAGAATGAAAAGTTGCGTTAAAACCAAACAAAATAAACTTTTGTCTTTAGTTCTTTATTTGAAATGGAAAACAGTTAAGGGTTTATTCAATTATATAAATATTATCATCTGGTTTTTATTTTATTGTATTATGTGATTCATTAGTTACAATATTGAATATTATATGACTTTCAATTTTATTGCATGATTTCAAAAGTATTGTTTTTGCATGCACTAAATATTAACTCAAAACCTTTTGTTTTACTGGACACAATTTACTTAAAAAAGAATTTCAGCTCATTAATGGGGTTCGAATCTGAAACAAAAAAACTCTTTTAATTGTAGTGGCATAGTTTAATTGTGCAAGGTGTGATGTAAAGACATCTGTTCTCTGTAGAGACGGCCAGTTTGTGAGAGTTAACTAAAGTCTTGAGTCTTGCAAGCTGTTACATGTAGTCTGCCTTTCATCCGACTGAATTGTCAGTGCTGGTTTGTCACTGAACCCGGCCTATTTTTTTTAAGAATTCACTTCAACAGGTTTCATGTTTGAAAGTATCTAGGTTGTCAGGAACTTTATACTCATCCGAGATTGTGAGTATTATAATAGGAGTAAAAAAAAAAAAAAACATTTTATTATTGGGTACAGATTGTGACAGCACAAGTTGAATCAGAGTGTTCATTCAAATCTTGTCAGTTCATTACAGCAGTAGTAATCTTAGTCTTTCGAATTTTTGTTCAGTGTGGTTGGCAAGAATACCCATTTAATAAAGGTCAGGACCCTTTTCAGATTGGATGAAAGAGACTGAAGAAAACATTTCTGTGGCCATCAGTCCAGGACGCTTTTAAAGCAAGGAATGTACAACCAATTGCAAACTGCTTCATTATATATATATCACCGTACAGACATTATACAGATAATCATACAACTAACCATCAAGCACACTAACTGCTTCTGTAAGGACAAAGACTGAATGCCCAGGAAGTTCATGCGAGACCATACCAAAGGTAAGATTATTGTACTTTAAAGGTAAATAACATGCCGCGATTTGCTTCTCTTGCATCCTTCAATGGCCTTCTCAACGGAAACACACAGATCAAAAGAACTCTAATGAACCGCAGCTCGACAGCCCAAACACATTAGTCTCAAGCTTCCAGAATATGCATGTATCGTCAGAATAACAAAACAATGAACAGCAGGTTAGGGAACCATTAGCTGTGTCCAGGGAGCATTTTAAAGCTCTCTCCTGTTTCAGCAGCGTAAGCACTTTGCAGCACTCTCCATGGACCAGGGTAAAAATATATCCTTATTTAGAGGGCCTTTGCATTTGTGGCAACATTTTGCCTGGCAATCACTCATTTGACATTGAATTGCCTACTCCCAAGTTTGACGCTCCCAATAGCCATCTCTCCATCTCTTTTGTTCTCGACTCCTCAATCTCGACCATCTTTCTGTTCACCCACTCTTCATTTTCTGTTTTTCCTCCTCCTTTCTCACCATCTCACATATACACACTCCCACTTTCTCTTCAACTTAATGAGAAAAGAGAGAAGTCTCGCCATTGTGAGGGGGCTCACATGTGTTATTGCCACCATAAGGGAGCCATAATCTGAGTCAGCAGTGCTCTCCGCTGCATCAGAGAGAACAGCTGCGGCATCGTCCTTTCACTCTCAGCTGAGCAAATGACACACAGCACCCCCCTCAGATTTACTCCTACAGTAATAAGTAGCATTTTAAGAAAGTTCACTGAAGAAAGTGATGAAGTGTCCTACTAGATGTTCTGCAAAGTTCATCTGAGGTTGATTTGTTTGCACTGAAATACAACCTCAGAGATTGCAAATGATATACCTGACGTTTATGTGACACCCTCAAGGGTGTGACATCATTTGATGAGGACAACAAAATATTTCACGTCTGAATTAAGGACCTTATAAATTTCACTGAAGCACATCATTCAGAACTTTCACATGTCCTGAAAGTTATCAGGCCATTTTTTTTTGTGTGTGTGGGAAATTAATAAACAGGCAGTGTCAGGATTTTAAAAACACTGGAGGTCTTGTTGACTCCAGCAATATTTCTAACAGGATTTTTTCATTAAACAAATAATTTCCCAATGGAGTGTCTAGACCTGAAGATGTTACGGATGATAAGGGCACATAAAATGTGACTAATGTTTAATTACCGTAAGCACAGACAAGGGATGGACTTACACAAACTAATAATCCCACTCAAGATTTTGAAACATTACATGTGGAGTCAACAAACGAACAAGAGCTAAGAATAGGATGACACTCTGTGAAAACTGATCCAGCAGGCTTTATTCAGATGCTTGTTGACCCATTTTGAGAGAAACCGACAATCACTACAAAAGCTGAGCAAGTGAATATTCTTTGAAATTCTATACATATTTTACAGATCCTGTCATATATATTTAATTCTGCATTAGCCTCATTCAAGCAACCCCTTTAAAACTAAATAACTAGCTTTATATTTCAAAACATGGCTGATACCTTCAAAAATATATTAATGAGTAGTTTTATTTCAGTTCTTTATATGAATAATGCAGACGATTCCTGTCAATTCTGTTTTTCTTCCTAAGAAAGATATCAAACACATTAAAATGTAGACAGTTGAACCTAGCAGAAAAACAAGAGGTATTTTATCAACACAAACCAATTCTTAGACATTGTATTGACAGATAACTTCAGAGCAAACGTGGGCAGGGTCTGCCACTGTAAGCCGTTTCGAGAATCACTGAATCCACATGAAATGAAAATTCAGCCTATATTAGCTGTTATTGATCTCATTGTAAACGTTTTTTTCAATGTGTATGTTTCATTAAAAAAAAATCATTCTGTAGAGTTCCAACGCTGCTCCAAAACACCTGTCTATAATTAAGTGTTCCTCGAGATCTTATTTAGCTGGTACAAGCAGAACTTTGCAGTATCTCCAGGATTGGGCACCGCTGGTTAAGCCAAAATAATGAGAACCCATCCCACTAAATAAATGTCCTAAACAGTCATTACAGACAATTGAACTATTGAGCATTCAATGGATTTGGTTTATGTGATATCAATTCATGCTTAGCATTCATACTGAAAAGAACAATGAAATGTTCTTCAGAAACACTGTTGTAAATCCACCATTGTTGATGGCTTCATAAGTATCCTCAGCTGGAACACTTTCGCCTCATCAGCCAATCAAAATGTGCGCTTTTATCTTTCATAAAAATGGTTTATGGCCCTTCATGGTTAAAACAAAAGCACCTCTCTTCAAGCCCCGTCATCTACAGGAGCACATCAATGACCTTTCGACATAAAAAAAAAAAAAAAACACATCTACAATTTTACGTTCTCCCTCTCTTTTAGCCGTATGCACATGCACACATCACAACATAACAATGACAGAGACCACAGTAGAGTAAAGTGTTTGCCTAGCAACTGGCATATAATTATATTTTTCCATGACAAAATAACCCCGGGAGCAGCAGCATTTTGAAGTGGCTGAATGACAGACATTATGTGGAATTTTAGGACTAAGAAAGGTGGACCTGAGTCAGTGACGTCTCAGGCAGGTCTGTGTCTCTGATGCACTCTTCATTCTGTGCTGCTTGAGAGTGGAACCACACATGGTCATTGTTCAAAAGGTCAGATATTATTACTGTGCATCCTCAATGTGTCCTGGGCAGGAGTCCTTTAATCATGTGGTCCAGGGGGCACAGAAAAGAGAGAAAGGGGGCAGGAATGGCAAAGAGAAATGAGAGGAAGAGAATAAGGGAATGCTGGTAATAAGAAAGAGTACAAAGCAAGTAACTTAGGCAAGTTTGCCGCCATTGGAACACGGAGGTGTAATCATTGGAATGCAAGCAATAACAGAGGAGAGAGGAATATTATGCATATAATTTTATTTAGTTGTTTATTTCAAATGCTGAAGTCAATCATATCTGCACAAATCTTTCAGCAATCCTTCTTTGTAATCACACAGACAGTTTTATTGAGTTATAAAGCTTTATGGGAAGCCAAACACTCCAAAAGTGGGATGAAACTGCAATACACAGCAGAACCGCACAGTGCGAATCACTAGAGAGTGGATCTGTTTACACTCACGGCCCACTGAAGAGCGCAGAGATCCGTTCCATTAACTTGCGCAAACCAGAAACTGATCTGCAAACAAAAAGTGGAACGCTCTGGTAATGGATCTACTGTCCTGTGGGTCGCGCTGTCATACTCGCAGCAACAGCAGTGCTGCAGCAATTACACACTTTGGTCTTCTGTTTTGCTGAAAACAAAAGGATATTACAGTACTTCAATAAAGTATATTGAATACTACAGTGGCTCTGCTTTTCACGCAAAATATTTCACAAAAAGCAGTTCGATTTCAAATTATTTGTTTAAAATGGAGATAAAGTAGGGGTGCGGAAAAAAATACATTCATATAATGAATCGCGATTCTATTTTCTACCGATTTGTATCAATTCACAAATTTCAAAAATCGATTTTATAAAATGTTACACTTCATTAACTTCGCAGTACTACTTAAAGTAACTTACAGTTATTGACGTTAATCACAATAAGACGCGAACAAGGACTCAATGCGGTGTTCGCGCTGACGGACACACAGCCGAAGTGCACACACAGATGCCGCCTCTCACATGCATGCGATCACAAGTTCTCTTTCACAGCTACACACACAATTATGTCAAAATGCACATCATGTGGAGCATCCAATGTAAACTGAATCGGTTATGTCCTACGCGAACGAAAACAAATGGGAGAAAATCGGATGTGTAACTATATCCGTGCATTCATTCTTAAAGGGACAGCTAGCAGCCTCATAAACTGTTGCCATTCATTTCATTAATGTTAATGAAAAAAAATATTGATTGTAGTCAGCTTAAAGGGCTTTTGTATAATATTGGGTTGACTAAAATGGGATGAAAACCTAAACAAATTTCAAGGTTCACATTTAATTCAGTAAGTCTATCGCAGTCAAATAAGAAAAGTAACAAAAAACAGTAAACTACAATTAAATGTATGCACATTAAATCGAATCGTGCAAGAATCGATTTGAATCTTGTGAGGTACCAAAAGATTCCCACCCCTATAAAGTATTACTAAAATACATTTTATAAAAAGCATTTGTTCATAACATATAACACTAATTTTTAAAGAGTCCAAATTGATTGATAGTTGATTTTATACATACATAAAAATAAAAAGCAAAACTTTGTGGAGTCAGCTGGTCAAAATCAATAGCAAAATTGTCTCAGAGAAGTTTTGAGAAAAGCTTTTTGTCACTATATGCGATGCATATTTCTACATTTTTAACTGTAATTTAAGTGTACAAAAACTTTTTGGGTCCACTGCATATTGGTCTATACTATATAACAGATTTAATTTGGAGGCTGACGTGTCAATTCATGTAAAACAGGTTCCCGACTCCTGGTATAGAGGGATCACAGAACAGTTTTCAACAGCTGTAAACAATGCAGGATAAAGTGAAAGAGAGGAAGTGATTATGATTATCTCAGAAAGGACAGGATGTGCTAAACACCTCAAGCGTCCAGGTCTAATGAACGTACATCACGTCATAGAGTTGTTTAGCCCACACTGCTCTAAGCTATTTATAGCTTGCGGGATCGATCACCCATCTGATGGGCCGCCACGATAGCGCTGATTAAGGTGGGAGATTAATGGCAGATTAACTGGTTTCCACAGTGTTTCCGCCAGGCATTGTTTAAATCATCTCCCAGCGGAATGACAGCAGTACTTGCAGTGTAAATAGGATCTTTGATAAGATTGCCTGACAAATAACTCTGTTTGGCCCTTTAGATACTATTATCTGATGCACAGTATAATAAAATTCTCTGAGATTTAAACCACAGAAATGGATCTGAAATCTCTTTCCAAAAACTTTGAAAGGATAGTGGGCAAACAGACATGAACTTTTTTTTAAATATGAAATTTTTGACACTTTAAAATCAAATTTTTGATCTCTAACTGAGATCTAATGGTCCTGGTGTGAGACAAATGGATTTTTAAAAAGTATTTCACGTGTTCTCTTAATGTCAATGATAATTCACAATAATTATAATACAATTTGAAAAATGCTATTTAAAGGTGCTCTAAGTGATGTTGGGTGACGTCACTTCTTGTTGACGTTAAAAGTGTTGTCAAACAAAACGGAGGCTAGCTAGACCCTCCCTCCTCCTCATCCGTGCACTAACCCCCCAAACCCCACCCCAAATCCTTCTTGTCGGTTATTGGCTAGAACAGTTTGTTATGTTTCGTGGTGCGGGTTAGCCCAGTTTTTCTTTTTTTTTTTGGCCGTTTGTGGAACCTGGGGTGTCTACAGAGACCGCGTTTTTTACAGTGTGTTCAGGGGACAGGCAGCTAGCGGATGGTGAGGAGATGTTTGCTGTATGTGACAAAAAATGTTTTGGCCTAAAAAACGTGTGACATCGCTTAGAGCACCTTTAAAGATGTTTTACATGGAATCACACCACAGGACAGGTCGAATTGAGCAATGAGCAGCATTTTTATGACAATAATGATATAATGCCATTTTTCATTTCATTGTAACTAAATAATTATTTTAATGACATCCTGATTGTGTTCTGTTCAGTGGTCAGGCTGGGGAAGGCTATATTTCTATAATTCTTACTCTAAATAGCATGATGAAATTCAGTTAGATTAAGAAATTGAAAACGGATTATAAAAATACACATTCTTCTTCTTCTATTATTATTATAAGGGAGAGTAAAAACATGCTCCAACTCCAAGTGATCTCATCAAGCTCTCTCTTCCCTGATTAATAACTCCTGGCCTTAAAAAAAAAAAAATCATAAAAAAAACATAAACTTTGACAAGCAGAATTATGAAAGCCGAAAACATGTTATTTGTGTGTGCATGTCTGAGATGTGTCATTTGGCAGGCGCTCTGTTTGTATTTATCCGATCCTGAGCCGTGGCCTTAATTTCCCCTCATCAAAACTAGGGAGGATTTTGTTTGTCCTTCACTTTGCTTTAATCTCTGTAAATCCCTGTCTGCCTGCTTTGATCTTCATTTGTGTGTGACTGGGAGGGTCCTCTCACCATTTGTTTGTGACTGGGAGGGCCCTCCCGCCAAACTCCCCCACCTGACCGGATCCTTAGAATATCAGATCCATCAAGCTCCTCTAAGATCAGTACAGAGATAGACCGACTAAAAGCAAGAGACTATAGGATAATGCCCTCCTATCAGAATCTGTGGTCTAGGGCAGTGATGTTTTTTTTATTTTACCAAGAAAGAGATTTCAAAGGAAGGTAAACAAAAATGTCTTTAAAAAAATATCACCTAATTTTACCAAGAACTGCACAGGCCCAGCAATATGCTAAATTATTAACACGACAAAGGCGGAATAGCAAAATTTGCAGGAGCTAAGAAAATAGCCTGTAAAAATCAATGGGACACTTGTGGGAACACAACATAACAACTATGTCCCTTTTAATTAAATACGATATTCTATGAGAATCCCTGAGATGCGGCAAAACAGAGTGAACATTCATCAACCACATCTAAAATAGAGGTGGTGCTGTAACCTTTATAAAAAGTAACTACAGCATCTAACAGCCTTGAATATACATTAACACGAGTACATGACACCAAACACGTCTTTCTGCAGTCAGTAAGCCCACCTTGCTTCACTGATCCTCTGAAAGTTCACAAACACTGCGGCTATTAGGACGACACAGACTATATGCAGCTCTGACATTATTGGCAGTGAAGAGCAATTTAAGTGACTGTAGAGGTAATTGAGTTTATTTTGAAAACTCAAGATTCTTGTACTTGTCTTGGGTGTTTGGAGAAAATAAATAACCTGTAATATGTAAACACTGCCAAATTATAATGAGCAAATTGTGAACAGTTTATGCTGACTCTGTTTATTTAATGTAATAAAGAAAGTTAGTACTCGTTATGATGATAACTACTAGTGCAGATATTACTAGTGCATTCTCTAGATTTGTCAGTCATATTAATTGTAACACCACCCAATAAGGGTAAAACATTATGCGCACAAATTAATTAATAATACTAATACTTATAATCATTTTTGTTTATTTCCCAAGAGAAATAAACAATGTCAAGATGAGGTCAATGATGAGGAGTCAGACAGTCAAATCAAAGACATTACAGTACATCTTTTTTTCTTTTGACAAATGCATCCTGTACATCCAGTTTTAACAATAATTTCTTGTGAATTTGAGTAAGCATCTGGGCCGTCCTGCAGACAACACTGATTGGACCCTCAGCTTTGGGGTCAGCAGAAAACAATCACACTGATCTCTTGGCAAGCTGAATTTTGATTATTTCAGATGTCAGTGCCTCACAAATCTTTCACATATTTTTACACAGGGCATTTTGTGATTATTTATGATCATCTGCTGCTGGCATTTCAAACTTTTAGTGCTTTGGATCATAGGTGGAGTGGGGGCAGACCAGAGCCAATGATTTTGTCTGATTTTGCCAATTTGAATTGAAAATAGGCAATCATGATTCATGTAATTTATAAATGAATGTGACGAGACAAGAAACTTTTGCGTTTTCCACATTAGACATATACGAATAAGAGTGAATATATGCACATTTTAAAATAAAATAAAATTTTCAAATAGTTTAAATTAATTACTTCATAACTACGATTACCATTCTTATGTATTTATTCCCTAAAATCCCATAAATTATTATTTATGAAAAAAAAAAAAATCTTTATTTCCACAGCTTTGCTCTGATAGGCACTCATGCACGCCAGCACACAGAGTTGGATCTGTTGGAGGATAAAAAAATAGGCAGTGGAATTAAGGGTGAAAGCCATTTTTTAATTGAATACCTTATGGAGGATTAGGAGAGTATCCTCTGCCATGTCCCACGTATCTCTGTGTGTGTGTTCACTTAATCATGTTATAGCATATGCTCGTATATTTTATGCTTAACTTTTATTGAGTGAGAAACCACTCCAAACGAATCAGTGCTTGAGTGAACTATCCAAATGATTTACACTGAAACACAAACCTATTTTCCTAATCAGTTTGACTAAAAAAAGACCTGAATCAAAAATAGTGATTTATTCATGAAACGGGAATTGCTTCTTCTGTGGCCGGAATCATGAAATATTCTTACGAATAAAATGCTTCTTAACTGCTATTTAGGGTCCAATTCTCACTATTAACTATGACTTTTGCCTCAATTAACTCCTAATTACCACTTGTTAATAGTAAGGTAGTTGTTAAGTTTAGATATTGGGTAGGATAAAGGGATGTAAAATAAGGTCACATAGACTAAGGCATTAACATGTGATTTATAAGTACTAATAAACAGCCAATATCCAGGTAACATGCATGCTAATAGACCAGCCTGATCTCACAGCATTCTACGAGGTGGCTAATTCGTACGAATTCATACGACCTCACTCGTACGATTTTTGCTAAATCGTACATATTTTACGAATTGCCAATTCGTATGAATTCATACAAATGATCTACCCCTGACCCCGCCCCTAAACCTACCCATCACGTGGGTTTAGACAAATCGTACAAATTCGTACGAGTGAGGTCGTACGAATTCGTACGAGTGAGGTCGTACGAATTCGTACGAATTAGCCACTTTTTTATCACTCGTACGAATTCGTACGAATTGGTCGTGAGATAGCGTTGAATAGACAACTAGTTGATAGTGAGAACTGGACCCTAAACTAAAGTGTTACCAAACACTTAAAGGAGAACTCGGCAACTCTAGCGAACTCTAGTCACTTCTTCGCTGATTTTTCCTTTGTTGTCGCATGTTTTCCCCACGAGCTCCCCCTACAGCTGTGGGGGGGGGGCGTATATTTCACAACACGGTCGTAAAAAACTTGCTTGCGGCGGCCTCCTCCCCCTCTCTACAGCTGCTCATGTGCGTTTGTTTTGATCGGAGCAAGCCAACTGTATCGTGTGGAGCTATGTCTACCGAGGTGGGTAATCTGGTAATACATCATACATGCGTGTGTGTTTATGTCGAATTGCCGTAAAGCAATTCGTGTTTCGCGCTCGTTCTCGCTTCTCACGAGACTTCCAATTTCTATCTTGCCGGGACGGTAGTCCCCAAGTTGCAAGGTTGGTTTTCCGCCTGGGAACGCTGGGGGGAGCGGGGAAAGTCACCAATATCACCAGAACAGGTTGTTTAACCATCCAAATGAATTCTAGACAGTTTTATTAAGTTAAAAAAGTTACCAAGTTCTCCTTTAAGAAGAATTCAAATTCTTGAAAATAATCTCCTTAAAAATAATTGTAAATAAGTTCAAATAACTTCCAACTTGTAATAAAGGATTATAACATCACACTATAATACTATTACTGGGGATGTACATTTGGACAATGAAAATGCAAACAGGTTTTGGTCATGAATGTTAAACTTCAGTAAAAAACAACTGTACCAAAATTAGTCAAACAGAGTTTTTAACTTTATAATTACAACATAACTTTGGTAACATTCAGCATATCAGTGCACCCATTCACAGGATCACACTCACTCACACACACAGATACAGGGTGCATCTACTCTAGCGAGAGCGCCAAAAGACAGAGTGCAAATGAATTCAACAGACAGACTTTAAGAAATTACCACCTAAAGTGTATAACACATTAAAAAACATGATGCCAAGTGCTGAACAGTACTGTAATCTGCAGGTAGTGCAAAAAGACTTGATGTTTTTCATTGAGTTGATCAGAGTCTTGGGAAAGAACTGCCACACTCTGCCTGTTCAGAATTGCATTTGGAACATTGGGTCTCACTGACTAATAACTACACTATTCGTATTTTTAAGCACATTTGAACTTCTCACAAAAAACGTTTCGCCTAATTCACAACACGTGCGAATGCACATGAATTTGTTCTTAACCTCATTCTAATGTTGAATTCTGAGTATTCAAAACAAGAGACTGCATAATCAATTTGCATAAAACACACTTAAACGATGTCCACACCTATAACACACCTTTACTTACTCTTATACTGATCTTTTTACTAATATATATATATATATATATATATATATATATATATATATATATATATATATATATATATAAAGATTAATCGCGATTAATCGCATCCAAAATAAAAGTTTGTGTTTACATAATATATGTGTGTGTACTGTGTATAATTATTTTGTATATATAAATACACACACATGCATGTATATATTTAAGAAATATTTGCATACATATACTGTATATATATTTATATAGTTTATATTATATATAAATATATTTTTTAACACATTTTTCGTAAATATATACATGCATGTGTATTTATATATACAAATTTAATTATACACAGTACACACACATATATTATTAAAAACAAACTTTATTTTGGATGCGATTAATCGCGATTAATCTTTTGACAGCCCTAATATATATATATTTCATCTTAACATGTTTATAAGCCCATCAAGAGTATGTGATTTTTGTGTGCGAGTGGTTTCATAAAGTGGTTGATACATTTATTCGTAAATTTAGAATACATTTTAGAAATAACGTAATTGTTGAATCATGATATAGCCATGATATATAGACATATATATGATTTGTTTGTGAAAACGTTTGTACACAGATTTCACTATCAAATTTGAGACACACTTTTTAAAACGTATCTTTTTTTTTGGTGAATCTGGCCACTAATTCTGAAAGGCGAACAGAAAAACAAGACTAGAGTTTGTCAGCTCTACCCCCTACTTAATCAATAAAATAGCTTCACTGCTGAAAAGCTACATAATTTAAAATCTAGCTTCAATATTTGGAGTGACGCCTAAAACAGATTGCAAATATAACACGATGTCCCTTCAGCATTTCATGAATGTAGTGAAAACCAACTGAAAACAGCTCCATAAATAAACACCCACAAGACACACGCAACGCTAACTGTAAACATGACTCAGAAGCACACAGACAGAGCATAATTCAGGCTGACTTCGCTCCCTAAATTCCTTAATCTACATCAACAGCTGTAGGCCAATGTAAGCATATTTCTTAAAGAAATTTGTATATGAGTCAAGGGGTAATTAAATGTAACAAACCATGTAAAAATTATATCATCTTTTATTGGAAAATTAAAACAAAATTTGATCAACCTTTGATAATTGCCTTAATCTTTTAAACAACATTTTATAAAAATCACCTATATTTCATCAGCATATGAGAGTCAAATTGAATGACTACAGGGACTCATGTCATGATCACTCATTTAAAGGTGCATTGTAATATTTAGGAGGATCTGTTGACAGAAATGCAATATCATATACATAAGTTTTCAGTGGTGTATAAAGACCTTACATAATGAACCGTTTTATTGAACAATTAAGTAAACATCATTTCTTCATTTATCTTTGTAAAGAAACCTCATTGCTTACTGGCTACGCCCTGCCGTCTCAGACGACGACATCTTTTCCTGTCGGCCACCATAACTTCTGTTGGTTGCAATTCGCAACCTCACCACTAGATGCGGCTAAAATTGACAAAATGCACCTTTAACAGTTCATCTAAAATTACCAAAATGAAGAAAACACTATATTTGATTTTTGGGTAATTATAAAACATGCTGGAGGCATTCTAAATGCTTTTTGCGTAGTTCATTATACTTGTTTTATGAAATGAAGTTTATTTTGTGGCTTAAATAAATTACATGGTGCTCAGAGACTGACATGTTTGGCTTGGCAAATCATGTAAAAAAAAAATTATACCAGGAAAGGACTGGAGGGGTTTTGATGCACAAAGTTGTTTTTATTGTCTCTTACAACAAAATTGCATGAAAATGCAGATGTTGTAAATAATAGTAAAAAAAAAATCACTTAATTACCATTTGTACCCCTTAGCAGATTTGGACTCATATGTACAATATGGACGCACATTCTGTGCAGGAAAATAAACAATGCTACTGCTCTACCAGTGTAATGATAACATGCATGTGCCTGAAATATATGTAAACACCTAGCACATGCCTCACAAATAAACCTCACTGCCATTAAGAATTGAATTAATTTTGCTTTTCTGTGATATGATGCCAGAAAGACGCTGTCACATTACAAAGTGAAAGTGCTACTTAGAATAACTGCTGCTTCATTTACAGAATGCTGAAAAGGAAATGTGTTAAAAACAACTCTAAAACAAAACCCAAATTTTGTTAAAAGCATTCTCCCAGTATAATCAGCTAACTCTAGGGCTTTGTCTGAGATTCTTCATATAGCCCTGATCTCAGTGTTGATGTCTTTTTCAGAGCACTTTTTTCCTAAGTGCAACTTATTTAAAGGAAAGTTATTTTCTCCTGGCAAGGGTCTACGAGTTCAATCACTCACACACCTGTTTTGTGGGCACTGAAGTCTGTGAGAGACAGATTGAAAACCGCAGAGGGCTTTTGTTCTCAGCGGGGAGAGAGTTAAACGCCACTTCTCTGTCTCACAGAAGCTGCAGCACCACTGCCTGACATGGGCGGTGCTGATTGCTCGTAGACAGCAGCTTTCCACATTCCCCTCAACAAAACATAACCTCATCACACTCATGCACTGTCTTACTGCACACTAGAAATCACACCAATCACACTGAACCCCAAAACACTCACCGATCAGACTATATCCTCTCTTGCAAACCAACACACTTTGTATTGCTAAGGTTTTCAAACTGGTGTCCAACAGACCCCAACAGAAATGTTCAGAGAAGTATATTGTTAAATCTTACATAATTACAGTTTTATTTTGCTTTCTAAAGAGTGGTTTGAAATCAGGAGTTTTATAAGAAATAATAAAAAATAGCCTAGTTATGTGGAAAAATAATTATTCATCTCATACATACACTGTCAGAAACAGGGGTACAGTAGGAGTCCATTTCTGTCCCCCAAGGTACAATCTAACACTAACGTACTCCATAGGGCTTATTATTGGACCTCAAGGTACATATATGAATGAATGAATGAATGAATGAGGCATGAATGAATGAATGAATGAATGAATGAATGAATGAATGAATGATCCCCTGATATAATTGTAAAGCGCTTTGGTTGTACAGTAGTACATATGAAAGCGCTATATAAATGCCTCATTCATTCATTCATTCATACATATATGGACCTTTTTGAGGGTCAAAAGCATTAAAAAGTACATACACGTTTCTTTTAAAGGTTAAGGTACAATATTGTACCCCTAAAGCCATTGTACCCCTAAAGGTACACTGTAAAAAATGATCGTAATTTTAACGGTAAAAAAATGCTACAAAAAAAAAAAAAAAAAAAAAAGTAAAAAAATGCTACAGTGAAAAACTGTTAATTGGTTAACAGAAAGTTTCCGTACTATATACGGTAAATAACTGTGATAGATCTAACGGTACATTTAATGTAATTTTACTGTAACATACCGTTAAATTTACAGTTTTTGAAAGTAAAAAAACAACTCATTGTATAATTTACAGTGAAAAACCGTAAATTGACATTCCCACAATTCCCTGTGACATTTCACATTTGATGTATTTTTGTTGAAATAACTATGTTTCTTCATAGTTTTCTTCGTTTTTTCTAATCAGTTATGTACATTAGGGGTTTATGTTACATTTAATGTTGTTAAATTAATGTTTATTGCATTTTTAAAATTTCATGTGTTACCATGATGGTGTTTAATGTTTGTGTGAATGACACTGTGCAGCTTCTATATATATTAGTATTAACTTTCTTGTGGAAGAACTGCTTCTGTTGAGCTTTGATTGATCATGTGACTCTCATCACTGCTGTGATTGGTGGTTATCAGTGTACAAAACAGATATTAATACTTCAATAGGACGGTAAATTAACATTATATAATATTACTGAAATTCAATGTTAAATATACAGTTTTTTCTGTAAAACAACGGGAAGAAATTACCATTTTTTTACAGTATTTTTCCGTTTTTTAACAGAAATTTTCTGGCGCCCCTGCTGCCAGAAAATTGCCTTTTTTTACGTTTTTTTTTTTTATAGTGTACAATTATGTACTTTATTTTCTGAGAGTTTTATGTGAATATTTATGTGAAGCGGCTTTGGAACTTTAATATATCTATACAGTACACTTATACTCCTAGAGTCTATACAATATACTTTTTCTGATATTTTTCAGATTCAGTATTTTCTTTGGTTTTAGTACTGTCAGATTAAAACCCATTTAATTTTGATACAAATATTTTCCCTTACCACACAGTTTAAATAGGTCTGTACATGAAAATATTTCCAGATGATTTTGTACTTTAAGAAGGAATTCAAATAATTGGAGGATACTAGTAATGAAAAAAAGTTTGAAAACCTCTGCTTTAGTGCACACCAAACCAATCACATTTCCAGACTACTGCAAATCTGCACCCTTTAAAACGCTCACACACTAAACACACTCACAGTTTGAAGGGATTGTTCACCAAAAAATGAAAATTCTGCATCATTTAGATTTACATCATAAACTATGGTAAGTAAATGGGGCCCATTTACTGTTTGGTTACAAGCATTCTTCAAAATATCTTGTGTTCAGCAGAAGAAGAAAAAATCATACAGCTTTGGAGGGTAAGTAAATGATGACAGAATTTTCATTTTTAAGGGAACTGTCCCTTTAATGGTCTTTCGATGCACCCCAAAACACACACATTGGTTTCACAATATTGAGTGGCTTCACCATTAGTGACTTCTCATAGACTCACAAGGTTTTCACAAGGAGGAGGCTATGACATTTGATAAACATCAACACTGAGACTAACCCTCACTCAAACCTGTTGATTATAGAGGGTGTAAACAAAAATATGTTTAGGCCAATATGAGCCTTTCCAAGTAAAGACCATCACAAATAGAAGTCATTTTTCCAGGTTTTTATAGTGTGGACACAAAAAGTCCCCTCACAAGTATTGCAATACCTGTACACACACACACACACACACACATCTGTTTTCACTAATATGGTGTCTTACATGCTTCTATACTGAGCTTAGCAATATATATATATATATATATATATATATATATATATATATATATATATATAATTATTTTTTTTACCAATTTTACCACAGCTTGCTAGTCTCCCCAATGTAGGTGATGTTATGGTTTCGGCTCAGGCAATTTACCAGAACGAGAAGTTAAATTACCCCTCTGATATGCTGTGTGTGAACAAAGAATGAAGATTAGCCTAACTCTAAACATCACATACATTGCATTTTTACAAGACAGTATTTATTACGTTTCTAAATTGTTTTCCTAATTTGCCCAGCTTGCTAGTATCCTCAATGTAGGTGAATTGAGTCTTTACTATTCTAGGACGTAGACAACTGACACACACACACACACACACACACACACATAGCCTACACACAGACTGCATCATTTCGTGCCAATAAGCTATCGGAGGCTGTTCGATCACGGCAGATGTCCATCATCGCAAGCTTTTATTTCTGGAGTAGCCTACCGGTACTCCTCCCATCGCGCTTGCTTCCAAACAGATGAAATAAAATCAAATGAGATCGAAAAACTCAGTGCTTGACTTTTCAAGAAGTGTTTTTCTGCTCGCTCACGCCTTGGTGTGTGTGTCCACGCGCGCGCGATCAAATAGGATACAGACTATAAGCTCTATCTATTTTATGGTATTACAAGAGTTGTTTTCTTTCTTATTCTTTTGACGTGATTACTTATGTGTCTTTATTTAAGAACCGACTTATATCTAAAGATTTTACATTTCTGTGTGAGATTAAGATATATGGCCTCATCCAATTAAAGTTAGCATTTATAAATTGTATTCAATTATAGTGAAGAGTAGCCTACACTTTAACTGGAAATCTCAGTGAATGCATTAAAATCATGATCCAAAAAAAAAAAAAAAAAAAAAAAAAGCCTCAATGGAAGTTATATACAATACAAAACACTAATAGATACAACAAATAGCCTATATTAATTTATTAATAATTAATGTATAAAAAGCACTGCGATTTTGATATTGGCTGCTCACAAACTGCATTGGTTTAACTGCTTTTTAATTAACGTTATGAGAGCAGGTTGACAGGATTCCAAAATATCTTGTGTTTGAATGTGTCTAGATAAGGTTTAATAAACTGACATACTGTTTAAAAGTATTATTTCACAGAATAAATAAATGAACTTACAGTTACTCGCCGATAAAACAGAAGTTAACGCGCTCAACGTCGTGAGGAAGAACATTCCGATGCTGTTGTGGAATCTCATGTTTGGAAAAAGTAGTACTCTTCTCCACGCTTCCAAGGTACCTCCGACCGTTAAAACCGTTAGGGGAAAACCTAAAAAGTCTCGTGAAGGTAGCGTTTTGACTCCCACCACAATGAGGTGCAGTCACAAATGAGCACGCGCCTCCCGCCGTTTCCTCAGATCCCTCTGAAGGACTGATCCAACACTTGCGCGAGCGCTCTCTCTCTCTCTCTCTCTCTCTCTCTCTCTCTCTCTCTCTCTCTCTCTCTCTCTCTCTCTCTGAGTCAATGCTGATCTCAGTCACACACACACACATGCTTGAGGATGTAAGTGGTGCGTTTTCGATTTCAGGATCACGGAGAGATCCACAATTGGAAGATGTTGTCTAGCTGAGCATTTCTTTCTTTCTTGTTAAAGGGTTAATTACCCCAAAAATGAAAATTCTGTCATTAATTACCGTTACTCACCCTCATGTCGTTCCAAACCTGTAAGACATTCGTTCATCTTCGGAACACAAATTAAGATATTTTTGATGAAATCCGGTAGCTCTCTGACCCCATAGACATAATTTCGTTACCACTTTCAAGGCCCAGAAAGGTATTAAAGACAAAGTTAAAAGAGTCCATGCGACTACAGTGGTTCACACGTTAATTTTATGAAGCGAAGAGAATACTTTTTGGCCGCAAAAATAAATAAATAACGACTTTATGCCGAGTTCACACTGAGCGAGTTCACGCTAAGTTCAGTACGCTCAAAATGTCCGGTCAGCACAACCTACCAATACTAGGGGGGTAATAATTTGGCGGGGGTCGAAATTCGGCACAACACCGGCTGCGCGCGCGCATTCTCACTCTTCAAACAACACGTCGAGCGCTGTCTTGCTCTCTCTCCCTCGCGCATATTAATCAAAATCAATTGACACGATAGTAAAAGGTCGGAAGTCCGCAGTTTCACGTGGAGCATTTGGAGATTTTTTTTCTCCTGAATTACGCGGGGTGTGAATTGTGCTAATTCATAGTTTGCCTTATCTTCTCTAAAAAGCGTTAACCATTCAGCTGACAAACCACAATTTTAGTTACGAAAAAACCTATCCAGTGATGAAATGTTTTCTGTGTTGACACAAATCTTGTGCGATGTCCTAAACTGCCGGGATAATCACACAATGCGTCCCGTAAACGTCCACTGATGACACGCAAAGGAATGACTCCTTTGAACCATTCACTTTAATGAATGGTTAAAACAACTGATCTGTTTAACACTGAGCTCACGAGACGTCTGAATCGGTGTATAAAAAAAATCGGTAACACTTTACAAATATTCGATTTATTAAACTCTATTTAACTACATTAGTTAACATAGGCTACTATTAATAAACTGCACTTCTACAGCATTGTTAGTGTTTATTTTAATATTTAGGCTACTAATAGCCTACATTATTGAAATCAAAAGTTGTATTTGTTAACATAGTTAATGTACTGTGAAGAGGAAGAGCAGAGGAGAGGAACAGGAGAGGAAGAGCAAGGGGAAACATCTAAGACTAAGACTGTCAGCTGGCCTGCCTGGATGACATGCTACTGAAAAATGCAAAGGAGGCCATGGAAGCTGAGGAGCCTTAAGGTGAAAGATGGCTGTGAAAAAAGTTTTTCCGGAAACTACGGTGTCCGGGTAGGGACGGGTTCGGTTCAGTTAGTTATGGAGGGGAGGACTTTGGAGATGTGTCGATAATATTTAATATTTAGTCGAATATTAGCTGAAAAATGCTGCTTTCGGACGATGCATTCCAAGGTAAGATGAAATCAGGGCACGTCCGAGTCCATGCTATCTTCGCTTCACTTGAGATTCTCTTGAGATTACTGTACTTCATCTGTGCATGCTGCATTTCCCAAAACCACCGTAAACCTAAATTTATCATATAACAACTGCAACCATCAATGGTCTCTACGATCAATTTAGGCTTACAATGCTTTTGGGAAATGCTGCCCAGATTGATTTTTGAAGGCAGCATAGATATACATGTCTACGAAAATAGATGTATATTCTCGAGCCACAAAGACCCTTGTGACAATTATTAATGACTGTAACATTTAATTGTCTCCTGATATTCAAAGGGAAATCAATCATAAATTTATGTGACTTTTCCTGATCCACTCCTATGATCGTTGGGTTATAAGTCATTTCTATGGTATACTTTAAATCATGATCGTAGGGATTATCACCACTTATGCCGAACTGTGATACTGAGAGTTCCTTCATGCCAGAGAGTGAATTGAAATCACCATGACACTTTGGTAGTCTAGGGGACTACCACTGTGTGTGTGTGTCCTGAGAAAACATGAGCTTCATACTGTGTAAATATCTGAAGGACATGTTTGTTTGATCCTTTCCAGAGTAAAGAGCAGCAAGGATGTGAGCACGACTTTCTAATACACTGTCGCTCTCACACATGCGTATAGACCTGTCTGTGCGTCTCATTAAAACAGGTCTGACCGACTGATCTCCCGCTGTGGAGCTTGAGTAGAGGGCAATTTCTCTGTGAGAAATGCCATGAGACATCCACTCCATGCTGGAGTTCAATTCACTTCAATATAGCAGAAACAGAAGTGAGGAAATGAAGGAGATAAAATCTGATGGCACATGAATGGCCTGTTTCATGTCTTTATTAAATGTCTATCTTATGTTGCCATTTAAACTGACCACTATTCACTTGTTGGATAGTCACTGCGACAGACGTCACACCTACAGACCTTCCACAGTCTCACGTACCATCTGACGCTTATTACACATAAAAAATGCTCATAGTCAGACGTCTGAATACATCAGTACTGATTTTCTAGCGTGAACTGATTCGATATTAGACGTACAGATGAAGAACATAGTAGGATCTGCTAATGAAGAAGTTTGGTTTGCCTGACAGCTTGCGGTGGCAGTCTCTTTAGAAGAGTCTATGAATAAGTAAGCATTGAATTACAATGATTGAGTCTATAAATATGCATCTGTCTGACCTTTCAATCCATATGCACTCTTGATAAAACTTGTATATTGCGTCTAATCAAAAGTGAATATCCTGCAATCCAAAGAAGAAGGCAGAGAGGAGATCAAAGACACATCAGATCAAAGAGATGTATTTAAGATGTCACAGAGTTGATGCAGCGCTTCTGACTTGACTAGTCTAGGGGTAAATAAAAAAAAAGATATACGCATTCTGTAAATAAACATCAAGAAAGGTATACATTTTAGATAAATATTAGAACTGGCTGGAACAATATTCGAGGAGAATTTAGTTAAAAATGTGCAATTATATCCCTGGTTATGAGACAAACATGCATCTGTAATTTCATGCTGCAAAATTGTGCTGTTTGCAATGATAGCCAGTTCAAAAAATGTGTATTCGAACTGCCATATCCACATATCTTGACAATCCCTCTATTATGTACCACAGGTTAACAGCTGGTGTGGAGATGGAATTCGTTTAACTTTACATAACCTCCACCCGCAGCGGGTCTTGAGTTTCCTACAAGGTAAAGTAAGTGTGAACTTCTCAAGGCTCTGTAGAATGAACTGAAGGGCACTGGGCAAGACAAGCCTCCCGAGGGACTCTGGGGTAATTCAGAGTAAATGAAGAGAAATGAAGCATACCCTTAAAGCTGCAAACAATCTCTCCTCTCCTTTATTTTTTAGCATAATCTGCCTTCTCATCTCCACTGCCCTTCACTCAATGGCGGACATGGGAATCGTTTCCACTGATGAGGAAAAGCCAGAACTCTGCCACCCTCCACCTCTCCAGTTCATTTTCCAAAGGCTCGATGTTATAAAAGGCAAGTGATGATGTACCCATTCTGATCTCCATTCTATCTATACATGTATAAATGTATGGACTTTTTTTTTATTTTTTTTATGGGAAATAAAGACTAAAAGTTCAGGGTCAGTAAGATATATTTTTTTTTTATTAAAGGAAATGAATACTTTTATTCAGCAAGGATGCATTAAGTTGATCAGGAATGGCAGTAACAAGTTTTACATTACATATAGACAGTTCTATTCATCAAACAATCCTGAAAAAAAATATTTTCACAATTAAGCAGCCCAACTGTTTCCCCATTGATAATAATAAGAAATGCTCCTTTAGCACCAAATCAGCGTATTAGAATAATTTCTGAAGGATCATGTGACACTGAAGGCTTCTTTGCCATGACAGGAATAAATTGCATTTTAAAATATGTTAAATAGAAATTTATAATTGTAATAATAATTTTAAATTGAAATTATATTTCACAATATTAATTTGTTTACTTGTGTTTTTGATCAAATAAATACATATTATGTCAAAAACATAACAAAATTTTACTGACTCCAAACTTTTAAATGGTAGTGCATATCTATTTTATAATATACATTGCATTAGCAAATTGCATTGACTGTAAACACTTTACAGTCGAAGTTTGAGTTTAATAAATTGTATAAATCAATCAAGATTAAGTGAAATCTTGATGTTTTTGTGTTCAGTTAATCGCTTACTCCTACCAGACCTTTTAAAATCATTGACACAGAATAAATGTCAAAGACTGCAGTATTGCTGCAGCTTTCAAGTACTTGCATAATACAGTTTGAAGTGAAGGATAAAGTATTGCATATTGAACAAATTACAAAAAAAGATTTCAGATATAGTCGGGTGAGGAAAGTGGGGCAAAGAATATAACGGCTGTATATATTCATATAAATACACATTTATAACTGATAGTGTGTGATAGCAGCAAGCAATAGATTATGTTACATTCTGTCTCTTAAGCTATGGCATTGATACATTGCTAGCTGCTATAAAAGCTAAGGGTCAAGGTTTGGCTGGTCTATAGCCTGATGCACTTGTCTTTACCCCCTGCTAGTAGATGCTGTACCTACAACTATCTGGTTCTAAGAAGCATTTTTTTCCATTTGTCGGCTTTTAAAAAATATCTGTATATACAGTAAATGCTGATATTCCATTATATTATAGCAGATGTTTTACCACTGCCTGATTGGTTTGGAAATCTGCTGTACTTTTAACTGTACAACATCATGCTTTTTGTGGCAATGCTCAATGGTACAATATAATGTGCTTATGTACTATTCTGAAAAGATCTTGTAAAAAATTTAAGATGAAGGTGTTTCCTTGGGCGAAATTGACTTGGACATTTTTGACATTTTTCTGCTGTTTTTGACCTCACAGCTCAGCATAGCAGCTAGGGAAAGGCTTGGGGACAATGCAAGCTCTTGTAGTGTCAGAGTTGCCATGATGTAAATGTTCTGCTGCCCCAGAGAGTTTAGTCACATGAAAGCTCATGATGAGGAAAAGATGGCACATTTCAGATCAGCTACTTCCATTAATATGCTAACGAATAGCTTTCTCCAGGTTTTATAGAGGCACAAAGCAGCATGAATCTCTTCCAGACTCAGCTGGATTCTTTTCACCTTCAGTCAGTTTGAGGAACTTTGTAATTGATTATGAGCATATATTGTATTTGGAGGGATTCTGCAGTGTTATGGAGTGTGTTGTGTGAGCTTAACTTTAAATAAGTACAGAGAATAAGTACAGTCTTTGTTATATTAATTATGAGCAGGTATCTGCTTTATTCCACCTGCTTTATTCCACATTTTTTGTTATTTTTTCTTTGCAATGTGTAGGATGTTTCTGCATATATTTAAATTCTGTAGAATACTAAATTCTCTCTCTCAGGGAGTTTCAGCTGTTACTCTGTTTGATGTAAAGGTTATCTTGACGGAACAGCAGACATTTTCAACGCCTCCGTGCAAGTCTCGACATGTCTCCTTCGTTCTTTCGTGCCTCCGTGCGGAGCATCGCCTGGTCTGCATATTATTAAACCCCCTTAGCTTTTGAAACTAAGCTTGAGCTAATGAAATCCTGCGAAACAGGTGCATTCTAATGACATGTTGTTCCCATGGAGATCTAAAAGCAAATAGTGTAATGATGAGCTCTGATTTCTGAAGTATTTTGTTTGTGTCTAATACATGCACCACTAGAACTAGACTCAAGTAAAACAGCAAATCTTGCACAAAACATTAAATTCCCTCTGTGATAACTTGAGCATAACTAGATACAAAATCTAGTTTTAGCCTAGTTTTTCTAATCACTTATTATTGCAGCAGTCTAAATATAAACCTATAGAGTGCTGCAGGAATGAGACCAAGTCCAGGTTTCGGTTCCATTGTCCAGAAGTCAATGTGTTTTTGGAATGGATTTTTGGTTAAATGCCTGATGTAAGGTCTGTTGTTAATGGAAGGTCAATATATTTTTACGCTTTATTCAACAACATAAAATGCATCACTAACCCACTTTTGATGTTTTTTTTAAAGCTTTTATCATGAAAATTATGGTTGCTAACAAGTGGCTCAATGGTACTACAGAGGTTGTTAGGGACATTAAACATCATCATGCCGAGCAGGAAAACTCATCTACTTGCTATTACGCTTTTATAGCCTTGTTGTGTTTACTATTCGAACTAAAACTTCAATTTGTAGATTTTAAAAAATGATTAAGAGATTTGTCTGAAGATTAGTGATGGTGATGTTGAAGTCATATGACCGTGGTGTAGTTTGTTTATAGCCTAACTTTTGCTTTTATCTTCTGGCGATTATTTATTAATATTTAATAAATTAATATGTTATTAATAATTAATATGATTAATATTTAGGCTACCAAATTCTAAAAACAAAAAATGTGTCAGAATCATAAACTTTTGTCGATCACAGAGTTTTTTCCCCCCCAGCAATTATCCAAAAGCCAATGGAAAAATCCTATTGGCTTTTTGTCTATAGGTAGGCGATTCCATCATCCCTCAAGCACTCTATTGTTTGCTTTCTTCTGCACAACACAAAAGGGTTTTTCACACTAGAAATAGTTCATCCTGGGTCATTCTAAATCTCGGGTAAACAGAGTATCCCGGTTGTCTTGCTTCATGTTTCACACTGCTCATAATTTACCCGGAGTTAACAATTAATCCTGGGTATTCATAAAGTGAGATTTCACACTGTAGATTCCTAAACCCTGAGTTAACGTCCTTATTTGCATATCCGCGGCCAGTGTCACTGACTGGACAAACGCAGCACATGACCTGTTTACATAAAGGCTCTAGCATTGCGTGTCCTCATATTACACATTGCTGACTGTAATATCAAGTGTTTTTCGAACTATAAAGGTGAGAATGAAACGGTCTCTTCTTCACGCCAATTGTCGCGTTTTCCATTGACATTTGACATTTTTCCTATCAAACGCAGAAACGACTGCATCGTGCAGTGTTTCCGTGACTGCCCAAAGTATGTGAATATAAGGCACGTGGTTGGTTGTCGTTTGTTAAGCATCTAGTTGTAACATTCTAACACCACGTCGTTTCACACTGTACAATTTTGGCATCGCAATATGGAGTTAACACCTCAAAAGCGGTGATAACCCCCCTTTTAAATGACAAGTGTGAAACGTGAAAAGCAGGGTTAAGAAAGACGACAACCCGGGGTTAAGCGCAGTGTGAAAAGCCTTAAAGGACTTTTTTTGTCCATATGATAGTCAGTATTAGTTCAGTGTTGTTTTGGACCCCATTGACCATTATATGGATGAAAAATCAATGATACATTTTTCGAAATATCTTTTTGTGTCTGCCACATAAAGTCATTGATGTTTGGAACGACATAAGTACAAAATTGTCATTGTGGGTGGACTATCCCTTTAAGACTGTTGACAGCTTGCCTTACATATATATAAACATAATTGAATGCAAACGCATGATGCACAACTATGACCTTCGGATCTAATGTTTTAGGTTTTAGCCTTTAAAAAAAATTGAAGACAATGAAAACTAAATAAGACTACAAATCAATGAAGATACTCATTCAATTATTTATCCAGTATACTATTTCTACATTTGCTTCTTTTGGGATTTTTTGCATCCATGGGCTTTCTTCTCATCAAAAATTGATGGTAGGGAATATATTTTTTCCATATTTTCATTATCTGCAATCTTTAACAAGTGTATTGATCGGCTCCACTTCCCCTCCTACCTTCCCAGCCGAGCTACGCGAGGTATTGGGTGTCTGGACATGGAGCCCAGGTAGCGCTGAATTAGATGGTAAAACCTCACACACGTCACGCTTTTGCATTCAGACAGAAAATGATCCTACAGTGTAAATCTTCCCTCCTGTTGGTCTCTTCAGGGTGTGTGTTTTCTCAGCAATTGTAGAGACATGGATTCAGCTCACCTGTGATGTTCGCTGTGAATCAGATGTTTAGAAGAGTCTTGTCTTTCAAAGAAAGGACAATACATTTGTTAAATGTACTGGAATATGAGAGAAAGAAAGAAGGAGAGCTGCGTCAGTTAGCAGTGATAAGCCGATAAACCGCTCGTCTCCAGAGAGCAGGGACTTACTCATCCTTGTGTGATCATACACACGTATATAATTGAGTGTGTGTGTGAGAGAGAGAAAGAGGAGGGTGTTGAGTTGGTGAGAGAACATGTGCTTGGCTGAATGCTTTGGACACTTTCAGACTGTAAGAAACATGACAGCATTTTCTCATCCTGTCATTGACTTTCCTGTGTGTGTGTGTGTGCGCGCGTCTTATTCCTTCAGCTGGCACACGTCTCTCTCTCTCTCTTGTTGAGCAAGGGAGCCTTAGGGTCAGTCTGTAATCTACAGCTATAGAGTTTCCTCCAGAAGATGAAAGAAAGTCAATATGGAGTCAAAGATATACAGCCATCACTAATGGAGTCAGGCAAAGAAAATGGCAGATATATACATGGATGCTAATGTGGCAGACGATCAAAAATGAGCACTGAGTTGTTGAAAAGTCTTGGATAAATGAGTTTTGGCTGATGAATACATCACTACAAGAGTTTTTAACAAGCTTAAGCAGTGAGACTAACTTTCCCACCAAATGGTTGAACAGCATGGTTATAATGATTAATGATCGAGACCAGCACTAACTAGTTTAAACATTGATTCATTTTGCATAAGCATTTAACCAAAGTTGTTTGCAAATAAGGAACATTGCAAGGAATTTCTCATCAAAGCCACATTATTTTCAATCAGTTATCAGCTAAATTATTACAGGAGTGAAATACTGAATTTATTATTATTTTGTTTTAGTTTATTGATCAGCATTTTTACATGGTAATCAATTACGATTACCATCCGATTCAATCCAATATGTGATATCTTGGAATCTGACCTACTAAGTATAAAGACAACCCATCTGATTCTTCTCTTATTCATGAATGCTTGTTTTGTTTTTAACCGTTGTTACATGACCACCCATTCTTGTCTTTAAAAGGAGAAAACTCACTATGACTGGTGGACCAGGATGCTAAGCCGTTATGCGTTCACTTTGCTTGTCTTTGCTCACTCCAACGCACTGATCTATGATAACTACACTGTAAAAAACGATTTTCAAAGTTGTAAATAGAATAAAGATTCAAGTATGTTTTACAAGTTACAATTACTTCAGAATTCCACGTTTAATTCAGTGTGTCGCTTGGAGTTTCTTTGTAATTTCTTTTTTTGAGAAATATCCCTGCAGTTTACCTTCAATTTTAAACAACTATGTTGTAACAACTCTCTTAAGAACAAGTACATGAGCTGCATTCAAAATTGTGTCTAAATTTAATTGAGGCCATTGATTAGTATGTTCTATATAAGATCAATGTATGAAGAGTTCAGATGCAAAAGCCTCTAAGTGCCATCTGAAATTTTCTTCTAGAATGATCATTTTTATCAAGCACGTATATTTAAGTTCAGTAATTTCACTTAAATGACAATTAATAGGTAATCTTCATTGCCATTTAAGTGAAATTACTGAACTTAAATATACAAGCTTGATAAAAATGATCATTCTAGAAGAAAATTTCAGATGGCACTCTTCGTATATAGTATGAATAAAATCCAGATGTAATCAATTCCCAGTGTCGTCATTGTCAAGTGACTTGTGGCGTCAGTTGCATGATCACTGCCATTCAAATTCCATTCAAAAATGATATCACTATATCTCTAGGTAAAAAAAAATGTAATGGTCTACTTTAGACATTCTACTAACTACAGTGACTTTGCAACTCTCATTAGAGTATTAGTAGACTGTCTGCTAACACTTTATTATGATGGTCCCCCAAAAGTAATTCTACTGACTATAAGTACTTT